>NC_041382.1:593502208-593593729 GCF_002162155.2 Triticum dicoccoides | reverse complement strand
GCTCCCTTCTCCTCTCTCCCACTATGGCCCAATAAGGCCCATATACTACCTGGGGGGTTCCAGTAACCTCCCAGTACTCCGGTATATGCCCGAACTCACCCAGAACCATTCCAATGTCCAAACATAGTCATCCAATATATCGATCTTTATGTCTCGACCATTTAGAGACTCCTCACCATGTCCGTGATCATATCCGGGACTCCAAACTACCTTCGGTACATCAAAATACATAAACTCATAATACAGATTATCACCGAACGTTAAGCGTGCGGACTCTACGAGTTCGAGAACTATGTAGACATGACCGAGACTCATCTCCGGTCAATAACCAATAGCAGAACCTGGATGCTCATATTGGTTCCTACATATTCTACGAAGATCTTTATCAGTCAAACCGCACAATATATGTTGTTCCCTTTGTCATCGGTATGTTACTTGCCCGAGATTCGATCGTCGGTATCTCAATACCTAGTTCAATCTCGTTACTGGCAAGTCTCTTTACTCATTCCGTAATGCAACATCCCGTAACTAACTCATTAGTCACATTGCTTGCAAGGCTTATAGTGATGTGCATTACCGAGAGGGCCCAGAGATACCTCTCCGATACACGGAGTGACAAATCCTAATCTCGATCTATGCCAACTCAACAAACACCATCGGAGACACCTGTAGAGCATCTTTATAGTCACCCAGTTACGTTGTGATGTTTGATAGAACACTAAGTGTTCCTCCGGTATTCAGGAGTTGCATAATCTCATAGTCATAGGAACATGTATAAATTATGGAGAAATCAATAGCAGTAAACTAAATGATCATTGTGCTAAGCTAATGGATGGGTCAAGTCAATCACATCATTCTATAATGATGTGATCCCGTTTATCAAATGACAACTCTTTGTCCATGGCTAGGAAACTTAACCATCTTTGATGAACGAGCTAGTCTAGTAGAGGCATACTAGTGACACTCTGTTTGTCTATGTATTTACACATGTACTAAGTTTCTAGTTAATACAATTCTAGCATGAATAATAAACATTTATCATGATATAAGGAAATATAAACAACAACTTTATTATTGCCTCTAGGGCATATTTCCTTCAGTCTCCCACTTGCACTAGAGTCAATAATCTAGATTACATTGTAATGATTCTAACACCCATGGAGTCTTGGTGCTGATCATGTTTTACTCATGAGAGAGGCTTAGTCAACGGGTCTGCAACATTCAGATCCGTATGTATCTTGCAAATCTCTATGTCTCCCTCCTTGAGTTGATCGCGGATGGAATTGAAGTGTCTCTTGATGTGCTTGGTTCTCTTGTGAAATCTGAATTCCTTTGCCAAGGCAATTGCATCAGTATTGTCACAAAAGATTTTCATTGGACCCGACGCACTAGGTATGACACCTAGATTGGATATAACTCCTTCATTTGCTGCTTCCTAAGCAGCTATGTACTCCACTTTGCATGTAGATCCCGCCACGACGCTCTACTTGGAACTGCACCAACTGACATCTCCACCATTTAATAAAAATACGTATCCGGTTTTTGACTTAGAGTCATCCGGATCAGTGTCAAAGCTTGCATCGACGTAACCATTTACAACGAGCTCTTTGTCACCTCCATAAACGAGAAACATATCCTTAGTCCTTTTTAGGTATTTCAGGATGTTCTTGACCACTGTCCAATGATCCACTCCTGGATTTCTTTGGTAGCTCCCTGCTAAACTAATAGCAAGGCACACATTAGGTCTGGTACACAACATTGCATACACAATAGAACCTATGGCTGAAGCATAGGGAATGACTTTCATTTTCTCTCTATCTTCTGCAGTGGTCGGGCATTGAGTCTGACTCAAATTCACACCTTGTAAGACAGGCAAGAACCCTTTCTTTGCTTGATCCATTTTGAACCTTTTCAAAACTTTATCAAGGTATGTGCTTTGTGAAAGTCCAATTAAGCTTCTTGATCTATCTCTATAGATCTAGATGCCCAATATATAAGCAACTTCACCGAGGTCTTTCATTGAAAAATTATTATTCAAGTATCCTTTTATATTATTCAAAAATTCAGCACCATTTCCGATTAGCAATATGTCATCCACATATAATATCAGAAGTGCTACAGATCTCCCACTCACTTTCTTGTAAATACATGCTTCTCCAAAAGTCTGTATAAAACCATATGCTTTGATCACACTATCAAAGTGTATATTCCAACTCTGAGAGGCTTGCACCAGTCCATAAATGGATCGCTGGAGCTTGAATACTTTGTTAGCACCTTTTGGATCGACAAAACCTTTTGGTCACATCATATACAACTTTAAGATATCCGTTAAGGAACGCAGTTTTGACATCCATTTGCCAAATTTCATAATCATAAAATGTGGCAATTACTAACATGATTCAGACGGACTTAAGCATCTCTACGGGTGGGAAGGTCTCATTGTAGTCAACTCCCTTAACTTGTCGAAAGCCTTTTGCAATAAGTCGAGCTTTGTAGACAGTAACATTACCATTAGCGTCAGTCTTCTTCTTGAAGATCCATTTATTCTCTATGGCTTACCGATCATCGGGCAAGTCAACCAAAGTCCACACTTTGTTCTCATACATGGATCCTATCTCAGATTTCATGGCCTCAAGCCATTTTGCGGAATCTGGGCTCATCATCGCTTCCTCATAGTTCATAGGTTCATCATGGTCAATTAACATGACCTCCAGAACAGGATTACTGTACCACTCTGGTGCGGATCTTACTCTGGTTGACCTAGGAGGTTCGGTAGTAACTTGATCAGAAGTTTCATGATCATCATCATTAGCTTCCTCACTTACTGGTGTAGGAATCACTGGAACTGATTTCTGTGATGAACTACTTTCCAACAAGGGCGTAGGTACAATTACCTCGTCAAGTTCTACGTTCCTCCCACTCACTTCTTTCAAGAGAAACTCCATCTCTAGAAAGGATCCATTCTTAGCAATGAATATCTTGCCTTCGGATCTGTGATAGAAGGTGTACCCAACAGTTTCCTTTGGGTATCCTATGAAGACACATTTCTCTGATTTGGGTTCGAGCTTATCAGGTTGAAGCTTTTTCACATAAGCATCGCAGCCCCAAACTTTAAGAAACGACAACTTGGGTTTCTTGCCAAACCACAGTTCATAAGGTGTTGTCTCAGCGGATTTTGATTGTGCCCTATTTAACGTGAATGCAGCCGTCTCTAAAGCATAACCCCAAAATGATAGCGGTAAATCAGTGAGAGACATCATAGATCGCACCATATCTAATAAAGTGCGGTTACGACATTCGGACACACCATTACATTGTGGTGTTCCAGGTGGTGTGAGTTGCGAAACTATTCCGCATTGTTTCAAATGAAGACCAAACTCATAACTCAAATATTCACCTCCACGATCTGATCGTAGAAACTTTATTTTCTTGTTACGATGATTTTCCACTTCACTCTGAAATTCTTTGAACTTTTCAAATGTTTCAGACTTATGTTTCATCAAGTAGATATACCCATATCTTCTCAAATCATCTGTGAAGGTAAGAAAATAACGATACCCGCCGCGAGCATCAATACTCATCGGACCGCATACATCAGTATGTATTATTTCCAACAAGTCTGTTGCTCGCTCCATTGTTCCGGAGAATGGAGTCTTAGTCATCTTGCCATGAGGCATGGTTCGCAAGCATCAAGTGATTCCAGAAGCCCATCAGCATGGAGTTTCTTCATGCACTTTACACCAATATGACCTAAACGGCAGTGCCACAAATAAGTTGCACTATCATTCTTAAACTTATATCTTTTGGCTTAAATACTATGAACATGTGTATCACTACCATCAAGATTTAGTAAAAATAGACCACTCATGAAGGGTGCATGACCATAAAAGATTTTATTCATATAAATAGAACAACCATTGTTCTCTGATTTAAATGAATAACCGCCTCGCATCAAACAAGATCCAGATATAATGTTCATGCTCAATGCTGGCACCAAATAACAATTATTTAGGTCTTAAACTAATCCCGAAGGTAGATGTAGAGGTAGCGTGTCGACGGTGATCACATCGACTTTGGAACCATTTCCCTCGCGCATCGTCACCTCGTCCTTAGCCAATCTTTGCTTAATCCGTAGCCCCTGTTTCAAGTTGCAAATATTAGAAACAGAACCGGTATCAAATACCCATGCAAAACTACGAGCATTAGTGAGGTACACATCAATAACATGTATATCAAATATACCTTTCACTTTGCCATCCTTATTCTCCGCCAAATACTGGGGGCAGTTCCGCTTCCAGTGACCAGTTCCTTTGCAGTAGAAGCACTCAGCCTCAGACTTAGGTCCAGACTTGGGCTTCTTCACTTGAGCGGCAACTAGCTTGCTATTCTTCTTGAAGTTCCCCTTCTTCCCTTTACCCTTTTTCTTGAAACTGGTGGTCTTGTTGACCATCAACACTTGATGCTCCTTCTTGATTTCTACCTCCGCAGCCTTTAGCATTGTGAAGAGCTCGGGAATCGTCTTATCCATCCCTCGCATATTATAGTTCATCACGAAGCAATTGTATCTTGGTGGCAATGATTGAAGAACTCTGTCAATGACACTATCATCAGGAAGATTAACTCCCAGTTGAGTCAAGTGGTTGTGGTACCCAGACATTCTGAGTATATGTTCACTAACAAAACTATTCTCTTCCATTTTGTAGCTGTAGAACTTATTGGAGACTTCATATCTCTCAATCCGGGCATTTGCTTGAAATATTAACTTCAACTCCTGGAACATCTCATATGCTCCATGACATTAAAAATGTTGTTGAAGTCCAGGTTCTAAGCCGTAAAGCATGGAACACTGAATTATCGAGTAGTCATCAGCTTTACTCTGCCAAGTGTTCACAACATCTGGCGTTGCTCCTGCAGCGTGTTTGTCATCTAGCGGTGCTTCCAGGACGTAATTCTTCTATGCAGCAATGAGGATAATCCTCAAGTTATGGACCCAGTCCGTGTAATTGCTACCATCATCTTTCAACTTAGCTTTCTCTAGGAATGCATTAAAATTCAATGGAACAACAGTACAGGCCATCTATCTACAATAATATACACATGCAAAATACTATAAGGTACTAAGTTCATGATAAATTAAAGTTCAATTAATCAAATTACTTAAGAACTCCCACTTAGATAGACATCCCTCTAATTATCTAAGTGATCACGTGATCCATATCAACTAAACCATGTCCGATCATCACGTGAGATGGAGCAGTTTTCAATGGTGAACATCACTATGTTGATCATATCTACTATATGATTCATGCTCGACCTTTCGGTCTCAGTGTTCCGAGGCCATATCTTCATATGCTAGGCTCGTCAGTTTTAACCAGAGTATTCCGCATGTGCAAAACTGGCTTGCACCCATTGTATGTGAATGTAGAGCTTATCACACCCGATCATCACATGGTGTCTCGGCACGACAAACTGTAGCAACGGTGCATACTCAGGGAGAACACTTATACCTTAAAATTTAGTGAGAGATCATCTTATAATGCTACCGCCGAACTAAGAAAAATAAGATGCATAAAGGATAAACATCACATGCAATCAATATAAGTGATATGATATGGCCATGATCATCTTGTGCCTTTGATCTCCATCTCCAAAGCACCGTCATGATCACCATTGTCACCGGCTTAACACCTTGATCTCCATCGAAGCATCGTTGTCGTCTCGCCAACTATTGCTTCTACGGCTATTGCTACCTCTTAGTGATAAAGTAAAGCAATTACATGGCGTTTGCATTTCATACAATAAAGCGACAACCATATGGCTCCTGCCAGTTGACGATAACTCTGTTACAAAACATGATCATCTCATACAATACAATTTAGCATCAGGCCTTGACCATATCACATCATAACATGCCCTACAAAAACAAGTTATATGTCCTCTACTTTGTTGTTGCAAGTTTTACATGGCTTCTACGGGCTGAGCAAGAACCGTTCTTACCTACGCATCAAAAACCACAACACAATATAGTGATTGCTTTTTGATCTTCAGAAAGAACCCTGTTCATTGAATCCGATTCAACTAAAGTTGGAGAAACTGACACCCACCAGCCACCTGTGTGCAAAGCACATCGGTAGAACCAGTCTCGCGTAAGCGTACGCGTAATGTCGGTTTGAGCTGCTTCATCGAACAATACCGTTGAATCAAGAATCAAGTAGTGATGGCAAGAAATATGTATATACCCACGCCCACAACTCCTTTGTGTTCTACTCGTGCATATAACATCTACGCATAGACCTGGCTCGGATGCCACTGTTGGGGAACACAGTAATTTCAAAAAATTTCCTACACACACGAAAGATCCATCTAGGTGATGCATAGCAACAAGAGGGGAGAGTGTTGCCCACGTATCCTCGTAGACCGAAAGCGGAAGCGTTAAGACAAGCGGTTGATGTAGTCGTACGTCTTCATGATCCGACCGATCCTAGCACCGAAGGTACAACACCTCCGCGATTTGCACACGTTTAGCTCGGTGATGTCCCACGAACTCTAGATCCAGCTGAGTGTCGAGGGAGAGCTTCATCAGCACGACGGCGTGATGACGGTGATGGTGAAGCTACCGGAACAAGGCTTCGCCTAAGCACTGCAATGATATGACCGAGGTGGATTATGGTGGAGGGGGCACCGCACACGGCTAAGACAATTGTTAAATTGTGTGTCTTTGGAGTGCCCCCTCCCTCGTATATAAAGGAGTGGAGGAGGGGGGAGGGCTGGCCCTCTATGGCGCGCCCTGGAGGAGTCCTACTCCCACCGGGAGTAGGATTCCCCCCCTTCCCTAGTTGGACTAGGAGAGGAAGGAAGGGGAAGGAAGGAGGAAGGAAAGGGGGGGACCCAATTCGAATTGAGCTTGGGGGGGGGGCGCCCCCTCCTAGGATTCCTTCTCCTCTCTCCCACTATGGCCCAATAAGGCCCCAATACTTCCTGGGGGGTTCCGGTAACCTCCCGGTACTCCGGTATATGCTCGAACTCACCCGAAACCATTCCTATGTCCAAACATAGTAATCCAATATATCGATCTTTATGTCTCGACCATCTAGAGACTCCAAGTCATGTCTCTGATCATATCCGGGACTCCTAACAAACTTCGGTACATCAAAAGACATAAACTCATAATACCGAATGTTAAGCGTGCGGACCCTACGGGTTCGAGAACTATGTGGACATGACCGAGACTCATCTCCGGTCAATAACCAATAGCGGAACCTGGATGCTCATATTGGTTCCTACATATTCTACGAAGATTGTTATCTGTCAAACCGCATAACAATATACGTTGTTCCCTTTGTCATCGGTATGTTACTTGCCCGAGATTTGATCGTCGGTATCTCAATACCTAGTTCAATCTTGTTACCGAAAAGTCTCTTTACTCGTTCCGTAACGCAACATCCCGTAACTAACTCATTAGTCACATTGCTTGCAAGGCTTATAGTGATGTGCTTTACCGAGAGGGCCCAGAGATACCTCTCCGATACACGGAGTGACAAATCCTAATCTTGATCTTTGCCAACTCAAAAAACACCATCAGAGACACCTGTAGAGCATCTTTATGGTCACCCTATTCTGTTGTGACGTTTGATAGCACACTAAGTGTTCCTCCAGTATTCGGGAGTTGCATAAATCTCATAGTCATAGGAACACGTATAAATTATGGAGAAAGCAATAGTAGTAAACTAAACGATCATCATGCTAAGCTAACAGATGGGTCAAGTCAATCACATCATTCTCTAATGATGTGACCCCGTTTATCAAATGACAACTCTTTGTCCATGGCTAGGAAACTTAACCATCTTTGATCAACGAGCTAGTCTAGTAGAGGCATACTAGTGAAACTTTGTTTGTCTATGTATTCACACATGTACTAAGTTTCCGGTTAATACAATTCTAGCATGAATAATAAACATTTATCATGATATAAGGAAATATAGATAACAACTTTATTATTGCCTCTAGGGCATTTCCTTCACTAATCGTGTACTATCAAACATTAAAACCTTCCTGGCGGTAGATATTTTCGAGATTGCGAGGGATGAAGAGGCGGGAGTTTTTGGGGAGCGAGCTAGTGTGCTTGACACGCCGGCTTTGGACTGTAGCCGATGCACCTTCTTGCATAAGCAATAGGCATACTATATACACCGACGGTGCTCCAAGATATTTTGTACTACATCTCACACGGTTGGTGATAATAAACTATGTGGGGTCTACTTGATTTGAATTACAAAATGGGGTCACAGCGGCAATGGACGCTATTTGAATTGCTCGACCTTTTATCTGCAGTGAACATGCAACTATATGTGTGTCATAAAAGAATTGGAATTATTCAGGGTTCGTTTGGACATTTTATACATTAAACTGGTTTTCTAGCCATTTCAGGTGCACAATTCAAAACTAAACTACATGCACATGCTCCGGTGCATGCAAATTGGTTGAAAAATTAAATCTGTGTCCCTCTGTGCATGCTTATAGGTCCCAAGCAAGAAATGGGAATGAATTTTTCGGGGTTTGTTTGGCCATTTTTATACATTAACTGGGTTTTCTAGGCATTTTATGTGCATAATTCAAATTTGAACTACAAGCACATGCTCCAATGCACTAAAGTTGGTTGAAAAATCACATGTGTGTCCTTGGGTGAATTTCTAGGTCCCATGCAAGAGATGGGAATGAATTTCAAACACCAGGGCATTGTTGATTGCTGGCAAAACATTGAGATACCTGGTTTTTAAATTCTGGTAAATCCAAAAATCATCTGAAATTCATGAAACTTGGCATGCTATCATGGAGCGGCATCAACATGCCATGGTGAAAAATTTGTCCCATTTGGCACTGGTTTGGGTATAAGCTTCTCACAAACCAGACCTTCTCACAACAAGCATGATGGTTTCGATAGGGAATGTACCACCTTTGGGGACGGGACGATATCCGTTGCCTCTTATTGCTTTCAAAAAATTTCTAGTGTCAACATAGAACAACAGGAGTGTTGTGTTTAAGCTTGGAATTTTTTGGGGTTCATTTTGCCTTTTTATACATTAACTGGGTTTTCTAGGCATTTTATGTGCAAAATTCAAATTTGAACTACAAGCACATGCTCCAATGCCCCAAAGTTGGATGAAAAATCGCATGTGTGTCCTTGGGT
Source organism: Triticum dicoccoides (assembly GCF_002162155.2). Classification (NCBI taxonomy): domain Eukaryota; kingdom Viridiplantae; phylum Streptophyta; class Magnoliopsida; order Poales; family Poaceae; genus Triticum; species Triticum dicoccoides. Next base: position 593,584,542 of record NC_041382.1, on the reverse strand, counting down.
GAATTTCTAGGTCCCATGCAAGAGATGAGAATGAATTTGAAACACCAGTGCACTGTTGATTGCCGACAAAACAATGAGATACTTGGTTTTCAAATTCTAGTAAATCCAAAACTCTTCTAAAATTCATGAAACTTGGCATGCTATCATGGAGAGGCATCAACAAGTCGTGGTGAATTTTTCCCCCTTTGGGGCAGATTTGGGTATAAGTTTCTCACAAACCAGAGCTTCTCACAACAAGCATGATGGTTTTGATAGGGAACATACCACCTTTGGGGACGGGACGATATCCGTTGCCTCTTATTGCTTTCAAAAAATTTCTAGTGTCAACATAGAACAACAGGAGTGTTGTGTTTAATCTTGGAATTTTTCGGGGTTCGTTTGGCCTTGTTTATACATTAATTGGGTTTTCTAGGCATTTTATGTGCATAATTCAAATTTGAACTACAAGCACATGCTCCAATGCACCAAAGTTGGTTGAAAAATCACATGTGTGTCCTTGGGTGAATTTCTAGGTACCATGCAAGAGATGGGAATGAAATTAAAACACCATGCCACTTTTGATTGCCGGCAAAACGTTGAGATGCCTGGTTTTTAAATTCTAGTAAATCCAAAACTCATCTGAAATTCATGAAACTTGGCTTGCTATCATGGAGCAGCATCAACATGCCATGGCAAAACATTTGTCCCATTTGGGGCAGGTTCGGGTATAAGCTTCTCACAAACCAGAGCTTCTCACAACAAGCATGATGGTTTCGATAGGGAACGTACCACCTTTGGGGACGGGACGATATCCGTTGCCTCTTATTGCTTTAAAAAAATTCTAGTGTCAACATAAAACAACATGAGTGTTGTGTTTAATCTTGGAATTTTTCAGGGTTTGTTTGGACATTTTTATGCATTAATTGAGTTTTCAATGCATTTATGTGCATAATTCAAATTTGAACTACAAGCACATGCTACAATGCACTAAAGATGGTTGAAAAATCACATGTGTGTCCTTGGGTGAATTTCTAGGTCCCATGCAAGAGATGGGAATGAAATTCAAACACCACGTCACTGTTGATTGCTGGCAAAACGTTGAGATGCCTGGTTTTTAAATTCTAGTAAATCAAAACTCATCTGAAATTCATGAAACTTGGCATGCTATCATGGAGCAGCATCAACATGCCTTGGTAAAAAAATTGTCCCATTTGGGGCAGGTTCAGGTATATGCTTCTCACAAACCAGAGCTTCTCACAACAAGCATGATGGTTTCGATAGGGAATGTACCACCTTTGGGGACGGGACGATATCCGTTGCCTCTTATTGCTTTCAAAAAATTTCTCGTGTCAACATAGAACAACAGGAGTATTGTGTCAATTTTTGGGATTTTTCGGGGTTTGTTTGGACATTTTTATGCATTAATTGAGTTTTCAATGCATTTATGTGCATAATTCAAATTTGAACTACATGCACATGCTCCAGTGCATATAAATTGGTTGAAAAACAAATCTATATCCTGGGGTGCATGCTTAGGTCCCATGCAAGAAATGGGAATGAATTTCAAACACTAGGGCGCCGTTGATTGCTGGTAAAACATTGAGATGCCTGGTTTTTAAATTATAGTAAATCCAAAACTCGTTTGAAATTCCTGAAGCTTGGCATGCTATCATGGAATGGCACCCAACATGTTGTGGCATTTTTCGTGTCCATTTTGGGAGAAGGCGCACTCGAATAATGACAGCCAACAAAGGCATTTTGAAAAAATAGCTGCCACTTTAATATCTGAAACATTTGTATAATACAAACCATGTGCGTTCTGTTAACCATTCACGTGATGCCACGTGTCTTGGTTTTAATGGCTGTAGGAGGTGTCGTACGGACATCTGCTTGACCGTGACTGAACGGGAGACATGCGAGCGTAGTTCGGTGCGCAGGCTGACCGAGAGGTGTGCAAGCTGTCCTCCAATGCATAGGCTCACCGAGAAGCGTGCGAGCTATATGCTATGCAAGCTCACTAGGAAAGGGGGCTGAGGGAGTCCTAGATTAGGGGGTCTCCGGACAGCCGGACTATATCCTTTGGCCGGATTGTTGGACTATGAAGATACAAGATTGAACACTTCGTCCCGTGTCCGGATGGGACTCTACTTGGCGTGGAAGACAAGCTAGGCAATACGGATATGTATATATCATCCTTTGTAACCGTCCTTGTGTTACCCTAGCCCCCTCCGGTGTCTATATAAACCAGAGGGTTTTAGTCCGTAGGACAACACACAATCATACCATAGGCTAGCTTCTAGGGTTTAGACTCTCCGATCTCGTGGTAGATCAACTCATATTATCAAGAATAAATCAAGCAGGACATAGGGTTTTACCTCCATCAAGAGGGCCCGAACCTGGGTAAAACATTGTGTTCCCTGCCTCCTGTTACCATCCGCCTTAGACGCACAGTTCGGGACCCCCTACCCGACATCCGCCGGTTTTGACACCGACATTGGTGCTTTCATTGAGAGTTCCTCTGTTTCGTCATCATTAGGCTTGATGGCTCCTTCAATCATCGATAGTGATGCAGTCCACGGTGAGACTTTTCTCCCCGGACAGATCTTTGTATTCGGCGGCTTCACACTGCAGGCCAACTGGCTTGGCCATCTAGAGCAGATCGAGAGTTACGCCCCTGGCCACCAGGTCAGGTTTGGAAGCTTAAACTACACGGCAGATATTCGCGGAGACTTGATCTTCGACAGATTCGAGCCCCTTCTTAGTGCGCCACACGGTCATGATAAGCATGATTTAGCTCTGCCATCGGACAGTGTCCAGGAGATCGCGCATGCAACCGCTCCGACCCTCAATTCGGAGCCAGTTGCGCCATCCATGGGCGGGTGGATAGACCCCGCCATGGAGGCCTCACTCTCATTGGCAATCGAGCCGAGTATCAACCTTACCCTTCACGAGAGCCGTGACGCCGAACTACTGGATTCCTCCCAGGCAATGGACTCTGAACCACCTACGCCTGTGCCTATAAAATCCGATTGGTCGCCGATCATGGAATTTACCTCCGCGGATATTTTTCAGCACTCGCCCTTCGGTGACATACTGAACTCATTAAGGTCTCTCACCTTGTCAGGAGAATCCTGGCCGAACTATGTCCGGCAGGATTGGGATGAGGATGACGAAGAAATTTGCTGCCCACCCACCACCCACTTAGTAGCCACTGTCGACGACGTGACCGACATGCTCGACTTCGACTCCGAAGACATCGATGGTATGGACGACGATGCGGGAGACGAAGAGGAACCACTGCCCACAGGGCACTGGACAACCACCTCATCATATGATATATACATGGTGGACACACCCAAAGAAGGCAATGGCGACGAGACATCGGAGGATGACCCCTCCAAGAAGCAACCCAAGCACCGACGTCAGCGGCGCCGCTCTAAGTCTCGCCAAAGCAAAAGCGGTGACACCGGCACAAGAGATAATACCACTCCGGACAGTGCCAAAGACGACAACAATCCCCTCCAGCAAGATTTAGGGCAGGAGGATGGAGAAGCCAGCCCTCCCGAGAGAGCGGCAGATGGAGAGGCGGAGGATGATAATTACATGCCTCCCTCCGAAGACGAGGCAAGCCTCGACGATGACGAATTTGTCATGCCTGAGGATCCCGTCAAACAAGAGCACTTCAAGCGCCGGCTTATAGCCACGACAAATAGCCTTAAGAAAAAACAACAGCAGCTTCAAGTTGATCAAGATTTGCTAGCTGACCGATGGACTGAAGTCCTTGCGGCCGAGGAATATAAACTCGAACGCCCCTCCAAGAGTTACCCAAAGCGTAGGTTGCTACCCCGATTGGAGGAGGAAGCACTCAAACCTACATCTACAGCATATGATGTGGCTGACCGGCCACCTCGAGGCCGCGACAGAGAGGCATTTTAGCCAAAAGCTCAGCCCGCACTCCGACGCCACTCAAATAAAAATGTCAAGGCATGGGGAAATACGCCAGACCTGCGAGACGTATTGGAGGACAAAGCAAAACATGCAAGATCGATCTACGGATCATGAGGGCGTGCCACTATGCGAGACGATAACCGTCACGCCGGATATAGTAAAAGTAAGTCCGGCCGGGCCGAACACATCGGGCAAGACTCATTTGAGCCGCGTCGCGATATAGCCCAGTATAGAGGCGCCGCACACCCACTATGCTTCATAGACGAAGTAATGGATCACCAAATCCCAGAGGGTTTCAAACCCGTAAATATCGAATCATACGATGGCACAACAAATCCTACGGTATGGATCGAGGATTTCCTCCTGCACATCCACATGGCCCGCGGTGATGATCTACACGCCATGAAATACCTGCCACTCAAGCTCAAAGGACCAGCTCGGCATTGGCTCAACAGCCTGCCAGCAGAATCCATTGGCTGTTGGGAAGACCTGGAAGCCGCATTCCTCGACAACTTCCAGGGCACTTATGTGCGACCACCGGATGCCGATGACTTGAGCCACATAATTCACCAGCCTGAGGAATCGGCCAGGCAATTCTGGACACGGTTCCTAACAAAGAAAAATCAAATCATCGACTGTCCGAATGCAGAGGCCCTAGCAGCTTTTAAGCACAACATCCGCGACGAGTGGCTCACCTGGCACCTTGGCCAGGAAAAGACGAAATCTATGGCAGCCCTCACGACACTCATGACTCACTTTTGTGCAGGAGAGGACAGCTAGCTGGCTCACAACAATAACATATCAAAGAACCATGTTACTTCGGATACCAAGGTCGGCAATGGCAGGTCACATCGCAACAAACATAAGCGCCGCATCAATAGCGACAATACCGAGGATACGGCAGTCAATGCCGGATTCAAAGGCTCTAAACCCGGTCAGCGGAAAAAGCCATTCAAAAGAAGCACTCCGGGCCCGTCCAGTTTGGACCGTATACTCGACCGCTCGTGTCAAATACACGGCACCCCTGACAAGCCAGCCAACCACACACCAACAAGGATTGTTGGGTGTTCAAGCAGGCCGGCAAGTTAAACGCCAAAAACAAAGATAAGGGGTCACATAGCGATGACGAGGAGGAGCCCAGGCAGCCGAACACCGAAGGACAGAAGAGGTTCCCCCCACAAGTGCGGACGGTGAACATGATATACGCAACCCACATCCCCAAGAGGGAGCGGAAGCGTGCGCTAAGGGACGTATATGCGTTGGAGCCAGTCGCCCCAAAGTTCAACCCATGGTCCTCTTGTCCGATCACCTTTGATCGCAGGGACCACCCCACTAGTACCCGTCATGGTGGATTCGCCGCACTGGTCCTAGACCCAATCATTGACGGATTTCACCTCACTCGAGTCCTTATGGATGGCGGCAGCAGCGTGAACCTGCTTTATCAGGACACAATGCGCAAAATGGGTATAGACCCCTCAAGGATCAAACCCACAAAAACGACCTTCAAAGGCGTCATACCAGGTGTAGAGGCCCATTGCACAGGCTCAGTCACACTGGAAGTGGTCTTCGGATCCCCGGATAACTTCCGAAGTGAGGATTTAATCTTCGATATAGTCCCGTTCCGCAGTGGCTATCATGCACTGCTCGGGCGAACCGCATTTGCGAGATTCAATGCGGTACCGCATTATGCATACCTCAAGCTCAAGATGCCAGGACCTCGGGGGGTCATTACAGTTAATGGAAACACAGAGCGCTCTCTCTGTACGGAGGAGCACACTGCGGCCCTCGCAGCAGAAGTGCAAAGCAGCCTCTTAAGGCACTCCATCAGTTCGGTGATTCAAGACCCGGACACCTTCAAGCGCGCCCGGAGTAATCGGCAACAAGACCGCCTGGCATGTTCCGAGCTCGCATAGCAATGCGGCCCCCACCCCAGTACCAGCCAAACGGCGAAATCCGTGCCACACGTACATAATTACGCATTAAAAATACCATGGGCACAAGTACGGAGGGGGCACGACTACGGCACGCCCCAAGACGCGGCTCAACCGCACTAGGGGCTTCCCGCTTTGTTATTTTTCTCTTTTTTAGGACCTTAATCTCTGGAAACCCCGTCCGGCAGTACGGTTGCCGGACACACGATGCAACAACCAAGGAGGCAGAAAGCTACGTCACACCACGGAACTCCCAGGTGGTCTCTGACAACGAGTGAAATACCTGCTTTAAATAACATTCCTCAGCTTGCCCTTGGAGGGGACATGTCAAATAGTCCTACTTTTTGCTTATCGCACTACTTGTATCATTCTTCTTTAATGCACCTTTTTGAATAAACAATGCATAGCACTAGACTATTATCGCATTCTTTATTCTTCCTTTATATATATATATATATATATATATATATATTCATTCATGACATCCAGCACCCGTACACTCTGGTACGGCTAATACGCTAGGGGCTTAAGCATACCCCATATTACGGTGTGAGAAGTCCAAACACTTTCGATAGTGCGGCACCCTGAACTTATAGCATTATATGCATCAGCTCTGAATCATGTCTTGGGTTAATAGTTGGGTTTGCCCGGCTCCCATGTTTTGGTACCTTATGTTCCGCTATATCGGCTAAGGTAGCACTGGGAGAACTACTGCGATTGTGCCCCGGTTCAGCTGGGCTAAGCACCTCAGTAGAGAAAGCTAAAACTGACAGTCATGATAAGGCGAGAGACTGGTCACTTTTCGAGAGGTTTCGAGTCCCTAAAGACTTATGCCGCTTAGAGCGAAGAGCCGGCTTTGTCCGGCTTAAGGCGTGTATAGCGCCCCGAATTCGGCCTTCCGAATACTAGGGGCTTCACCAAAATTTAAAATTATAGAATTCTACGGCTAAGTGAGAGTGATAAAGCATTATAGTCCGATTGCCTTGTTCGCTGTGCTGAGCACCTCCCTCGAAGGACCCAAAAATGGGAACAAGAGTGTTCAGGTTTATCCCAACACCCCAGCACTCGTGGCATGGGGGCAGAAGCTGACGACTAGCCATCTCTTAGATTTCATAAACAGCCGAACAGAAGGTAATATTTTAAATTCAAATAAGCGTTGCATAGCGCATATGAACAAGTTTTCATAATACAGGATCACACGAGCAAGTTCATTCAAATATTACATCTTTCGCACACTTGTCCGCTAAAAGACGGGCACCCTTCAGGACACCCTCATAATACATCTCGGGGTGGCGATGCTCCTTGCCCTGCGGCGGCCCCTCCTTCACCAGCTTCTCGGCGTCCATCTTGGTCCAGTGCACCTTCGCACGGGCAAAAGCCCGGCGTGCACCTTCGATGCAGACGGACCGCTTGATGACTTCCAGCTGTGGGCAGGCATCCACAAGCCGCCTCACCAGGCCGAAGTAGCTGTTGGGAAGGGAGTCGCCAGGCCACATCCGGACTATTAAGCCCTTCATGGCCTGTTCGGCCGCCTTGTGCAGCTCGACCAGTTGCTTCAGCTGGTCGCTCACAGGCATCGGGTGTTCGGTCCCAGTGTATTGAGACCAGAACAACTTCTCCATCGAGCTTCCCTCCTCGGCCTGGTAATATTCCGTGGCATCCGACACGCTGCGGGGCAAATCTACGAATGCTCTTGGAGAGCTCCGGACTCGGGTAAGTAACAAGTAATTTACTTGCACATGCTTGCTTTGCATATTGAATGCCTTACCTGCCGCTATCTTCCGCATCGCCTCAATCTCCTGGACGGCTTTTTTGGCTTCGGCCTTTGCATTTTTTGCGCTCTCGAAGGCCGTGGCAAGCTCAGACTCTCGCGTCTTCGAGTCAAGCTCCAAAGCCTCGTGCTTCGTCACGAGAGCCTGGAGCTCTTGCTGCACCTCACCCACTCGTGCCTCTTGCTTTTCCCGCTCGGTGCGCTCCTGTGCCGCTTTGTTTTTCGGCCTCGGACAGCGCTTGCTTCAGGGTCGCCACTTCGGTCGTGGCCCCTGGCAAATTCATGATGATCCTGTCATTTTGCAATCGGATCTTTTTTGTATATATATATATATATATATATATATATATATATATATATATAGACAAGGTATTACTTACCTTTGTTCTCCTCGAGCTGCCTCTTGGCAAGGCCGAGCTCTTTCTCGAACCCCTCGAGGTCCTGCTTCAGTGTGGCGACCTTCGAAGTCAGTGCGGTAGAGGTCAACAGCGAAGCCTGCATACGCATATAGACATACTTATATTAGACTCCTACATATATTATTTGATCCTCTATTCGGCTTTTCTTTGTGAACACCAAACAGAGCATCAAGGGCTACTGTCTATGCGGTAATATTTTTCCTATAGTTTAAATACTTGCGTCAAAGCCTGTTAGAAGGCTGGCACAGGCTTCAGTCAGTCCGCTCTTGGCGGACTGAACCTTCTTGATCACCGCACTCATAATAGTGCGGTGCTCTTCGTTGATGGAAGCGCCGCGAAGCGCTCCCAGCAGGTTGTCCGGTGCCTATGGATGGACAAAGGTCACCGGCACGGGTGTCTTGCCCCTTTTGGAAGGGAGCCGCCTACCCGAGTCTGGAACCACTGGAGGTTCCGGCGCGGTGTTCGGCTGAGAGCCGAACTTGGAGCCCCCGGGAGCCTTGCTCCCTTTGCTCCTGGTGTCCGGAAGGTCGCCTTGAGGCACCTCCGGGACTGTCTCCCCTGGCTCGGCGCCCCTTGAGACAATACCTCGGCATTGTCCATAGGGCAAGGGGAGGAGGCGGTCGGAAGTGGATCACTATCCATATCCGACGAGTCCAAGGAACCGTCCGACGCAGATACATCGATACGGGCTTGGGGCGGTATGCATAATCATTAGGAGAACCAGTGCGACAATGGTATGCTATGAGTTATTCTGGTATCCGAATACTTATGACTTCGCCAGGGGCTTGGCCCTGAGCAGCCACTCGTCTTCGCCTTCGGCGGTGGTGGTGGAGCAGTCCGGAAGGAGAGTCCTTCCCTTCTTGGACCCTTCGGCCTCCCTGGTTGGGGCGGCCTTCCTTTTCTTGTCTCCCTCGGCTAGAGGGGGAGCATCTTCATCTTCCTCCTCGTTTTCATGGGTGGAGTGCATCGCGGAGTTATCGGACGATGAGTTCGATACCACCTGGCGCTGGGAACTCTTTCGGGTTCCCTTGGCCTTCTTCTTGGTCTTCTCCGGCACCTTATAAGGAGCCGGAGTCAGCATCTCCGTCAGGAGAGTGTCTACGGTGTCTTCGGGCAGGGGGGCCAGACAGTTAATCTGCTCCAATGTCTCCACCCAGTCCTATCAAAGGCATGGGAGCTCAGACCCTGCACATGGTTAAGCTATGGTAAATAAACACCCTACTAGATGTACAGAACTTACCGGATTCGCAGAGCGCTTCGCGGTCAGCCCGCGGTCCTCGGTAAGAGAGGGAGGGACCTCGGCGCCCTTGAACAGCACCCTCCAGATGTCTTTATGCGTCGTGTCGAAGAGCTCGCTTAGAGTCTGGTGCTGGGCCGGGTCGAACTCCCATAAGTTGAAATCCCGTCATTGACATGGGAGGATCCGGCGGAAGAGCATGACCTGGACTATGTTGACAAGCTTATGTTTGTTGCTTATCATGTTCCGGATACATTTCTGGAGTCCGTCCAATTCCACCGATGTACCCCAGGACAGGCCCTTCTCCTTCCAGGAAGTGAGCCGCGTGGGGAATCTGGATCGAAACTCGGGGGCCGCCACCCAGTTGGTGTCGCACGGCTCTGTGATGTAGAACCACCCCGATTGCCACCCCTTTATGGTCTCCACGAAGGATCCCTCGAGCCATATAATGTTGGGCATTTTTCCCACCATGGCTCTGCCGCATTCCGCTTGTTGGCCGCCCACCACCTTCGGCTTGATATTGAAGGTCTTTAGCCATAGGCCGAAGTGGGACCGGATGCGGAGGAAGGCCTCGCACATGACGATGAACGTCGAGATGTTGAGGATGAAGTTCGGGGCCAGATCATGAAAGTCCAGCCCATAATAGAACATGAGGCCGCAGACAAATGGATGGAGGGGAAACCCCAGTCCGCGGACAAAGTGTGGGAGGAAGACCACCCTCTCGTGAGGTTCTGGGGTAGGGATGACCTGCTCCGTGGCTGGCAGCCGGTGCGCTATATCCGCGGCTAAGTATCCGGCTCCATGTAACTTTTTGATGTGCCCCTCTGTGACGGAGGAGGCCATCCACTTGCCTCCCGCTCCGGACATGTTTTGAAGAGAGTTGAGGAGGAGGATGCGGACTTGGGCGCTGGATCTCGAGTGTGCGAGAATGGATGAGCAAGGAGGAAGAAGGCGTGGGTAGAAGAAGGTGAGATCTTATCCCTTTATAAGGGCGGACTAAATAATGCGCCCCCACTAGCCTGGTAAAACTCGCTTATCCCCCAAGCGCTCTAATTGATGGCGCGGTTGGGTTACCCACGTCTGTATTGATGAGAATCCCGTAATAAGGGGAAGACGATCTCTGCTTTGACAAGACGTGTCAAGAAACCGCCTCACGTTATGTGCGGGGCTGCTTAAAGAAAAACGGTCCGAATAATTACCGGGCCATGGCATGATGTCATGGTGCCAAAACGTGTCAGCAGATTAGATTTGTGGAAATATTATTCTCTCTACGGTGGTATGTGGAGCTTATTTTGCAGGGTCAGACACTATCCTTGTATTCAAACTCTTCTGTGGTGTATTCGGAGGAGGAACCCGCCTTGCAATGCTAAAGACAACACTATGCGCCGGACTCATCGTCATTGAAGCCTGGTTCAGGGGCCACTGAGACAGTCCTGGATTAGGGGTTCTCCAGACAGTCGGACTATATCCTTTGGCCGGATTGTTGGACTATGAAGATACAAGATTGAAGACTTCGTCCCGTGTCCGGATGGGACTCTACTTGGCGTGGAAGGCAAGCTAGGCAATACGGATATGTATATCTCCCCCTTTGTAACCGACCTTGTGTAACCCTAGCCCCCTCCGGTGTCAATATAAAACGGAGGGTTTTAGTCCGTAGGACAACATACAATCATACCATAGGCTAGCTTCTAGGGTTTAACCTCTCTGATCTCGTGGTAGATCAACTCTTGTACTACTCATATTATCAAGAATAAATCAAGCAGGACGTAGGGTTTTACCTCCATCAAGAGGGCCCGAACCTGGGTAAAACATCGTGTTCCCTGCCTCCTATTACCATCTGCCTTAGACGCACAGTTCGGGACCCCCTACCCGAGATCCGCCGGTTTTGACACCGACAGGGGCCCTTTGACTTCCATGGCCGCCCGCCTTCCTCTCCATTAATGGTGCCCGAGCCACTGTTTAATATGGCCGGCCTTACTGTTTGCCTCCCGTTCCCCTCCCTCCCGCAGACCTCCACCAACGCCATGGCGTAGAATGATCATCTTCCACTAGTCTTCAAGTTTGGTAAAGTCGACTCCGAGCCGGAGGAGGTAGAAAATAAGGAGGAATGGGGCCTCATGGACATGGCCCAGAACGAACTGGCCGCGGCGGTTACTTCCCCCGCTCCCGTCCCAGCTCCCATCCCCGCGCCCATGCAAGCGACCATCCCTCTAGCATTGACGGGCTGGTCGCCGAGCACTATCGTAGAGCTAGAAGTCGCGGGCTTCAGTAAGGTCTCTGCAGACCTGCGCGAGCTTGTGTACATGCCAGTGCCAGCACCCGTGCTCGTGCCCGTGCGCGCCCCTCCACCCACCGTGGCACTGGCCCCCATGTGTTTGGCTGCACCCGTCGCACCCGTGCCCCTGCCCGTGCACCCCCTCCATCCACCACAGCGCAAGTCCCTGAGCATTTCGCTGCACCAGCCGCGCCCGTGCCCGTGCCCGTGCGCGTGCCCCCCTCAACGGCATGGCACGCTGTCGTCGACCACCACCTCTCAGCGGCGCCAATTGCTGTCCTCCCACGTCCCGCCCGTCGATCGCGCGGTGACATAATGTTTGATTTACAAGTGAAGAACATTTTGTGCTGCGTTGAAGACTTCAACAACGGTGTCCCGGAGGACGACAACGACAACGACGACGTGTCACGCCGCCTCCGCCACCACCGGAAATAGTTTTTTCGGGTTTAGCACGGTATCTCGAATTCTCGATCATATGAATATAAATTCACAGTGTGACTAAATGAAAGATATGGTTTGAACGAACTTGCGTTTTTCTCTCTTAATGTACAGACTTATCAAACAATTTTCTTTTGACAAAACGTCAACGTTTTTAAATATAAAACACTCATCCAAATGTTTTAGTTAGAACACCTGTATGCAATCCAACAGCTTCCCCAGGAAGCCAAGGGAAAATGTGCCGAGCAGGAATTCTGCATCCCTTCAACTCAAACGGTTGTTTTGCATGACCCGTGTGCAAGCACGTACAAACAATTGGGTAAGATTTGCACATCTGTCATTTTGGGTATGTTGCCATTTGTCAAACTGGAAAGATTGACATTTTTATCTAGTAACATTGCCATTTGTGCGAACCAACCTGTGGTTGGATGGTTAGACAGACTGTGGTATCCCCAGCCCACCAGGGTTCAAGTCCTGGTGCTCACATTTATTCCTGGATTTATTTCAGGATTTCTGGTGATGCGCATTCAGTGGGAGGAGACGTTCCCGTCGATGACGAGGTGCCTATGGTGACTTCGTAAATTTCAAGATGATATGCCGTCTTAGTCTTTCGGAGGTGCTCATAGGGGTAGGGTGTGCGTGTGTGCGTTCATAGGGGTGAGTGTATGCGCGTGTATATGAGCGCTTGCGTCTGTACTGTGTTCAAAAAGAAACATTGCCATTAGTCAACCTTGTAACACTGCGATTTTTCAAAATATGCAGCTACAAATCACTAGCACTATCTAATTTTGTCGGATTTCGGGTTCCGGCAGAACCTTGAGGTTCGAACACTGGGGTGCACGCGGAGATTTCGCCTTCTACCTACATGCGCCCCACCGCCACGCTAAGATCTAAGCTATGGAAAGAACAGCACAAGAGACACGGAGTTTATACTGGTTCGGGCCACCATTGTGGTGTAATACCCTACTCCAGTGTGTGGTGTGGTGGATTGCCTCTTGGGCTGATGATGATGAGCAATACAAGGAAGAACAGCCTCGCGAGGGTCTGCTCTTGGCTGGGGCGATGAACTGCTGGGAGGAGTTCAACCACCCTTCTCTCTCTCTCTCTGTGTGATGCTACTCGATCCGATCCCAGCTTGTTTCTGGGTTGGCTGATTCTAGATCCCCCCTACCCTGGGGGTGGCTAGTCCTATTTATAGGCAAAGGCCCTGGGCCTCTTCCCAAATATTGAGCGGGAAGGGCGCCAAAAATTGGCCATTTTGAAGGGGAACATCTGGTACACCTATCCTGACTAAAGTTGGTCCTCGCCTGCCAAAGGCTCTGGCGGCGACGCTGGCTTGGGCTCCACAATGACTTCCTCCCTGCCGTTGGGCTGGTCTTGGTCTTGTTGCACCGAAATGGGCGCCTTTGCTTGATGCTCTCGCCTGCGCTTGCTCCCTTTGCACCAAAGAGGAAAGGAGGACACTGCGCGGGCTGGCGCCCGCCTGGCACCCTTGGTCGTCATGGCTTGCATCACGGGCACCTCGTGAGGTACCCCGCCTTGATCTCTCCGCCTCCTTGCGAGCCAGCCTGATGAGGCCGTGCCTGAGGAAGCTCTGTGTCGTCCGCCCCGTGAGGCTTGACCCCTCGCGAGGGTCTTGGGTCTGTGTTGATGAAGATGGGCCGTGCTGGGCCCCTCCTCGAGCCACGCCGCAGGCCGCAGGCAGGCAAGTCTGGGGACCCCCATTCCCAGAACGCCGACAGTAGCCCCCGGGCCCAAGGCGCGCCCGCACTTGGCCGTGCAGGGAGGCGAAAGGGCAAGAGCGAAGCGCCGCGGGCCCTAACAGCCTGCGGCCTTGGGCGCTGCGTGGCGGTTGATTGGACATGGGCGTCTCCACTTCCCCATGGTGCCTCGGCAACTGCACGGATTGGACAAGTCCCTGCATGCAAAGCGGGTCATGATTACCTGCGATCATGGGGGCCGACGGTTGGCCCTCGCCGGTTATAAGTACGGGTTGGTGCGCGCCCTTCCAGTTCATTCCCCCTTGCTTCTCCTTCTCCTTCATGGCCCCGTCGAGGAGGTTCTCGGCCGCAGAGAAGGGGAAGGCTCGCCAGGTTGAGCCTGCCTCTCCCTCGCCCAAGCGCGGCCGAGGGCGCCCTCGAAAACATCTTGTGGCCACCATGGCAGCTCCCTGCGGCCGTGGAGACGATTTCCAGCACGGTGACGGGCGGACTGCTGCGGCCGGGGGGCGCGCTTCGGTCGCGTGTTCCCCTAGGCCGCGCTTTCGCGCTGCAGAGGTGCTGCCGGAGTTTGTTGTGTGGTCGGCGGAGCCGACTAGCACCCGAATTCAACTTCCTCGCTTCCTCCTCGGCGAGCTCCTGGCCGGCGCCCCGGGCGGCCTCTGGCTTCAGGCAGACGGCTGCTGCAGCCGGGTCTCATGGGCTTCACTGGAGGTCTCTGCAGCCGGGAGCCTGGCCTTGACCCGCGGTTGGCAGACGTTTGCCCGCGCGCGTGGCCTGAGCCGTCGGTGCACCCTGCACTTCAAGTTTGATGGCGTTGCCACCCTCTACATGAGGGTGTTTGGGGAAGATGGTCGCTGCGCAGGGTGCTGCCCTGAGGACGACGACCGCGGCCGGGAACCCAGCCCCGGCGATGATGGAGAGGGCAGCGCTTGCATGATTGGCGGCGCTCAGGGTTCCCCAAGCTTCACCGGTTCTTCTTCAGGCGGCGACTCTTCTAGCGGTGGCTGCGGTCAGCCTCCACGCCGTCGTACCTGCTTGGGAGGTGGTAGCGTGTCTGCCCGCCGTCGCGCTTCGGTGAAGCGCGAGAGGGAGTCTGCCTGAGCCCCGGAGGCAGCTCGAGTCTTCCCTGCAGGCCGGTGTGAGGCGAGTTGCGCCTGATTTGTTCTTTCTTTTCCTTTTTCCTGCGTAAAAAGACAGTAGCGTGGAGCCCCGCGAGGGCGTGTTTGGGTTATTGCTGTTAATCATCGCTTTGCTTCCGTTATTGTGCCTTCCAGCTACGTGCCCGCGCGTGGATAGTTCCCGGCCCCAGCCGTGGGGGGGCGACCGACCCAGGCCCTATGTTCGTGTCACGGTGCCCGTGGGGCACGGACTAGAGGGGTGCTCCTGTAATGGACCCAGGTCGCGAAACCTTTGAACGACTAGGACAAGAACACTCGCGAGGGTGCTCGGCTGCCCCCTCACGAGGCCTTGCATAAGAGAAATCGAGGCAGGAGAGTGAAAAGTCGACGGACGACGAGCCAAAGACGGCAACAACTTCAATAAAACTTCGAATGAGAATGAACAAGCCAACTGCGGAAAGCAAATGAAAAAGCCGTGTCCGGCACCTAATCTAGTCTTTGATGTCTTCTCACCAGCGCAGAGCTAAGTGCTGCCACTGGGCGTGGGAGGGAGCCCCAAGGCCTGAGGCCAGCGCTCCTGAGACTCCGGGGCGTGTACATCCCCAACTCATTATTATGTGAGAGTGTCACGGGCGGCGAGCTTCACAGGCGTTGGCCTTCTTCATAGGCTCCGGCCTTTCTTGGGGGAAGCAGGCTTCACGGGCATTTGCCCTCTTCACAGGATCCGGGCCCTTTCCAAAATGCGACAGCTTCACAGGCATTCACCTTCTTCACTGGCTCTGGGCCTTTTTCAAAACGCGACAGCTTCATAGGCATTCGCCTTCTTCACAGGCTCTGGGCCTTTTCCAAATCGCGACAGCTTCACAGGCATTCGCCTTCTTCACAGGCTCTGGGCCTTTTCCAAAACGCGACAGCTTCACAGGCATTCGCCTTCTTCATAGGCTCTGGGCCTTTTCCAAAACGCAACAGCTTCACAGTCATTCACCTTCTTCACCGGCTCTGGGCCTTTTCCAAAACGCGACAGCTTCACAGGCATTCACCTTCTTCACAGGCTCTGGGCCTTTTTAGGGGTAGAACCTCCGGAGGTGTTGGATGTTCCATGCGTTCTGGACCGGCACCCCCTCCTGAGTCTCCAAGCACGTGGAGCCGGGCCTAGAAACATGAACAACCTTGAACGGGCCCTCCCACATGGGAGAGAGCTTGTGCAGTCCCTCCCTGCAGAGAACCCGCCTGAGCACGAGGTCTCCTACCTCGAGAGTTCTGGGGCGGATGTTGCAGCAGTGATATCGTCGCAGTGCTTGTTGGTACCTCGCTGCTCGCAGTGTGGCTTCTCGGCGATGTTCCTCCCCCAGCACGAGGTCCATCCCCCGCATGGCGTCCTGCTGCGCCTCGTCGAACGCCAGGACCCGCGTGGAGCGATGTCTGACCTCATGAGGGAGGACCGCTTCGGCTCCGTAGACCAGGAAGAACGGGGTCTCTCCAGTCGGCTTGGTCGCGATTGTGCGGATGGACCACAGCACGGACTGAAGCTCGTCATACCAACCTCTGCCGCAGGCATCCAGCTTCTTCTTGAACGTCCTGGTCTTGAAGCCCCTCAGGAACTCTGTGTTGGCTCGCTCGGCCTAGCCGTTGCTTCGGGGGTGCGCCACCGAAGCGTAGCATATTTGCGTTCCAAGGTTAGCACAGTATGTTTGGAAGAGGTTACTGGTGAACTGCGAACCGTTGTCTATGATGATGCGGTTCGGCACCCCGAACCGGCTCACGATGCCCCTGATGAACTTGACCGCGGAACCCGCGGGGATGGTGCGGACGGCCTCTACTTCAGCCCACTTGGTGAACTTGTCCACGACGATATAGAGGTAGCGGTAGCCCCCTGGCGCCTGAGGAAACGGGCCCAGGATGTCCAGCCCCCAGACTGTGAATGACCACAAAAGGGGTATAATCTGCAGGCCTCCTGCCGGCTGATGGATTTGCTTGGCGTGGAACTGGCAGGCCTCACAAGCTTTCACCAGTTCGATAGCGTCATTGAGTGCGGTGAGCCAATAAAACCCACTGCGGAACGCCTTGCCGACGAGGGTCCGTGATGATGAATGATGTCCACAGTCTCCACCACGTATATCTTCCAGCAGTTCCTTTCCTTGCTCCCTGGAGATGCAGCGCAGGGATACATCGTTTGGTCGCTTCCGGTAGAGCTCTCCATCCTTGATGCAGTATGCCGTGGCCGGCCGTGCCACACGCTCCGCTTCCTCCTCCTTCTCCGGCAGGGTCCCTTGTGTTAAGTAACTCTGGAGCTCTGTTATCCAGCACCCCTCCTGAGGTTCCATCGTCAGGAGCAGGCGTGCTCCTGAGGCCGGGCCACAGACCGGGGCTCCTGAGGCAGGTGGCAGGGGGAGCTCCTCCCGAGGCTGAGCCGTGTTTGACAATGACGACAGGGCTGAGGGCTTGAAGAGCCGCTCCTCGAAGACGCCAGGCTCCTGTGGTAACCACCTGGACGCCCGTTTGGCGATGTCGTCGGCCTCCTGATTGGTGCCACAGGGCACATGCTGCAACTCCAACCCCCAGAACTACTTCTCCATCCTGCGGACCTCCGCAAGGTAGGCTTCCATGTGCTCATCTTTTGGCTCGTACACCTTGTTCGAGAAATTGACAAGGAGCTGCGAATCGCCCTTGATGGTGAGGCGTTTCACCCCCAGGGCAGCTGCGGCCTTCAAGCCCGCTATTAAACCTTCATACCCCGCTATGTTGTTGGAGACCTTTTCACCTTGCTGGAAACAGAGCTGTACAACGTAGTAGATCTTGTCCTGAGTGGGTGATATAAGCACCGCCCCAGCCCCAGCGCTATGCCTGGAGAACGCCCCATCGAAGTACATGACCCAGCCTTCTGGCGCCTCACTTCCCGGGGAGAGGGACCGATCCTCGTCGGCCTTGAGGCCTGGTGCCTCCATCCATTCTGCCACAAAATCCGCTAATGCTGCTCCCTTGATGACTCTGGTCATGCTGAATTTGAGCTGAAACGCTTGCAGTTCTATGTTCCACTCAGCGACCCTTCCAGTTGAGTTAGGGATCCTGAGCACTCTCTCCAGGGGGTATGACGAGACGACCTTGATGGGGTGACCCTAAAAATAGTGCCGCAGCTTGCGCGAGGCCACCAGTAGCGCGAGGAGGAGCTTCTAAGGCATGGGGTACTGTGCCCTCGCGTCCCGCAACACCGTGCTGACGAAGTACACTGGGTGCTCAACGAGGTCGGGTGCGTCAGTGCTAGTGGCGCCCTCCGGAGACCATGGCGCCTCCTGAGGCGATGAGGCCTCCTGAGGCTGGCCATCTGGGAGAGGGGCCTCTTCCGCCTTCGGTGCACTCCTCTGCGGTGGCTGATCCTCCTCAGCCGCGGTGGCGGTTTCTGTGGGCCTTCCTTGTTCCTTTTTTGCCTTGTCCCGGGCTGCTGCCGTGGTTTTGATTCGACGCTCCTCCCTAACCGCCACCAGGGCTGCGCTGGCGGAGTAGGGAGTGGCGGCGAGGTAAAGCACCAGGGGCTCTTGAGGGCGCGGAGCCACCATGACCGGAGGGCTGGTCAGGTATCTCTTGAGATCCTGGAACACCTTGTCGGCCTCTTCAGTCCATTCAAAGGGCCCCTTTTTCTTCATTAGCTGGAAGAAGGGCAGCACTCGTTCCCCCAACTTGGAGATGAAGCGCCCGAGCGCGGTCATGCGCCCAGTGAGCTTCTGCATTTCTCTGAGGGTCTTTGGCGGGCTCATGTCCTCGACCGCCTTGACATTTTCCGGGTTAGCCTCGATGCCTCGGTGGGACACGAGGAAACCCAAGAGCTTGCCCGAGGGGACTCCGAACACACACTTCTCTGGGTTGAGTCACAGGTTCACTGCGTTGAGGCTCGCGAAGGTTTCCTCCAGGTCTTGTATCAGGGTCCTGGCCTCCCGAGACTTCACCACAATGTCATCGACGTAAGCCTCAACATCCTTCCCAAGCTGCGGGCTCAAGGTGATGTGCATCAGCCGCTGAAAGGTCGCCCCTGCGTTACACAGCCCGAATGGCATGCATGTGTAGCAGTACACCCCACACGGGGTTAGGAAGGCTGTCTTTTCGACGTCTTCTACCGCCATCTTGATTTGGTGATACCCAGAGAAGGCATCCAAGAAGCATAGCAGGTCGCATTCTGCGGTGGAATCGACGATCTGGTCGATGTGGGGGAGAGGGAACGGATCTTGCGGGCATGCCTTGTTGAGGTTGGTGAAGTCGACACACATGCGCTCCTTCCCTCCCTTCTTTGGCACAACGACAGGGTTGGCCAACCAATCCGGGTATCGGACCTCGTGAATGACCCTAGCGGCTTCTAGTTTGCGGGTCTCTTGGACGATGAAGGCCTGCTTTTCTATGGACAGCCGCCTTGCCTTCTGCTTCACAGGGCGCACGTTGGGGCACACGTTGAGGTGATGCTCGATTATGCTCCTAGGGATCCCCGCCAACTGGTCAGGCTCCCAAGCGAATACCTTCTTGTTTGCGCGCAGGAACCTGACCAGGGCCTCCTCCTGCTCGGGCTCGAGGTTGGCGCCTATGGTGAAAGTGGCATTGGTGGACCCGTCCTCATCGACGGGTATCTGCTTGGTTTCTGCCTTTTCTTGGGTGAACAACTGTTTCTTCTTTGCGGGTGCAGCCCCCTTGGGCTCAGGGGTCTCCGAGTCGACGGGCTGTGCCGACACCGCCGTCTTGAAGGCGAGCTTGAGCACTCGCAGCGCATCTCCGGTGTCCCCGTGCACGGTGAGGACACCGCTGCTCCCGGGCATCTTCATGAGGTTGTACGCCGGGTGCGTCGCGGCCATGAACTGGGCCAGCGCTGGGTAGCCGAGGATGGCGTTGTAGGGGAGGCCGATGGGGGCGATATCGAAGTCGACCAGATCCGTGCGGAAGTTGTTGTAGGTGCCGAAGGTTACTAGTTGCCGGATCTGTCCCAAGGAGCTGGATGATCCGCCCCCAACGCCTGAGAAGGGCCGGCTGGGTTGCATCCGTTCCAGGGGTATGCAGAGGAGGTTGAAGGCCTCAACCGAGAGCACACTAAGGCTCGCACCGCCATCGATGAGAGTTCTGGTGACGGCCACCTGGCAGATGGTGAGGGTGCACAACATGGGGAGCGCACCCGAGCATGCCGAGTTGGAGGGGTGGTCCTCCGAGCTGAAGGTCAGGCCGGCCTTGGGCGCCGCCCGGTCCGAGAGAGCCCCCTGCCGCGTGGAAGCGGCAATGACCGACGGATGAACGGCTTGACGTGGTGACTTGTAGGCGGCACCTGCGAGCCGCCCAGGAGGGCCGCGACGACCGGGGGTGTTGGTGTAGCGTGGTGGGTGGGGAAGAGGCTGCGGAGCTCTTCCCAAGAGGCCACAGAGGCTGCCGGTAGGTGGAGCAGCCATGCGCGCGGAGCGCCGGTGAGGGCCGTGGGGAGCCAGTTGGCCATGACTCTATCGTCACCTCCAGCTTTGAGGATGGCCTCCTCGTACGCCAGCAAGAAGGCCAGCGGATCAGTCGCGCCGCTGTAGCGCGGCGGTGTCGTTGGCTTGAACTTGTCCGACCACCGTACCCGTTGCAGGGCTGGGGCCAGGGCTCGGAGCCCCCTGGCCCCCGTGCTGGCACCGGCGGCCGGAGCGGGCGACACGCTACTCATCGCGAGGTAGGTCGTGGCGGTGGCGGAAGGGAAAACTCCGGTGCACCCCCTACCTGGCGCGCCAAGTGTCGGATTTCGGGTTCCGACAGACCCTTGAGGTTCGAACACTGGGGTGCGCATGGAGATTTCGCCTTCTACCTACCTACGCCCCACCGGCACGCTAAGATCTAAGCTATGGAAAGAACAGCACAAGAGACACGGAGTTTATACTGGTTCGGGCCACCGTTGTGGTGTAATACCCTACTCCAGTGTGTGGTGTGGTGGATTGCCTCTTGGGCTGATGATGATGAGTAATACAAGGAAGAACAGCCTCGCGAGGGTCTGCTCTTGGCTGGGGCGATGAACTGCTGGGAGGAGTTCAACCACCCTTCTCTCTCTCTGTGTGTGTGATGCTACTCGATCCGATCCCAGCTTGTTTCTGGGTTGGCCGATTGTAGATCCCCCCTACCCTGGGGGTGGCTAGTCCTATTTATAGGCAAAGGCCCTGGGCCTCTTCCCAAATATTGAGCGGGAAGGGCACCAACAATTGGCCATTTTGAAGGGGAACATCTGGTACACTTATCCTGACTAAAGTTGGTCCTCGCCTGCCAAAGGCTCTGGCGGTGACGCTGGCTTGGGCTCCACAATGACTTGCTCACTGCCGTTGGGCTGGTCTTGGTCTTGTTGCACCGAAACGGGTGCCTTTGCTTGATGCTCTCGCCTGCGCTTGCTCCCTTTGCACCAAAGAGGAAAGGAGGACACTGCGCGGGCTGGCGCCCGCCTGGCACCCTTGGTCGTCATGGCTTGCGTCACGGGCACCTCATGAGGTACCCCGCCTTGATCTCTCCGCCTCCTTGCGAGCCAGCCTGATGAGGCTGTGCCTAAGGATGCTCTGTGTCGTCCGCCCCGTGAGGCTTGACCCCTCGCGAGGGTCTTGGGTCTATGTTGATGAAGATGGGCCGTGCTGGGCCCCTCCTCGAGCCACGCCCTAGGCCGCAGGCAGGCAAGTCTAGGGACCCCCGTTCCTAGAACGCCGACAATTTTTTGCAACTAAAGTCACTAGCACTGTTCATATGGACACCACTAGCAGGCGTGAGCTGATGGATGCATATGCAAATGTACCATTGATTACATACAACAAGTCATCAACCCACAACGACAACGAGGATACACGTTGGATTATAGATCATTTCCAACAAAACATTCTAGTAATCTTTTTCTCATACAAGAAATAACAAAGCGATGAAATGAGCTTCAGCTCAACCACTCGTCAGCGTTGGAAACACTTGCTTTGAACCAGAAGTGATTCTCCGGGAAGGGCCAGCTACTGTCAATCTCGAGACCAATGCAGGACTGATCATCGAGGCTGAAGCGGCCTATGTCAGGACCCATATTGGGATGGTAGGGAAGCATAGTAATGTCCGAGGTATAGATATAGTTTCTTCTCATAAATGGTAGTAACATTGTGTCAACACCAGCTGGATCACCTTCCACCATCATTGGATAGTTTTGTCCAAGGAAGAGTGAGTTTCCTCCAAGACTTTCAATAGTGAACCAGGGAGAAGGTTTTGGCGGTAGTACACTAGTATCCATCCCGAATACCCTGCAACGGATGTTGGAATAGGTCCAGAGAGTGCGACCATGCGAGACAACACTTTCTTCCTTAGTAACATCAGTAGTGCCCTGTATACAGACAAGAAGAGGTGATCCATCGGAATAAGTTGCCAGGTGCCACTGAGTATATGGGTCTTGCTCATCCTCATGCTCGTAAAATTTTTCAAGTATAGGTGGTGGAATGTTCGCAGGACCTTGGAAACACAAGAAGGTTAATTAGTAAAGGATTATAATTATGGTGGAAGACAAACGTACCGAAAGCATCAGGATTCCATGCAAAACAGTGCCACGAGTGGTGGCAGCAAACACAAGACCCTCGTATTGAATTGCATCACAGTACTCATCCGTGTACAGAAATTTATTTTTGAGCAATATCCATCAAGGCGTGGAAGTAAGGACGGCAACAAGCTTGTCAAAGATAGCAACAACTTCATAGTTCGTGT
The DNA here is from genome assembly GCF_002162155.2 of Triticum dicoccoides. Taxonomy (NCBI): domain Eukaryota; kingdom Viridiplantae; phylum Streptophyta; class Magnoliopsida; order Poales; family Poaceae; genus Triticum; species Triticum dicoccoides. Next base: position 593,562,004 of record NC_041382.1, on the reverse strand, counting down.
AATCCCAAGAGCGGCTGGGAACTCGACAAATTGCTATCTTCCATAGACGACAGTCAGCATGATCGTATTTGAAATCACGTAGAATACCGATGTACTCAACCTCTGGGCAGTCGTCTGAGAATTTTGGAAGTGGAACCCGATGTTGAGTGTACACATTCACAAGTTCCTACTCGCAGCTGTACCCAATATAAACAACCCAATCTCCATTTGCGCCTGCTGATACGTCTCCAACGTATATATATATATATATTTTTTGATTGTTCCATGCTATTATATATTCTGTTTTGGATGTTTAATGGGCTTATTTATACACTTTTATATTATTTTTGGGACTAACCTATTAACCGGAGGCCCAACCCAAATTGCTGTTTTTTGCCTATTTCAGTGTTTCGCAGAAAAAGAATATCAAATAGAGTCCAAATGGAATGAAACCTTCGGGAGCGTGATTTTTTGGAACAAACGTGATCCAGAGGACTTGGAGTGGACGTCAAGCAATCAACAAGGAGGCCACAAGGCAGGGGGCGCGCCTACCCCCTGGGCGCACCCTCCACCCTCGTGGGCCCCTCGTGGCTCCACCGACCTACTTCTTCCTCCTATATATACCTACGTACCCCCAAACCATCGGCGATCACCACGAAAACCTAATTCCACTGCTGCAACCTTCTGTTCCCGTGAGATCCCATCTTCGGGCCTTTTCCGGCACTTTGCCGGAGGGGGCATTGATCACGGAGGGCTTCTACATCAACACCATAGCCTCTCCGATGATGCATGAGTAGTTTACCTAAGACCTTTGGGTCCATAGTTATTAGCTAGATGGATTCTTCTCTCTCTTTGGATCTCAATACAAAGTTCTCCTCGATTCTCTTGGAGATCTAGTCAATGTAATCTTCTTTTATGGTGTGTTTGTCGAGATCCAACGAATTGTGGGTTTATGATCAAGATTATCTATGAACAATATTTGAATCTACTCTGAATTCTTTTATGTATGATTGGTTATCTTTGCAACTCTCTTCGAATTATCAGTTTGGTTTGGCCTACTAGATTGATCTTTCTTGCAATGGGAGAAGTTCTTAGCTTTGGGTTCAATCTTTCGGTGCTCGATCCCAGTGACAGTAGGGGAAACAACATGTATTGTATTGTTGCCATCAAGGATAAGAAGATGGGGTTTATATCACATTGCATGAGTTTATCCCTCAACATCATGTCATCTTGCTTAAAGCATTACTCTGTTCTTATGAACTTAAGACTCTAGATGCATGCTGGATAGCGATCGATGTGTGGAGTAATAGTAGTAGATGCAGGCAGGAGTTAGTCTACTTGTCACGGACATGATGCCTATATACATGATCATACCTAGATATTCTCATAACTATGCTCAATTCTATCAATTGCTCGACAGTAATTTGTTTACCCATCATAATACTTATGCTATCTTGAGAGAAGCCACTAGTGAAACCTATGGCCCCCGGGTCTATTTTCCATCATATTAATCTTCCGTCAACAAGCTATTTCTTGCACCATTTATTTTGCTTTCTTTACTTTTAGTCTTTATCATAAAAATACCAAAAATATTATCTTATCTTCTCTATCAGATCTCACTTTTGCAAGTGGCCATGAAGGGATTGACAACCCCTTTATCGCGTTGGTTGCAAGGTTCTTATTTGTTTGTGTAGGTGCAAGGGACTTGAGTGTGGCCTCTTACAGGATTGATACCTTGGTTCTAAAAAACCGAGGGAAATACTTATGCTACTTTGATGCATCTGTAATGCCCCGAGGCCGATGTGCCAGGTGTCCTCCAGTTATTCGCTGTTGTTGTCTTGTCAATGCTTGCGTGTCATGCATTGCATATCATGTCATCATGTGCATTTCATTTGCATACATGTTCGTCTCATGCATCCAAGCATTTTTCCCGTTGTCCGTTTTGCATTCCGGCGCTCTGTTCTCCTCCGGTGGTCATTTCTACCTTTCTTTCGTGTGTGGGGGTTAAACATTTCCGGATTGGACCGAGACTTGCCAAGCGGCCTTGGTTTACTACCGGTAGACCGCCTGTCAAGTTTCGTACCATTTGGACTTCGTTTGATACTCCAACGGTTAACCGAGGGACCGAGAAGGCCTCGTGTGTGTTGCAGCCCAACACCCTTCCAATTTGGCCCAAAACCCACCTAAACCCTCTCCATCATCTAGAACGTTTGATCACGATCGCGTGGCCGCAAACCGCACCTCATTTGGACTCTCCTAGCTCCCTCTACCTATATATATGTGTGCCTCCCCGAATTTTTTCGCGAATGAACCCTACCCTAACCTTCCCCACTGCCGCCGGACATTTCATCCCGCGCCGGCCGGACATGTCCGCTCGCCCGGCCACCTCACTCCGGCCTATCGGCGAGCGCCACGTCACCGCGCCGCCGCCCAGGGTGAATCGGAGACCGCCAGCTGTCAGGTCGCCGCGCCTCCTCTCTCCCGCATCAGCCGCGGCCCGCCGAGGCCCGGGTCGGGCCCTCCCCGGCCCGCGCCCGAGCGCCACCCGTGCCTACCCCGCCGCCGCACCGGGCCTGTGCCTCATCGCCGCCCCGCCGCCAAGTCTTCCCGCCGGCGAGCTTGCCCACTCGCGCCGGTCTCCACCAACGCAAGGTGCCGCGCGCCGCCGCCTTGCACGTCGTGCGCCGCCGCCCGCCTTGTGCCGCGTCCTCCAACGCCACCAGCCGGAGCGCCCCTCCCCGCCGCCGCCGCGCCCGGATCCGGCGAGGTCTGGACCGGATCTGCCCCTCGCCGACCTCCTTCGCAGGCTCCCTCGCCGGAGAAAGCCTCCCTCGCCGGAGTTGACCTCGGGATGCGTGCCTTCGTTGACCTAGATCCAGATCTGGAGGGTATAAAATTCATCTAAGTCCTAAAGTTTTCTAGATTCATATGCCTCTATTCATCGCATCGTAACTTTGCATCCATAGCTCTGATTCATGCATATATCATATCAAAATGTTCGTCTCAGAGAGCACATCATTTCATCTCATTGCATCAATTTCATTTGAGTTCATCTTGATGCCCGAAATGCTGTTAGAAGAGTGCTATTTGAGTTAATTCAGATCTGCTGCACCAGATAGCTATTTGTCATTTTTGCCATGACTTATGTGTGCATGATGTGCTCATGAGCTCTACATATGTTTTGTTAAGGGTTTTGCCATCTTTCCAGAGGTGCAACCAATGCATTTTTGTGATGTGTGTGGTGACTAGCACAAGCTTGCAAAGTGAGGCACATGGTAATGCTGATTTTAGGGACTTAGCATTTCCACTAAGTCCTTGGACTGTTTTTCTCATTATGCCATATGTTCATGTTGTTTCCTAGTGATCCGTGCCTCTTTTGAGGATGACCAGTAAGGATGTTTTGTTAATTTTGTAGTGCTCTATCCATCCATGCTTTTGTTTGCAATTATGGAGCACCCTAGCTTGAGTCAATCGAGCTCTACTTTTGCTATTTCGTGAATCTCGGCAGATTGTCTACTTGTTAGCGATTTTGCCGAGGATGTTGTAGTTGATCTGTGCATGCTATGTTGTTGTTCTTGCCATGTCTAGCTTGTATAATGTGTATTCCTGATGGGTGTATGCTTAGCTTGTCATGCCTTACTCTGTAGTGAGTGCATCGAGCTCGTTAACATGCCTACTTGATATCTGTTTCAGCATGCTCCAGTTTTCACTAAGTGTGTGATCTGATTATGTTTTTGCCATGTTCACATGCTTGAAATTGTATTTTCTGATCCCTTTTGGCTCAAGGTCACTAAGGGACTTTTGTTAAGCTCTTTGAGTAGCTCCATGCTATCCTTTACTTTGCATTTTTGCATTTTTGCCATGCTTGTTTGAACCTGTTAATGGATGAATTGGCCGTAGCTGAGTGTTCATCTTTTGTTAAGCATCATGAATGGATTCCTGCCATGTATTTTTATGCCATGTTTGGGTGCTGTAGCATGTTCATCTCATTGCATTTAGATGGCTACTTGCTATAAATCGCAGACCGGTGCCATATTTGAATTGCTTGCCATTTCCAAACCGTAACTCCGTTTCCGGTGATCTTTATATCATTTTCAAGCGATTCCACCTCACCTTTCCAGTGGCACACTTGGATTTCCATGTTGAGGCCAGGTTCATTCATTCCCTTGCAAATCATGCATATGCATCGCATACCGCATCCCGCATATCATACCATGTTCATGTATTGGTTGTTTACTATGTTGTGTGCTTCTTTCCGGTGTTTGCTTCTTTGGGTTGGTTCCGGTTACGTCGCGCTTGTGAGGACCCGTTCGTCTACGTCCGTTTGTCTTCTTCGTGGACTCGTTCTTCTTCCTTGCGGGATTTCAGGCAAGATGATCATACCCTCGAAATCACTTCTATCTTTGCTTGCTAGATGCTCGCTCTTTTGCTATGCCTATGCTGCGATACCTATCACTTGCGTATCATGCCTCCCATATTGTTAAATCAAGCCTCTAACCCACCTTGTCCTAGCAAACCGTTGATTGGCTATGTTACCGCTTTGCTCAGCCCCTCTAATAGCGTTGTTAGTTGCAGGTGAAGATTGAAGCTTGTTCCTTGTTGGAACATGGAGATGTTGTTCCTTGTTGGAACATGTTTACTTGTTGGGATATCACAATATATCTTATTTAATTAATGCATCTATATACTTGGTAAAGGGTGGAAGGCTCGGCCTTATGCCTGGTGTTTTGTTCCAGTCTTGCCGCCCTAGTTTCCGTCATATCGGTGTTATGTTCCCGGATTTTGTGTTCCTTACGCGGTTGGGTAATAATGGGAACCCCTTGACAGTTCGCCTTGAATAAAACTCCTCCAGCAAGGCCCAACCTTGGTTTTACCATTTGCCACCTAGCCTTTTCTTTCCCTTGGGTTAGGCCAGCCCAAGGGTCATCTTTATTTTAACCCCCCCGGGCCAGTGCTCCTCTGAGTGTTGGCCCAACTGAGCGATGTCCGGAGCTACCAGGGGCAACTTTGGGCTGGCCCACCCGATGTCTTGCTCATCCGGTGTGCCCTTAGAACGAGATATGTGCAGCTCCTATCGGGATTTGTCGGCACATCTGGGTGGCTTTGCTGGACTTGTTTTATCATTGTCGAGGATGTCTTGTAGAACTGGGATACCGAATCTGATCGGAATGTCTCGGGAGGAGGTCTATTCCTTCGTTGACCGTGAGAGCTTGTGATGGGCTAAGTTGGGACACCCTGCAGGGATTTGAACTTTCGAAAGCTGTGCCCGCGGTTATGGGCAGATGGGAATTTGTTAATGTCCGATTGTAGATAACTTGAACCTTAACTTAATTAAAATGAATTAACCACGTGTGTAACTGTGATGGTCTCTTTCCGGCGGAGTCCGGGAAGTGAACACGGTGTTGGAGTTATGTTTGACGTAGGTTGTTCTAGGATCACTTCTTGATCATAGTTTATCGATCGTGCTTTGCCTTCTCTTCTCGCTCTCATTTGCGTATGTTAGCCACCATATATGCTAGTCGCTTGCTGTAGCTCCACCTCATACCTTTTACCTTACCGATAAGCTTAAATAGTCTTGATCACGAGGGTGCGAGATTGCCGAGTCCCCGTGGCTCACAGATACTTCCAAAACCAGCTTGCAGGTGCCGTTGAGTCCGTGCAGATGACGCAACCAAGCTCAAGGAGGAGCTCGATGAAGATCTTGAACTTTGTGTCGTTTCATTCTAGTTGATCAGTAGTGGAGCCCAGTTGGGGTCGATCGGGGACCTTTGTCGCATTTGGGGTTCTTCTTTTATTTTGGTTCCGTAGTCGGACCTTGATTGTATCTGGATGATGTAATGCTTTATTCATGTAATTGTGTGAAGTGGCGATTGTAAGCCAACTATGTATCTCTTTCCCTTATGTTTTAAAATGGGTTGTGTGAAGATTACCTCACTTCCGGCATTGCTTTCAATGCGGTTATGCCTCTAAGTCGTGCTTCGACACGTGGGAGATATAGCCGCATCGAGGGTGTTACAGCATCACCCTTTCCTCTTCAAGGGAAAACTAACGCAGTGCTCAAGAGGTAGCAAGAAGGATTTCTGGCGCCATTGCCGGGGAGTCTACGCACAAGTCAAGACATACCAAGTACCCATCACAAACTCTTATCCCTCGCATTACATTATTTGCCATTTGCCTCTCGTTTTCCTCTCTCCCAATTCAACTTTGCCATTTTATTCGCCTTTTTTCCGTTCACCTTCTTCTCGTATGTATCTTTGTTTGTGTTTCCATGTTCCTTTTATTTGCTTGCATCTTTGCTTGCTAAAAATCTATTGATATGGATCCACTTAAAGTGTTCTACTTGGATCATCTTCGATCCTTATGCACTCGTGCTGAAACACCAACTAGCCTAGTTGATGGGAAATCTTTAGATGAGCATGCTCATTTTGTGCGTCACCATTTATCTGAAAAAGGGAGACTCTTATGGGATCAAATAAACAGTTTGCTGTGTTATGCTTGGAATCTTTGTGAAATTTGTGATTTTACTTGTTGCTCTAAGAACCCTAAAAAACACTTCCCCTACCTATGTGAGTTTAATGATAATGAAATCTTATCTTCTTATGCAAAGGGTGTTTATAGTTACTATGATATTGAACAATTTGAAGAATTTGTTGCTTTTAAGGGTGCTTATGAAGTTGCTTATTTGATTCAAAAGTATGATATTACTCTCTACAAATCTGAAAATCTTAACATACTTAAATATTGCTATGAAAACTATGCTCATAATGTCTATGTCAAAGAATTTATTGAAAGAATGACTGCTGCTTTGGAAGAAAATAATGATATGCATGAATCTATAGGTAATTATGATTCTGATGATTTGATTGAAATATCCCTTGATGAACATGATGCTTGCTATTCTTGTGGCCATGATGCCAATATTTATGAAGATAAGTTTGCTATAGTTCCTTATGTTAAACATGAGACGTTGCTATTGCACCCACACTTGATAGTTCCTTCGATGAAAAGCATGATTGCAATGATGTTATTATAAATTCTCTTAATGTCAATTGTGTTAATGATATTCAAAACCTCAAGCTTGGGGATGCTAGTTTTGCTATGTCCACTACTTATTGCAATGATCATGATTGGGGTGATTCTTCTTTTGATCTTGAAAATTTATTTAAGTCCCATGATGAATATGAGATTGATTATAATGTTTGCAATAATATAGAAAGTGGGTTTGGAAGAGTGTGAACTTTAGATCCCACATATTTGGATAATGTTCAATCTTATGAAGTTTTTGATAAAAGTGGGTTTGGAGAGGTCATGACTTTAGTTAATGTTAATCCCACTATTTTGGAAGAGTGTCAACTTTGCGTACATGTGGATCGTGTTAAGAATATGTTTTGTGATAGCTATATTGTTGAATTTGCTTATGATCCTACATGTAATTATTACGAGATACGAAAATATGGTTGTAGAAATTTTCATGTTACTAAATTACCTCTCGTTATGTTGAGATTGTTATTGTTTTTTTCCTCTTCCATGCATATGCTAGTTTTTGCTTGCCTTGATAATTTGTTTGCCTATAAAATGCCTATGCATAGGAAGTATGTTAGACTTAAGTGTGTTTGTCACATGTTTTATGATGCTCTCTTTGTGCTTCAATTCTTGTCTTTCATGTGAGCATCACCGAAATTATGAATGCCTAGCTAGGGGCGTTAAACGATAGCACTTGTTGGGAGGCAACCCAATTTTATTTTTGTTTCTTGCTTTTTGATTCTGTTTAGTAATAAATAATTCATCTAGCCTCTGCTTAGATGTGGTTTTATGCTTTTAATTATTGTTTGTGCCAAGTAGAACCTTTGGGAATACTTGGGGAAAGTCTTTGCGACCTTGCTGTAAAAAACAGAAACTTTAGCGCTCGCGAGAATTGCTACCATTTTTTATTGGAGAGTGCTATTTAGTTAATTATTTTCTCATATGATTAATAGACAAATTACTCACATACATAATTTATTTTAGAATTTTTGGGGTTCCAGAAGTATTTGAAACCTACAGATTACTACAGACTGTTCTGTTTTTGATAGATTTTGTTTTTCACGTGTTGTTTGCTTATTTTGATGAATCTATGTCTAGTAATAGAGTTTATGAACCATAGAAAAGTTGGAATACAGTAGGTTTAACACCAATATAAATAAAGGATGAGTTCATTACAGTACCTTGAAGTGGTGGTTTGTTTTCTTTTACTAACGGAGCTCACGAGATTTCCTTTTAAGTTTTGTGTTGTGAAGTTTTCAAGTTTTGGGTAAAGATTTGATGGATAATGGAACAAGGAGTGGAAAGATCCTAAGCTTGGGGATTGATACGTCTCCAACGTATCTATAATTTTTGATTGCTCCATGCTATATTATCTACTGTTTTGGACATTATTGGGCTTTATTACCCACTTTTATATTATTTTTGGGACTAACCTATTAACCGGAGGCCCAGCCCAGAACTGCTGTTTTTTTGCCTGTTTTAGGGTTTCGAAGAAAAGGAATATCAAACGTAGTCCAAACGGAATGAAACCTTCGGGAACGTGATTTTCTCAACAAACAAGACCCGGGAGACATGGACCCTACGTCAAGACACAAAAGAGGAGGCCACGAGGTAGGGGGCGCGCCTACCCCCACCAGGCGCGCCCTCCACCCTCGTGGGCCCCCTGTTGCTCCACCGACATACTCCTTCCTCCTATATATACCTACGTACCCCCAAACGATCAGATACGGAGCCAAAAACCTAATTCCACCGCTGCAACTTTCTGTATCCACGAGATCCCATCTTGGGGCCTGTTCCGGAGCTCCGCCGGAGAGGGCATCGATCACGGAGGGCTTCTACATCAACACCATAGCCTCTCCGATGAAGTGTGAGTAGTTTACCTCAGACCTACGGGTCCATCGTTAGTAGCTAGATGGCTTCTTCTCTCTTTTTGGATCTCAATACAATGTTCTCCCCCTCTCTTGTGGAGAACTATTCGATGTAATCTTCTTTTTGCGATGTGTTTGTTGAGACCGATGAATTGTGGTTTTATGATCAAGTCTATCTATGAACAATATTTGAATCTTCTCAGAATTCTTTTATGTATGATTGGTTATCTTTGCAAGTCTCTTCGAATTATCAGTTTGGTTTGGCCTACTAGATTGATCTTTCTTGCAATGGGAGAAGTGCTTAGCTTTGGGTTCAATCTTGCAGTGTCCTTTCCCAGTGACAGTAGGGGCAGCAATGCACGTATTGTATTGTTGCCATCGAGGATAACAGGATTGGGTTTTCATCATATTGCATGAGTCTATCCCTCTACATCATGTCATCTTGCTTAAGGCATTACTCTGTTTTTAACTTAATACTCTAGATGCATGTTGGATAGCAGTCGATGAGTGGAGTAATAGTAGTAGATGCATGCAGGAGTCGGTCTACTTGTCTCGGATGTGATGCCTATACACATGATCATACCTAGATATTCTCATAACTATGCTCAATTCTGTCAATTTCTCAACAGTAGTTCGTTCACCCACCATAGAATACTTACGCTCTCGAGAGAAGCCACTAGTGAAACCTATGGCCCCCGGGTCTATCTTTATCATATTGATCTCCTACTACTTAGTTATTTCCTTTGCTTTTTTACTTTGCCTTTATTTTCCTTTGCATCTTTATCACAAAAATACCAAAAATATTATCTTATCATATCTATCAGCTCTCACTCTCGTAAGTGGCCGTGTAGGGATTGACAACCCCTATTCGCGTTGGTTGCAAGGATTTATTTGTTTTGTTCAGGTACGAGGGACTCGCGCGTAGCCTCCTACTGGATTGATACCTTGGTTCTCAAAAACTGAGGGAAATACTTACGCTACTTTGCTGCATCATCCCTTCCTCTTTGGGGAAAACCAACGCAGTGCTAAAGAGGTAGCAAGAAGGATTCCTTGCACCATTGCTGGGGAGGTCTACGCAAAAGTCAATATACCAAGTACCCATCACATACCCTTATCTCCCGATGTAATTTGCCATTTGCCCCTCGTTTTCCTCTCCCCCACTTCTCCCTTGCCATTTTATTCGCCCTCTCTCTCTATCCTACCTCTCTTTCTCTATTTGCCTCTTTTTGGCCGCTTGCTTTTTGTTTGCTTGTGTGTTAGTTTGCTTGCTTGTCACAATGGCTCAAGATAATACTAAATTGTGCGACTTCACCAATACCAACAACAATGATTTTATTAGCACTCCGATTGCTCCTCTTACCGATGCTGAATCTTGTGAAATTAATACTGCTTTGCTGAATCTTGTCATGAAAGATCTGTTTTCCGGTCTTCCAAGTGAAGATGCCGCTACCCATCTAAATAGCTTTGTTGATTTGTGTGATATGCAAAAGAAGAAATATGTGGATAATGATATTGTTAAATTGAAGCTATTTCCTTTTTCGCTTAGAGATCGTGCTAAAGCTTGGTTTTCGTCTTTGCCTAAAAATAGTATTGATTCATGGAACAAGTGCAAAGATGCTTTGATCTCTAAGAATTTTCCTCCCGCTAAGATCATCTCTCTTAGAAACGATATTATGAATTTTAAGCAACTTGATCATGAACATGTTGCACAAGCTTGGGAGAGAATGAAACAAATGATACGTAATTGCCCTACTCATGGTTTAAATTTGTGGATGATTATACAAAAAATTTATGCCGGATTAAATTTTGCTTCTAGAAATCTTTTATATTCGGCCGCGGGAGGCACTTTTATGGAAATCACTTTAGGAGAAGCTACTAAACTCCTAGATAATATTATGGTTAATTATTATCAATGGCATACTGAAAGATCTACTAATAAAAGGTGCATGCGATAGAAGAAATTAATGTTTTGAGTGGAAAGATGGATGAACTTATGAAATTATTTGCTAATAAGAGTGTTTCTTCTGATCCTAATGATATGCCCTTGTCTACTTTGATTGAGAACAATAATGAATCTATGGATGTGAATTTTGTTGGTAGGAACAATTTTGGTAACAATGCGTAGAGAGGAAATTTCAACCCTAGGCCTTATCCTAGTAATCCCTCTAATAATTATGGTAATTCCTACAACAATTCTTATGGAAATTATAATAAGATGCCCTCTGATTTTGAATCTAATATTAAAGAATTTATTACTTCGCAAAAGAATTTTAATGCTTTGATTGAAGAAAAATTGCTTAAGATTGATGAGTTGGCTAGGAACGTTGATAGAATTTCTCTTGATGTTGATTCTTTGAAACTTAGATCTATTCCACCTAAGCATGATATCAATGAGTCTCTAAAAGCCATGAGAATTTCCATTGATGAGTGCAAAGAAAGAACCGCTAGGATGCGTGCTAAGAAAGATGCCTTTATAAGAGCATGTTCTTCTAGTTCCTATGAAAATAAAGATGAAGATCTAAAAGTTATTGATGTGTCCCCTATTAAATCTTTGTTTTACAATATGAATCTTGATAATGATGGGACTGAATATGATCCACCTTTACCTAGAAGGCATTCCAAGAATTCGGAATTTGTTGATCTTGATGCTAAAATTGATAAAAGTGGGATTGAAGAAATTAAAACCCTAGATGTTGCTAAACCCACTATTATGGATTTCAAGGAATTTAACTATGAAAATTTCTCTTTGATTGATTGTATTTCCTTGTTGCAATCCGTGTTAAATTCTCCTTATGCTTATAGTCAAAATAAGGCCTTTACCGAACATATCATTGATGCCTTGATGCAATCTTATGAAGAAAAACTTGAATTGGAAGTTTCTATGCCTAGAAAACTTAATGATGAGTGGGAACCAACTATTAAAATTAAAATTAAAGATCATGAATGCTATGCTTTATATGATTTGGGTGCTAGTGTTTCCACGATTCCAAAAACTTTGTGTGATTTGTTAAGTTTCCGTGATTTTGATGATTGCTCTCTAAACTTGCACCTTGTGGATTCCACTATTAAGAAACCTATGGGAAGAATTAATGATGTTCTTATTGTTTAAAATAGGAATTATGTGCCCGTAGATTTTATTGTTCTTGACATAGATTGCAATCCTTCATGTCCTATTATTCTTGGTAGACCTTTCCTAAGAACGATTGGTGCAATTATTGATATGAAGGAAGGAAATATTAGATTCCAATTTCCATTAAGGAAAGGCATGGAACACTTTCATAGAAAGAAAATTAAATTACCTTATGAATCTGTTATGAGAGCCACTTATGGATTGCCTACCAAAGATGACGATACCTAGATCTATTCTTGCTTGTTATACCTAGCTAGGGGCGTTAAACGATAGCGCTTGTTGGGAGGCAACCCAATTTTATTTTTATTCCTTGCTTTTTGCTCCTGTTTAGTAATAAATAATTTATCTAGCCTCTGTTTTTGTTGTGTTTTTTGTGTTTAATTAGTGTTTGTGCCAAGTAGAACCATTGGGAATACTTGGGGAAAGTCTTGTTACACTTGCTGTAAAAAAGCAGAAACTTTCGCGCTCATGAGAACTGCTGTCATTTTTAATTGGAAAATGCTATTTAGTTAATTATTTTGCATATGATTAATAGATAAATTCCTCACGTCCAGCAATTTATTTTAGAATTTTTGGGGTTCCAGATCTTTCGCTAGATACAGATTACTACAGACTGTTCTGTTTTTGACAGATTCTGTTTTTCGTGTGTTGTTTGCTTATTTTGATGAATCTATGGCTAGTAAAATAGTTTATAAACCATAGAGAAGTTGGAATACAGTAGGTATAACACCAATATAAATAAAGAATGAGTTCATTACAGTACCTTGAAGTGGTCTTTTATTTTCTTTCGCTAACGGAGCTCACGAGATTTTCTACTATAAGTTTTGTGTTGTGAAGTTTTCATGTTTTGGGTAAAGATTTGATGGATTATGGAACAAGGAGTGGCAAGAGCCAAAGATTGGGGATGCCCATGGCACCTACAAGATAATCTAAGGACACCTAAAAGCCAAAGCATGGGGATGCCCCGGAAGGCATCCCCTCTTTCGTCTACTTCTATCGGTAACTTTACTTGGAGCTATATTTTTATTAACCACATGATATGTGTTTTGCTTGGAGCGTCTTGTATGATTTGAGTCTTTACTTTTTAGTTTACCACAATCATCCTTGCTGTAAACACCTTTTTAGAGAGCCATACATGATTTGGAATTTGTTAGAATACTCTATGTGCTTTGCTTATATCTTTTGATTTATGTAGTTTTGCTCTAGTACTTCACTTATATCTTTTAGAGCACGGTGGTGGATTTGTTTTATAGAAATTATTGATCTCTCATGCTTCACTTAGATTATTTTGAGAGTCTTAAATTGATGGAGAACGTAGTAATTTCAAAAATTTTCCTACGCACACGCAAGATCATGGTGATGCATAGCAACGAGAGGGAGAGTGTGATCTACATACCCTTGTAGACCGACAGCGGAAGCGTTAGCACAACGCGGTTGATGTAGTCGTACGTATTCACGGCCCGACCGATCAAGCACCGAAACTACGGCACCTCCGAGTTCTAGCACACGTTCAGCTCGATGACGATCCCCGGACTCCGATCCAGCAAAGTGTCGGGGAAGAGTTCCATCAGCACGACGGCGTGGTGACGATCTTGATGTACTACCGTCGCAGGGCTTCGCCTAAGCACTGCTACAATATTATCGAGGACTATGGTGGAAGGGAGCACCGCACACGTCTAAGAATATGATCACGTGGATCAACTTGTGTCTAGAGGTGCCCCCTGCCCCGTATATAAAGGAGCAAGGGAGGAGGAGGCTGGTCCTAGGAGGGGGCGCGCCAAGTGTGGAGTCCTACTAGGACTCCCTAGTCCTAGTAGGATTCTACCTCCCATATGGAATAGGAAAAGAGGAAGGGAAAAGGAGAAGGAAGGAAGGGGGCGCCCCCCTTCCCTAGTCCAATTCGGACCAGACCAAGGGGAGGGGTGCGGCCACCCTTGAGGCCCTTTTTCTTCTTTCCCGTATGACCCAATAAGGCCCAATACGTATTCCCGTAACTCTCCGGTACTCCGAAAAATACCCGCATCACTCGGAACCTTTCCGATGTCCGAATATAGTCGTCCAATATATCGATCTTTACGTCTCGACCATTTCGAGACTCCTCGTCATGTCCCCGATCTCATCCGGGACTCCGAACTCCTTCGGTACATCAAAACTCATAAACTCATAATACAACTGTCATTGAAACCTTAAGCGTGCGGACCCTACGGGTTCGAGAACAATGTAGACATGACCGAGACACGTCTCCAGTCAATAACCAATAGCGGAAACTGGATGCTCATATTGGCTCCCACATATTCTACGAAGATCTTTATCGGTCAGACCGCATAACAACATACGTTGTTCCCTTTGTCATCGGCATGTTACTTGCCCGAGATTCGATCGTCGGTATCTTAATACCTAGTTCAATCTCATTACTGGCAAGTCTCTTTACTCGTTCCGTAATACATCATCTCACAACTAACTCATTAGTTGCAATGCCTGGAAGACTTATGTGATGTGCATTACCGAGAGGGCCCAGAGATACCTCTCCAACAATCGGAGTGACAAATCCTAATCTCAAAATACGCCAACCCAACATGTACCTTTGGAGACACCTGTAGAGCTCCTTTATAATCACCCAGTTACGTTGTGACGTTTGGTAGCACACAAAGTGTTCCTCCGGCAAACGGGAGTTGCATAATCTCATAGTCATAGGAACATGTATAAGTCATGAAGAAAGCAATAGCAACATACTAAACGATCGGGTGCTAAGCTAATGGAATGGGTCATGTCAATCACATCATTCTCCTAATGATGTGATCCCGTTAATCAAATAACAACTCTTTTGTTTATGGTTAGGAAACATAACCATCTTCGATTAACGAGCTAGTCAAGTAGAGGCATACTAGTGACACTCTGTTTGTCTATGTATTCACACATGTATTATGTTTCTGGTTAATACAATTCTAGCATGAATAATAAACATTTATCATGATATAAGGAAATAAATAATAACTTTATTATTGCCTCTAGGGCATATTTCCTTCAGTCTCCCACTTGCACTAGAGTCAATAATCTAGTTCACATCGCCATGTGATTCAACACTAAGAGTTCACATAACCATGTGATTAACACCCATAGTTCACATCGTCATGTGACCTATACCCAAAGGGTTTACTAGAGTCAATAATCTTGTTCACATCATTTATGTGATTAACACCCAAAGAGTACTAAGGTGTGATCATGTTTTGCTTGTGAGATAATTTTAGTCAACGGGTCTGTCACATATAGATCCGTAAGTATTTTGCGAATTCTATGTCTATAGTGCTCTGCACGGAGCTACTCTAGCTAATTGCTCCCACTTTCAATATGTATCTAGATCGAGACTTAGATTCATCCAGATCTGTGTCAAAACTTGCATGGACGTAACTTTTTACGACGAACCTTTTGTCATCTCCATAATCGAGAAATATTTCCTTATTCCACTAAGAATAATTTTGACTAATGTCCAGTGATCTACTCTTAGATCAGTATTGTACTCCCTTGCTTAACACAGTGTAGGGTATACAATAGATCTGGTACACATCATGGCATACTTTATAGAACCTATGGCTAAGGCATAGGGAATGACTTTCATTCTCTTTCTATCTTCTGCCGTGGTCGGGCTTTGAGTCTTACTCAATTTCATACCTTGTAACACAGCCAAGAACTCTTTCTTTGACTGTTCCATTTTTGAACTACTTCAAAATATTGTCAAGGTATGTACTCATTGAAAAAACTTATCAAGCGTCTTAATCTATCTCTATAGATTTTGATGCTTAATATGTAAGAAGCTTCACCGAGGTCTTTCTTTGAAAAACTTCTTTAAAAACACTCCTCTATGCTTTGCAGAATAATTCTACATTATTTCCGATCAACAATATGTCATTCACATATACTTATCAGAAATGTTGTAGTGCTCCCACTCACTTTCTTGTAAATACAGGCTTCACCGCAAGTCTGTATAAAACTATATGCTTTGATCATACTATCAAAGCGTTTATTCCAACTCCGAGAGGCTTGCACCAGTCCATAAATGGATCGCTGGAGCTTGCACACTTTGTTAGCTCCTTTTGGATCGACAAAACCTTCCGACTGCATCATATACAACTCTTCTTCCAGAAATCCATTCAGGAATGCAGTTTTGACATCCATTTGCTGGATTTCATAAAATGTGGCAATTGCTAACATGATTCGGACAGACTTAAGCATAGATACGAGTGAGAAACTCTCATCATAGTCAACACCTTGAACTTGTCGAAAACCTTTTTGCGACAATTCTAGCTTTGTAGATAGTAATACTACTATCAGCGTCCGTCTTCCTCTTGAAGATCCATTTAATCTCAATGGCTCGCCGATCATTGGGAAAGTCAATCAAAGTCCATACTTTGTTCTCATACATGGATCTCATCTCAGATTTCATGGCCTCAAGCCATTTCGCGGAATCTAGGCTCATCATCGCTTCCTCATAGTTTGCAAGTTCGTCATTGTCTAGTAACATGACTTCCAGAACAGGATTACCATACCACTTTGGTGCGGATCTCACTCTGGTTTACCTACGAGATTCGGTATTAACTTGATCTGAAGTTACATGATCATCATCATTAGTCTTCCTCACTAATTGGTGTAGTAGTCACAGGAACAGATTTCTTGTGATGAACTACTTTTCCATAAGGGAGAAGGTACAATTACCTTATCAAGTTCTACTTTCCTCCCACTCACTTCTTTCAAGAGAAACTCCTTCTCTAGAAAGGATCCATTCTTAGCAACGAATGTCTTGCCTTCGGATCTGTGATAGAAGGTGTACCCAATAGTATCCTTTGGGTATCCTATGAAGACATATTTCTCCGATTTGGGTTTGAGCTTATCAGGATGAAACTTTTTCATATAAGAATCACAATCCCAAACTTTAAGAAACGACAACTTTGGTTTCTTGCCAAACCACAGTTCAGATTGTGTCGTCTCAACGGACTTAGATGGTGCCCTTTTAAACGTGAATGCAATTGTCTTTAATGCATAACCCCAAAACGATAGTGGTAGATCGGTAAGAGACATCATAGATCGCACCATATCTAATAAAGTACGGTTATGATGTTTGGACACACCATTATGCTGTGGTGTTCCAGGTGGCGTGAGTAGTGAAACTATTTCACATTGTTTTAACTGAAGGCCAGACTCGTAACTCAAATATTTTACCTCTGCGATCATATCGTAGAAACTTTTATTTTCTTGTTACGATGATTCTCCACTTCACTTTGAAATTCTTTGAACTTTTCAAATATTCCAGACTTGTGTTTCATTAAGTAGATATACTCATATCTGCTCAAATCATCTGTGAAGATCAGAAAATAATGATACTTGTCGCGAGCCTCAATATTCATCGGACCACATACATCAGTATGTATGATTTCCAACAAATCTGTTGCTCGCTCCATTGTTCCGAAGAACAGAGTCTTAGTCATCTTTCCCATGAGGCATGGTTCGCAAGCATCAACTGATTCATAATCAAGTGATTCCAAAAGCCCATCAGCATGAAGTTTCTTCATGCGCTTTACACCAATATGACCTAAACGGCAGTGCCACAAATAAGTTGCACTATCATTATTAACTTTGCATCTTTTGGTTTCAATATTTTGATTATGTGTATCACTACGATCGAGATCCAACGAACTATTTTCATTGGGTGTGTAACCATATAAGGTTTTATTCATGTAAACAGAACAACAATTTATTCTCTTACTTAAATGAATAACCGTATTACAATAAACATGATCAAATCATATTCATGCTCAACGCAAATACCAAATAACACTTATTTAGGTTCAACACTAATCCCGAAATTATAGGGAGTGTGCGATGATGATCATATCAATCTTGGAACCACTTCCAACACACATCGTCACTTCACCCTTAACTAGTCTCTGTTATTCTGCAACTCTCGTTTCGAGTTACTAATCTTAGCAACTGAACTAGTATCAAATACTGAGGGGTTGCTATAAACACTAGTAAAGTACACATCAATAGCATGTATATCGAATATACTTATGTTCACTTTGCCATCCTTCTTATCCGCCAATCACTTGGGGTAGTTCCGCTTCCAGTGACCAGTCCCTTTGCAGTAGAAGCACTTAGTCTCAGGCTTAGGAGCAGACTTGGGCTTCTTCACTTGAGCAGCAACTTGCTTGCTGTTCTTCTTGAAGTTCCTCTTCCCTCTGCCCTTTTCTTGAAACTAGTGGTCTTGTCTACAATCAACACTTGATGTTTTTCTCGATTTCTACCTTCGTCAATTCAGCATTACGAAGAGCTTGGGAATCGTTTCCGTTATCCCTTGCATATTATAGTTCATCACGAAGTTCTACTAACTTGGTGATGGTGACTAGAGAATTTTGTCAATCACTATTTTATTTGGAAGATTAACTCCCACTTTATTCAAGCAATTGTAGTACCCAGACAATCTGAGCACATGCTCACTGCTTGAGCGATTCTCCTCCATCTTTTAGCTATAGAACTTGTTGGAGACTTCATATCTCTCAACTCGGGTATTTGCTTGAAATATTAACTTCAACTCCTGGAACATCTCATATGGTCCATGACGTTCAAAACGGCTTTGAAGTCCCGATTCTAAGCCGTTAAGCATGGTGCACTAAACTATCAAGTACTCATCATATTGAGCTAGCCAAACGTTCATAACGTCTGCATCTGCTCTTGCAATAGGTCTGTCACCTAGCGGTGCATCAAGGACATAATTCTTCTCTGCAGCAATGAGGATAAACCTCAGATCACGGATCCAATCCGCATCATTGCTACTAACATATTTCAACACAATTTTATCTAGGAACATATCAAAATAAACACATGGAAGCAACAACGCGAGCTATTGATCTACAACATAATTTGCAAAGTACTACCAGGACTAAGTTCATGATAAATTTAAGTTCAATTAATCATATTACTTAAGAACTCCCACTTAGATAGACATCCCTCTAATCCTCTAAGTGATTACGTGATCCAAATCAACTAAACCATGTCCGATCATCACGTGAGATGGAGTAGTTTCATTGGTGAACATCGCTATGTTGATCATATCTGCTATATGATTCACGCTCGACCTTTCGGTCTCCGTGTTCCGAGGCCATATCTGTATATGCTTGGCTCGTCAAGTATAACCTGAGTATTCTGCGTGTGCAACTGTTTTGCACCCATTGTATTTGAACGTAGAGCCTATCACACCCGATCATCACGTGGTGTCTCAGCACGAAGAACTTTTGCAACGGTGCATACTCAGGGAGAACACTTCTTGATAATTAGTGAGAGATCATCTTATAATGCTACCGTCAATCAAAGCAAGATAAGATGCATAAAAGATAAACATCACATGCAATCAATATAAGTGATATGATATGGCCACCATCATCTTGTGCTTGTGATCTCCATCTTCGAAGCACCGTCATGATCACCATCGTCACCGGCGCGACACCTTGATCTCCATCGTAGCATCGTTGTCGTCTCGCCAATCTTATGCTTCCACGACTATCACTACCGCTTAGTGATAAAGTAAAGCATTACAGCGCGATTGCATTGCATACAATAAAGCGACAACCATATGGCTCCTGCCAGTTGCCGATAACTCGGTTACAAAACATGATCATCTCATACAATAAAATTTAGCATCATGTCTTGACCATATCACATCACAACATGCCCTGCAAAAACAAGTTAGACGTCCTCTACTTTGTTGTTGCAAGTTTTACGTGGCTGCTACGGGCTTAAGCAAGAACCAATCTTACCTACGCATCAAAACCACAACGATAGTTTGTCAAGTTGGTGTTGTTTTAACCTTTGCAAGGACCGGGCATAGCCACACTCGGTTCAACTAAAGTTGGAGAAACTGTCACCCGCTAGCCACCTTTGTGCAAAGCACGTCGGGAGAACCGGTGTCGCGTAAGCGTACACGTAATGTCGGTCCGGGCCGCTTTGTCCAACAATACCGCTGAACCAAAGTATGGCATGCTGGTAAGCAGTATGACTTATATTGCCCACAACTCACTTGTGTTCTACTCGTGCATATAACATCAACACATAAAACCTAGGCTCGGATGCCACTTATGGAGAACGTAGTAATTTCAAAAAAATTGGTACGCACACGCAAGATCATGGTGATGCATAGCAACAAGAGGGGAGAGTGTGATCTAAGTACCCTTGTAGACCGACAGCGGAAGCGTTAGCACAACGCAGTTGATGTACTCGTACGTCTTCACGGCCCGACCGATCAAGCACCGAAACTACGGCACCTCCGAGTTCTAGCACATGTTCAGCTCGATGACGATCCCCGGACTCCGATCTAGCAAAGTGTCGGGGAAGAGTTCCATCAGCCCGATGGCGTGGTGACGATCTTGATGTACTACCGTCGCAGGGCTTCGCCTAAGCACTGCTACAATATTATCGAGGACTATGGTGGAAGGGGGCACCGCACACGGCTAAGAATATGATCATGTGGATCAACTTGTGTCTAGAGGTGCCCCCCTGCCCCGTATATAAAGGAGCAAGGGAGGAGGAGGCCGGCCCTAGGAGGGGGCGCGCCAAGTGTGGAGTCCTACTAGGACTCCCTAGTCCTAGTGGGATTCTACCTCCCATATGGAATAGGAAAAGAGGAAGGGAAAAGGAGAAGGAAGGAAGGGGGCGCCCCCCTTCCCTAGTCCAGTTCAGACCAGACCAAGGGGAGGGGTGCGGCCACCCTTGAGGCCCTTTTTCTTCTTTCCCGTATGGCCCAATAAGGCCCAATACGTATTCCCGTAACTCTCCGGTACTCCGAAAAATACCCGAATCACTCGGAACCTTTCCGATGTCTGAATATAGTCGTCCAATATATCGATCTTTACGTCTCGACCATTTCGAGACTCCTCGTCATGTCCCCGATCTCATCCGGGACTCCGAACTCCTTCGGTACATCAAAACTCATAAACTCATAATACAACTATCATTGAAACCTTAAGCGTGCGGACCCTACGGGTTCGAGAACAATGTAGACATGACCGAGACACGTCTCCAGTCAATAACCAATAGCAGAACCTGGATGCTCATATTGGCTCCCACATATTCTACGAAGATCTTTATCGGTCAGACCGCATAACAACATACGTTGTTCCCTTTGTCATCGGTATGTTACTTGCCCGAGATTCGATCGTTGGTATCTTAATACCTATTTCAATCTCGTTACCGGCAAGTCTCTTTACTCGTTCCGTAATACATCATCTCACAACTAACTCATTAGTTGCAATGCTTGCAAGGCTTATGTGATGTGCATTACCGAGAGGGCCCAGAGATACCTCTCCGACAATCGGAGTGACAAATCCTAATCTCGAAATATGCCAACCCAACATGTACCTTTGGAGACACCTGTAGAGCTCCTTTATAATCACCCAGTTACGTTGTGACGTTTGGTAGCACACAAAGTGTTCCTCCGGCAAACGGGAGTTGCATAATCTCATAGTCATAGGAACATGTATAAGTCATGAAGAAAGCAATAGCAACATACTAAACGATCGGGTGCTAAGCTAATGGAATGGGTCATTTCAATCACATCATTCTCCTAATGATGTGATCCCGTTAATCAAATAACGACTCTTTTGTTTATGGTTAGGAAACATAACCATCTTCGATTAACGAGCTAGTCAAGTAGAGGCATACTAGTGATACTCTGTTTGTCTATGTATTCACACATGTATTATGTTTCCGGTTAATACAATTCTAGCATGAATAATAAACATTTATCATGATATAAGGAAATAAATAATAACTTTATTATTGCCTCTAGGGCATATTTCCTTCATAAATAGCATGGTAATTTGCTTAAAATCCTAATATGCTTGGTATACAAGATTAATAATAATACGTTCTTCTGAGTGTGTTGAATACTATGAGAAGTTTGATGCTTGATAATTGTTTTGAGATATGAAGATGGTGATATTAAAGTTGTGCTAGTTGAGTAGTTGTGAATTTGAGAAATACTTGTGTTAAAGTTTACGATTCCCGTAGCATGCACGTATGGTGAACTGTTATGTGATGAAGTCGGAGCATGATTTATTTTTTTGATTGTCTTCCTTATGAGTGGCGGTCGGGGACGAGCGATGGTCTTTTCCTACCAATCTATCCCAGCATGCGCGTAATACTTTGCTTTGATAACTTGTAGATTTTTGCAATAAGTATATGAGTTCTTTATGACTAATGTTGAGTCCATGGATTATACGCACTCTCACCCTTCCACATTTGCTAGCCTCTCTAATACCGCACACCTTTCGCCGGTATCATACACCCACCATATACCTTCCTCAAAACAGCCACCGTACCTACCTATTATGACATTTCCATAGCCATTCCGAGATATATTTCCATGCAACTTTCCACCGTTCCGTTCATTATGACACACTCCATCATTGTCATATTGCTTAGCATGATCATGTAGTTGACATTGTATTTGTGGCAAATCCACCATTCATAATTCTTTCATACGTGTCACTCTTGATTCATTGCATATCCCCGTACACCGCCGGAGGCATTCATATAGAGTCATATTTTGTTCTAAGTATCAAGTTGTAATTGTTGAGTTTTAAGAAAAATAAAAGTGTGATGATCATCATTATTAGAGCATTGTCCCAGTGAGGAAAGGATGATGGAGACTATGATTCCCCCACAGGTCGGGATGAGACTCCGGACGAAAAAAGAGAGAAAGAAAAGAGGCCATAAAAAAGAGAAAAGGCCCAAATAAAAAAAAGAGAGAAAAAGAGAGAAGGGACAATGTTACTATCCTTTTACCACACTTGTGCTTCAAAGTAGCACCATGATATTCATAGTAGAGAGTGTCTCATGTTATCACTTTCATATACTAGTGGGAATTTTTCATTATAGAACTTGGCTTATATATTCCAATGATGGGCTTCCTAAAAATGCCCTAGGTCTTCATGAGCAAGCAAGTTGGATGCACACCCACTTAGTTTATTTTTGAGCTTTCATATACTTATAGATCTAGTGCATCCGTTGCATGGCAATCCCTACTCACTCACATTGATATCTATTGATGGGCATCTCCATAGCCCGTTGATACGCCTAGTTGATGTGAGACTATCTTCTCCCTTTTTGTCTTCTCCACAACCACCATTCTATTCCACCTATAGTGCTATGTCCATGGCTCACGCTCATGTATTGCATGAAAATTGAAGAAGTTTTGAGAATGTCAAAAGTATGAAACAATTGCTTGGCTTGTCATCGGGGTTGTGCATGATTGAAATATTTTGTGTGGTGAAGATGGAGCATAGCCAGACTATATGATTTTGTAGGGATAACTTTCTTTGGTCATGTTATTTTGAGAAGACATAATCCTTTGTTAGTATGCTTGATATTTTTATGTCAATATTAAACTTTTGTCTTGAATCTTTCGGATCTGAATATTCATACCACAATTAAGAATAATTACATTAAAATTATGCCAAGTAGCACTCCGCATCAAAAATTCCGTTTTTATCATTTACCTACTCGAGGACGAGCAGGAATTAAGCTTGGGGATGCTTGATACGTCTCCAACGTATCTATAATTTTTGATTGCTCCATGCTATATTATCTACTGTTTTGGACATTATTGGGCTTTATTACCCACTTTTATATTATTTTTGGGACTAACCTATTAACGGGAGGCCCAACCCAGAATTGCTGTTTTTTGCCTGTTTTAGGGTTTCGAAGAAAAGGAATATCAAACGGAGTCCAAACGGAATGAAACCTTCGGGAACGTGATTTTCTCAACAAACAAGACCCGGGAGACTTGGACCCTACGTCAAGACACAAAAGAGGAGGCCACGAGGTAGGGGGGCGCGCCCACCCCCACCAGGCGCGCCCTCCACCCTCGTGGGCCCCCTGTCGCTCCACCGACGTACTCCTTCCTCCTATATATACCTACGTACCCCCAAACGATCAGATACAGAGCCAAAAACCTAATTCCACCGCCGCAACTTTCTGTATCCACGAGATCCCATCTTGGGGCCTGTTCCGGAGCTCCATCGAAGGGGGCATCGATCACGGAGGGCTTCTACATCAACCCCATAGCCTCTCCGATGAAGTCTGAGTAGTTTACCTCAGACCTACGGGTCCATAGTTAGTAGCTAGATGGCTTCTTCTCTCTTTTTGGATCTCAATACAATGTTCTCCCCCTCTCTTGTGGAGAACTATTCGATGTAATCTTCTTTTTGCGGTGTGTTTGTTGAGACCAATGAATTGTGGGTTTATGATCAAGTATATCTATGAACAATATTTGAATCTTCTCAGAATTCTTTTATGTATGATTGGTTATCTTTGCAAGTCTCTTTGAATTATCAGTTTGGTTTGGCCTACAAGATTGATCTTTCTTGCAATGGGAGAAGTGCTTAGCTTTGGGTTCAATCTTGCGGTGTCCTTTCCCAGTGATAGTAGGGGCAGCAAGGCACGTATTGTATTGTTGCCATCGAGGATAACAAGATGGGAGTTTCATCATATTGCATGAGTCTATCCCTCTACATCATGTCATCTTGCTTAAGGCGTTACTCTGTTTTTAACTTAATAATCTAGATGCATGCTGGATAGCGGTCGATGAGTGGAGTAATAGTAGTAGATGCAGGCAGGAGTCGGTCTACTTGTCTCGGACGTGATGCCTATACACATGATCATACCTAAATATTCTCATAACTTGTCACAGCCCTAGAATTGATTGCAATTAGTTCATAAGCATTCATGTCATCATGTTTAAATTTTTATAAAGCTGAAATGGGAATCGATCAAACCCTAGCACCAGAAAGAATTCAAATAGGTTTAAATAAAATCTTTTTCGAAGAACCCGAAATGTCATTGAAAATGTTCATGATTTATGATAAAGGTGAAAACCTCTGCCAAAAATGATGAGCATATTTCTTGGACATTTATGGATTTTTGGGTTAATTCATATTGTATTTTAAATGCTTCAATACTTCTAAAAACAATTGGCGGCTTTTGGAAATAATTCAAATAGTGCCCACAATTTTTGTCAGGATTTTACAAAATGAGTTAGTATTTTTACTAATTCAAAACAAATCAAAATAAATAGAAAATAGAAACATAATTAGAAAGAGAGAGAGAAAGAAGGACTCACCTAGGCCACTTACCTGGCAGCCCACCTGGCCAGGCCACCTGGCGGCCCAATTGGCTGGCCCAGCCCAGCCAGCGCTGCCTGCTTCTTCCACCTTCTGCCAGAAGGAGAAGCAGGTGCGTGGCGAGCGCGCAGCCAAACGCGGCCACCTCCTGCTTGCCACCTTCTGCCTCCCCCTCACGCCACGGAGACGCCTGACGCCTCCCCTCACCTTCCCCTCGCTCTCTGGCTCTCTCGCCCTCTCCTCTGCTTCCTCACTCGCGCCCGAGCGGAGCCCGTCGCCGCCGTCCACCATTCGCGCGGCCACCGGCCTCCACATGCCCCTCCGACGTGCTATGAGCTCTGCGCCGTCGTCCTCGTCACCCCCACCGAGCCAATCAATTTGGGAAGGACCGCAGCGACGCTATCGTCATCGACGGGCGCCCGAGATCGCCGTCGTCAATCCGCCGCCTTCGACGCTTCCCCGAGCACGCTGGGCTTCTCTGCGAGTCCTCCGTGAGCTCCTCTGTTTCTCCCCCTAGTTCCCGTGCTCGTTCGGCCGCCGAAGCCGCCGTTCCCGTCCTGGCTGAGAACCACCGCCGCCACGGACTCGTTTCCGATGAGCTCTGGTGCCCCGGCACCCAGCCGCCTGCTTCCGTGGATGCGCGCGCGCACGGGCTACCTCCTGGTGCCTTTCTCCGCCGCTCCCATGGCCTCCCGGTGTGTTTCCGCCATGGCCAAAGGTCACCGGCGACTAACTCCGGCGGGCTGACGTGTCTGGCTTAATTAGCCACTAACCACCCTGTTTAGTTTAACACTAGACACTGACAGTGGGACCCGCTTTGTTAGTTTTCTGGATAACAAAAATAATTAGATTACTTAATTAAACCAGCAGGACCCACGCGTCAGAATTGACCTGCTGATGTGGCCGTTGACCAGGCCCACATGTCAGCGACTCTAACCGGTCTTGTATCACTGACCAGTGGGCTCCACTGGTCAGGTTTGACCTGGGCTGACGCTGTTGACTAGCTGATGTTAGCATGACGCATTGATGACGCAGTAATCATTTTCCTGGATTATTTCTAATTCTAAAAGATTTGGAAATTCCAAAAAATATCCAAAACTTTGAAAAATCATAGAAAATAATCTATAACTCCAAATGAAAAGTTTTATATATGAAAAATTATCAGAAAAATCCAAGGAATCTGTTTATGGCATTTTCATGAATGTTTGAGCAACTTAACCTCACTGTTTAGTCCAAAACATAATAATGCACTATTTGAATTCATAGTTTGAATTTGAATTTGAACCTTGAGTTCAAATCAACCCAAAACCTTTCTGTTACTAGTTGCATTAGCTCAAATCACAACATATTGTCATGCCATGATCATGCATCATATTGTGCATTGCATTGATTGTGCTCTTCCTTGTTTGCCGGTAATTGTCCCCTCTCGGTAGACGCTGCTCCGATGCTGTGATCGTTGACACTGATGAAGACTCAATGTTATCTTCAGAAGTGCTAGGCAAGCAAAACCCCCCTTGTTCATTCCGATATGATCCCACTCTCTCGCTCCTGCTCTCTTTTACCGCATTAGGACAATAGCGATTCAACTGTTACATGCGGCGGTAGCTGAACCCTTTCCTCTGCATGACCTGTCATTGCCACAGTAAATAGATGAAACCCACTACCATGAGTAGGAGTTGTTTGAGCCCTGATGTGCCTACTCATTCATGCTTGTTGTCATGCCTGCTACTGCTTAGAGTTGAGTCGGGTCTGATTCATCGGGAATGAATTGGAATGTGGTGAACATGTCCTACTGTTGAGAGCTAAGTGTGTGAACACAATTTGGTAAAGGTAGCGGTGAGAGGCCATGTAGGAGTACATGGTGGGTTGTCTCATTCAAACCGTCCTCAGGAACTGAGTTCTGTGTTTGTGATCCATGAACAGTTACTACCACACATTGGGCTCCGGGTGCTCCAACTCTCTCGACTTATTAATCAACTTGATCTCTGTCCAGGAGTTGCAACTAGTTTCTGGTGTTTGTAGGTAGTGTTAGTAGTCTACCAAGTGGCACCCGGTACAGGTGGGCTTGGGACAGACTAGGCACAGTGCCCCGGTGTACCAAGTGGCACCCGGATGGTGGGCTTGGGAACCCTGTACACATTGTTTGGGGCCGTGAGCAACACCCCGGCCTGATCTCCTTGCGGATGGAACCCAAATAGGCGATAACCTGGACTAGAGACTTGTGTGGTTAGTCAGGTCATGGCCGACTCCCTCACCCGGTTTCCGCTTGAAGGTTGCCGAGGTACATGACGTGTACAGGGCGATAAGTGGCGAGAGCGTGTGTGAAGAAGTACACCCCTGCAGGGTTATCATTATCTATTCGAATAGCCGGATTCCTCAGATATGGAAACTTGGACCCCTTGCATAGTTCATAGACAAGCGAAAGTGGATACTCTAAAATGCGCAAGATAAGTGTGAGTGCTATGGATGGCGTTCTTGCAGGGAGACGGGAGCGGATCCATAGTGGTGTATTGGTATGGTGAATTTGTGGACTCGTGTGCGCCACCTCAAAGAGTTGCTTGCAGTCGTAGTTCAGGATAGCCACCGAGTCAAAGTTGGCCTGCTGCAGTTAAACTCCACCACCCCCTTTGTTGATACCGATGCATATGTAGTTAGTTCTGATGTAAGTCTTGCTGGGTACATTTGTACTCACGTTTTCTTAATTTATGTTTTGCAGAGAGACTTTAGTCCCACTAGTAGTTCCGCTTGGACTTTGACGTTTAGCTCGTTACCTCAGCTAAGATCTTGTACCTTGGGAGGGTCTTGTAGATAGTCAGGCTTCTCAGCCTTTTCCATTTGTAGATGTATGTACTCAGACATGTTAAGCTTCCGCATGTGCTTTGACTTGTATGCTCTGAATGTTGGGTCGTGAGACCCATGTTTGTAATATCTCGCTCCTCGGAGCCTAATGAATAAATACTTGAGTCATAGAGTTATGTTGTGATGCCATGTTTTATTTACACATATTGAGCATATTGTGTGTATGATTGAAATGCTTGGTATGTGTGGGATCTGACAACCTAGTTGTTTATCCTTGGTAGCCTCTCTTATGGGGAAATGTAGTCTTGTGCTTCCATGAGCCATAGTAGTCCGCTACAGCCCGGTTCACCGGAGTCCTGCTAGCCCAGCACTACTGCTCCAGAATACTTGACTGGCCGGCATGTGATTCACTTCATTCCTGTGTCTGTCCCTTCGGGGAAATGTCATGCGGTGACATCCGGAGTCCTGCCTAGCCTTCTACAGCCCGGGTTCCCGGAGTCCTGTTAGCCCAGTGCTACAGCCCGAATTCGCACGCTGCTGACCGACATGCTCGATGTTGATTCATGTATGCCTGTCCCCGTATGTTAGTGCCACCTTGGGTTCAAGACTAGTCATGCCGGCCCGGGTTCTCTGTCATATGGATGCTAGCAACACTATCATATACGTGAGCCAAAAGGCGCAAACGGTCCCGGGCCATGGTAAGGCGACACCCGTGGGAATACCATGCGTGAGGACGCAAAGTGATATGAGGTGTCACAGGCTAGATCGGTGTGACTTAGAATCAGGGTCCTGACAGCTTTGGTATCAGAGCTTGACTGCCTGTAGGATTACCAAGCCATACTGGTCGAAGTTGAGTCTAGAAATGCTTTAGTCATATAAGGGAATTGATTGTGGAAGGGAACGTAAGGCTCTTTTTACTCCTTATACCTCATGCCCTCTGATCTGAGTCATCCTATTCCTTTCTACGGGGATTAAGAACTAGGCCTTCTCATCTATCTATCAGGATGACGAGTTACTATGCTAGAGACTTATATGATTGATGGATTTAAGCCTCAGTTCAGTTCCTACTACTTCCATATGTTCATAATTGGTCTCAGAAACTTGATATTGTGATGTTGAGTGGTTATGCCACCATTTTTGCAGGATGTCTCAAATCATTTTGAGCATTTACAGCCGTTATGCTGTCCGAGTCATCTCAGGTTTCTAAACAATCTGATGCATTTGCAAATCCCTTCTTTCCGTTCCCGATGTCCCTTTGGGCCAGTTCAACCACACTAATCCGTGAGTTGAGGTACTCTATTGCCTCGACATATATGTTGGAGCTATTATTATGACCCTAGGTGTCTTAGGGAGTCACCTAGTAATTTAGCCATGTTTTGTGTTCCCGGTGTGATGAATCTGGCCATCATTTCCAAAAGCATCCCGTGATGCTACTTAGTAGTAGGTATTCTATTCCTGGGTACTTGAACCCGAGATTCACTCTACTTGCTTCATGTTGGTAGTGTTTGTTAGTTCGTTTAGTATATTAGTAACCTTTGTGATAGTCCCCAAGGTCTGTGGTATATCGTTCTTCCAATACCACGAACCATTGTGGCAAAAGCTCTTTGAACCAAAAGATCACAACCAGAGTTCTCTTGATGAGTTCTCCATTCTGCATTGTGAATCTGCCAGTCCTACATTTCTGCATGGATTATCTGGAAGAAATATGTTGAACTTGTTTGACATACTAAATCTATGCATCCACAACTCAGAAAGATATATGCCCCTTTGAGTTGTCTCTCTTTAGTTGTATTCTGACCCCCGTCTATCAATTGATAGTCAGGAGTAGTTGTGCATTCGTGCTCATTGATGCCTTATTATTCTTGTGGTCCGTCAAGCCATTCTATTCCAGAATGACAAGGAGAAACAAACTCCAGAACCTCATCCATATCCAGGATTGGGTCAAAGTAGTTGTATTCCACAGATCAAGATGCCAATCCAGTTTTTGTTCTGTTCTACCTTGGAGTATTACCATCTTTATATCAAGAATATCATGGGAATTGCACACCATCCTATGAACTCTTGATACAGTGGTACTTATCGCCATCATTTTTCATTCCTTGGTCCCCGTGTTGTTGCAACCGGAATGACGACAAGTGAACTATGATGTGTGAAATCAATACTACTAGCAACTCCGTTGCTTGGTAGCTAATGGACAATAATTTCATTCTTAGCGTGTTGGTTATTGAATCATCATTCTAAGATTGATCATGCTACCTAGTCCATTTTTTCCCTGGTGCACTCCTCGATCAATGAGATAGGATTGTGTCAATCCATCACTGTCTTGATCACATCGTCTTGCCCTGAAAATCAAGATTGTTCTCGAGCTTAGTAACATACCGGTGGTTCGTGATTTTCCGAATATCTTCTCGGAAGTGTTACCAGGTTGTCACCTGACCACTATGTTGAGTTCGTGATCAAGTTGGTTTTCCTCTAAACCACCCCTTCTCCAAGAATCTGTGTTGGATACCCCTGAACTAGTTGGTTAAGCTAAACAATAACTTGAAGAGTTGGAAGATAGAAAGCTTTGCCGAATTTGGTTCTTTCTGAAGGGATATCTTTGTGTTTGTGTGTGTGTGTGTGTGTGTTGAAGAAAGATGATATCTTCACCAATTGGTCCTCGTGATCAGTTGTTGGATCTATTGTCTTCTCAAAACTTTGATTTGAGTATGGGCTATCATCAAGTCAAATCAGAACCAACGATGTTCGTAATGTTGTCTTACTCGTGGTTGATCCCTCGAGCATACACCATTACATTTTTTGGTCTGACCAATGCTAACACCGTGTTCACTAAATTGTGGAATTCCATCTATATGGAAGCCTTGATGACTCGTTGTTGAGCCCATCAGCAGCATTTTATCTTCTCCATGATTCATGTTGAACATTAAGCTAGTGTTGGGAACTTGTAAACAATGCCTTCAAGTCCCGTCCCTCAGGTATATTTTTCGGTGAGAGAAGTAACTTCCTCTAATTCACGTGTATCTGATGTAAGTTGCCGCCATGAATTCGAGAAAGTTTGTTTTTGCTTCCTTTGGAATCATCCCAAGTCAGCCATGCACGTGCAAAGTATTCTGTGGTCTGTTAGACTGATCATCTTTGTTCCATATGAATTCCGTAGCACACCAAGCCACTGATTGATTTGTTCAAGAAAAAGGAGTTGTTGTGCTATCCTAGGTCATGCACAAGATTTCGATATCTTCAATGATGGTTCCCCACTAGAACTCGGTAGTGTTTTATTATAAGACCACTATGTGGTCATACTTGTTTGGGACAACGTGTTCACATGTTGTAGCAGAACCAGCTCATGTTTTGGAGCTTGCTATCGCAGTTCATTTCCCGAGAATCTCGCAACATCGTCTCGTCGATTTGTGTTGCAAACTTTCATTTTCCTTTCTAGACCTAATGAGTCTGGAATATCCTGACACCAACCAGATCTGAATCTCAGGCAGATATGATGGTTGGAGCATTTTCCAAGAACATATTGATCTCTCGATAACCGGTAAAGTGGATGTCATGTCCAACACATCCAGCCGGAAGACCTATTATTGTAGTATCTCGATTGAAGAAAGTTGGCCACCTCCCCATGAGGATTTCGTAGGATTTACCTTCGTAGTTAATCCTTACGGATTCTTGTGCTTCCGAAGTCCGACCTTTTACTTGATGTTCTATATATCAAACCATATCTATGAATGGGATACACTAGCATAGCAAGGAGAACATTAGAAGCGGAGTGCTATATGTCTCTCGGTGGATCATCCAGATTTTGTTCCCTTGGCCTCACTAAGGTGAAATCTAAGAAAGTGTTATCTTCCTTTGCATCTGCATCATCCATCACCATTCATCATGGTGGTATGTTGTGTTGCCAGGATCCTTGACATGGATATTGGTAAAACCTTGATGAATATGGAGATGCTCAAGTTCTTGAGAGCACGCGCAACCACTAGGTTTTACCGTTGGCGTTAACTAGGATTTGCTTCCAGTTTCCTCGGTTATGTTATAACCTTTTCAAATAGTGGACTCACTCTCGACTGTTGAGTTCTTCCCCAGTGACCAGAATCATTCCCAACATTTGCATTTTGTTCCCAGCTTGCACCTCAGTAGTTGTTGTTCAGGATCATCTTCAAAAGTGGACTTACCATGGGTCCCTTCCATTTTCGGTGATAAGCAAAAATCATCCATTGCGTTGTCTTCAACAAGGTAGTCCACATCATCCATTCTAGTCTCGGTATGCCATCCCTACTTACTCCGCCAAACGATTGCTCGAGATTTTCCCTAGGCTGGTATAGAGAATTTTATTAAGCTCTGGATCAAAAGTAATTCTTTTTGCCACTTAAGGGATGATTCTACGGGTCACCCTCCTCCAAGATGTCTCATTTTGGTGTCATGGCAACTCAATTCCTCGCTACGTTGGCAACCGACCATCACCCTCTTAGGTGTGGAATTGTTGCCTACCTAGTGAACCTTTGTCATGTGTTTCACTCCATTCCTCTCGATGTATGCTTCGTGTCTCAGCTCGAGAGTTGTTTCAGTGTCTCGCTCCACGAGTTGATCCTGAGTTGTTCGATCTTCGATAAGATCAATCCTTCTAGAGTTTTCCCTTTCCTCTCATTGTCATGTTAGTTGTAGTTCTCAAAGCAAGACGTCAAGATCAAGGTGATGCAATGAATCAACATATCCGAGAAGGGCAATTGGATCATGAAGATTTGTGTCCCCTCTGTCTTCTTACCTCACATCTTGAATCTCAGGACGAGATCCTTGTTAGTGGGGGTGAGTTGTCACAGCCCTAGAATTGATTGCAATTAGTTCATAAGCATTCATGTCATCATGCTTAAATTTTTATAAAGCTGAAATGGGGATCGATCAAACCCTAGCACCAGAAAGAATTCAAATAGGTTGAAATAAAATCTTTTTCAAAGAACCCGAAATGTCATTGAAAATGTTCATGATTTATGATAAAGGTGAAAACCTCTGCCAAAAATGATGAGCATATTTCTTGGACATTTATGGATTTTTGGGTTAATTCATATTGTATTTGAATTGGAGCATTTAATGCCTATAAATATTTTAAATGCTTCAATACTTCTGAAAACAATTGGGGGCTTTTGGAAATAATTCAAATAGTGCCCACAATTTTTGTCAGGATTTTACAAAATGAGTTAGTATTTTTACTAATTCAAAACAGATCAAAATAAATAGAAAATAGAAAGAGAATTAGAAACAGAGAGAGAGAGAGAAGGACTCACCTGGGCCACTTACCTGGCAGCCCACCTGGCCAGGCCACCTGGCAGCCCAGTTGGCTGGCCCAGCCCAGCCAGCGCTGCCTGCTTCTTCCACCTTCTGCCAGAAGGAGAAGCAGGTGCGTGGCGAGCGCGCAGCCGAACGCGGCCACCTCCTGCTTGCCACCTTCTGCCTCCCCCTCACGCCACGGAGACGCCCTACGCCTCCCCTCACCTTCCCCTTGCTCTCTGGCTTTCCCGCCCTCTCCTATGCTTCCTCACACGTGCCCGAGCGGAGCCCGTCGCCGCCGTCCACCATTCGCGTGGCCACCGGCCTCCAAACGCCCTCCGACGTGCTATGAGCTCCGCGCCGTCGTCCTCGTCACCCCCACCGAGCCAATCAATCCGGGAAGCAACGCAGCGACGCTATCGTCATCATATACACCGACGGGCGCCCGAGATCGCCGTCGTCAATCCTCCGCCTTCGACGCTTCCCCGAGCATGCTGGGCTTCTCTGCGAGTCTTCCGTGAGCTCCTTTGTTTCTCCCCCTAGTTCCCGTGCTCGTTCGGCCGCCGAAGCCGCCGTTCCCGTCCTGGCTGAGAACCATCGCCGCCACGGACTCGTTTCCGACGAGCTCCGGCGCCCCCGCACCCAGCCGCCTGCTTCTGTGGATGCGCGCGCGCATGGGCTACCTCCTGGTGCCTTTCTCCGCCTCTCCCGTGGCCTCCTGGTGTGTTTCCGCCATGGCCAAAGGTCATCGGCGACTAACTCCGGTGGGCTGACGTGTCCGGCTTAATTATCCACTAACCACCCTATTTAGTTTAACACTAGACACTGACAGTGGGACCCGCTTTGTTAGTTTTCTGGATAACAAAAATAATTAGATTACTTAATTAAACTAGCGGGACCCACGCATCAGAATTGACCTGCTGACGTGGCCGTTGACCAGGCCCACATGTCAGCGACTCTAACTGGTCTTGTGTCACTGACCAGTGGGCTCCACTGGTCAGGTTTGACCTGGGCTGACGTTGTTGACTAGCTGATGTCAGCATGATGCATTGATGACGCAGTAATCATTTTCCTGGATTATTTCTAATTCTAAATCATTTGGAAATTCCAGAAAATATCCAAAACTTTGAAAAATCATAGAAAATAATCTGTAACTCCAAATGGAAAGTTTTATATATGAAAAATTATCAGAAAAATCCAAGGAATCTGTTTATGGCGTTTTCATGCATGTTTGAGCAACTTAACCTCACTGTTTAGTCCAAAACATGATAATGCACTATTTGAATTCATAGTTTGAATTTGAATTTGAACCTTGAGTTCAAATCAACCCAAAACCTTTATGTTACTAGTTGCAGTAGCTCAAATCACAACATATTGTCATGCCATGATCATGCATCATATTGTCCATTGCATTGATTGTGCTCTTCCTTGTTTGCCGGTAATTGTCCCCTCTCGGTAGACGCTGCTCCGATGCTGTGATCGTTGACACTGATGAAGACTCAATGTTATCTTCAAAAGTGCCAGGCAAGCAAACCCCCCCCCCCCTTGTTCATTCTGATATGATCCCACTCTCTCGCTCCTGCTCTCTTTTACCGCATTAGGACAATAGCGATTCAACTGTTACATGCGGCGGTAGCTGAACCCATTCCTCTGCATGACCTGTCATTGCCACAGTAAATAGATGAAACCCACTAGCATGAGTAGGAGTTGTTTGAGCCCTGATGTGCCTACTCATTCATGCTTGTTGTGATGCCTGCTACTGCTTAGAGTTGAGTCGGGTCTGATTCATCGGGAATGAATTGGAATGTGGTGAACATGTCCTACTGTTGAGAGCTAAGTGTGTGAACACAATTTGGTAAAGGTAGCGGTGAGAGGCCATGTAGGAGTACATGGTGGGTTGTCTCATTGAAACCGTCCTCAGGAACTAAGTTCTCTTGTGATCCATGAACAGTTACTACCACACATTGGGCTCCGGGCGCTCTAAGCTCTCTCGACTTATTAATCAACTTGATCTTTGTCCAGGAGTTGCAACTAGTTTCTGGTGTTTGTAGGTAGTGTTAGTAGTCTACCAAGTGGCACCCGGTATAGGTGGGCTTGGGACAGACTAGGCACAGTGGCCCGGTGTACCAAGTGGCACCCGGATGGTGGGCTTGGGAACCCTGTACACATCGTTTGGGGCCGTGAGTGACACCCCGGCCGGATCTTCTTGCGGATGGAACCCAAATAGGCGATAAACCTGGACTAGAGACTTGTGTGGTTAGTCAGGTCGTGGCCGACTCCATCGCCCGGTTTCCGCTTGAAGGTTTCCGCTTGAAGAAGTACACCCCTGCAGGGTTATCATTATCTATTCGAATAGCCGAATTCCTCGGATATGGAAACTTGGACCCCTTGCATAGTTCATAGACAAGTGAAAGTGGATACTCTAAAATCTGCAAGATAAGTGTGAGTGCTATGGATGGCATTCTTGCAGGGAGACGGGAGCGGATCCATAGTGGTGTATTGGTATGGTGAATTTGTGGACTCGTGTGCGCCACCTCAAAGAGTTGCTTGCAGTCATAGTTCAGGATAGCCACCGAGTCAAAGCTGGCCTGCTGCAGTTAAACTCCACTCCCCCTTTGTTGATACCGATGCGTATGTATTTAGTTCTGATGTAAGTCTTGCTGGGTACATTTGTACTCACGTTTTCTTAATTTATGTTTTGTAGAGAGACTTTAGTCCCACTAGTAGTTCCGCTTGGACTTCGACGTTTAGCTCGTTACCTCAGCTACGAGCTTGTACCTTGGGAGGGTCTTGTAGATAGTCAGGCTTCTCATCCTTTTTCATTTGTAGATGTCTGTACTCAGACATGTTAAGCTTCCGCATGTGCTTTGACTTGTATGCTCTGAATGTTGGGTCGTGAGACCCATGTTTGTAATATCTCGCTCCTCGGAGCCTAATGAATAAATACTTGAGTCGTAGAGTTATGTTGTGATGCCATGTTTTATTTACACATATCGAGCATATTGTGTGTATGATTGAAATGCTTGGTATGTGTGGGATCTGACAACCTAGTTGTTTATCCTTGGTAGCCTCTCTTATGGGGAAATGTAGTCTTGTGCTTCCATGAGCCATAGTAGTCCGCTACAGCCCGGTTCACCGGAGTCCTGCTAGCCCAGCACTACTGCTCCGGAACACTTGACTGGCCGGCATGTGATTCACTTCGTTCCTGTGTCTGTCCCTTAGGGGAAATGTCACGCGGTGACATCCGGAGTCCTGCCTAGCCTGCTACAGCCCGGGTTCCCGGAGTCCTGTTAGCCCAGTGCTACAGCCCGGATTCGCACGCTGCTGACCGACATGCTCGATGTTGATTCATGTATGCCTGTCCCCGTATGTTAGTGCCACCTTGGGTTCATGACTAGTCATGTCGGCCCGGGTTCTCTGTCATATGGATGCTAGCGACACTATCATATACGTGAGCCAAAAGGCGCAAACGGTCCCGGGCCATGGTAAGGCGACAACCGTGGGAATACCGTGCGTGAGCACGCAAAGTGATATGAGGTGTCACAGGCTAGATCGGTGTGACTTATAATCGGGGTCCTGACATAACTATGCTCAGTTCTGTCAATTGCTCAAGAGTAATTCGTTCACCCACCATAGAATACTTATGCTCTCGAGAGAAGCCACTAGTGAAACCTATGGCCCTCGGGTCTATCTTTATCATATTGATCTCCTACTACTTAGTTATTTCCCTTGCTTTTTTACTTTACCTTTATTTTACT
This sequence comes from Triticum dicoccoides, assembly GCF_002162155.2. Lineage (NCBI taxonomy): Eukaryota > Viridiplantae > Streptophyta > Magnoliopsida > Poales > Poaceae > Triticum > Triticum dicoccoides. Next base: position 593,525,016 of record NC_041382.1, on the reverse strand, counting down.
TTGCATCTTTATCACAAAAATACCAAAAATATTATCTTATCATATCTATCAGATCTCACTCTCGTAAGTGGCCATGTAGGGATTGACAACCCCTATTCGCATTGGTTGCGAGGATTTATTTGTTTTGTGCAGGTACGAGGGACTCGCGTGTAGCCTCCTACTGGATTGATACCTTGGTTCTCAAAAACTGAGGGAAATACTTACGCTACTTTGCTGCATCATCCCTTCCTCTTTGGGGAAAACCAATGGAGTGCTCAAGAGGTAGCAGGGATGCCCAAGGAACCCAAGGTAAAATCCAAGGACAACCAAAAGCTTAAGCTTGGGGAGGCCCCGGAAGGCATCCCCTCTTTCGTCTTCGTCTATCGGTAACTTTCCTTGTGGCTATATTTTTATTCACCACATTATATGTGTTTTGCTTAAAGCGTCTTGTATGCTTTGAGTCTTTGCTTTTTAGTTTATCAAAATCATCCTCACTGTACACACCTTTTGAGAGAGACACACATGATTCGGAATTTGTTAGAATACTCTATGTGCTTCACTTATATCTCTTGAGCTATATAGTTTTTGCTCTAGTGCTTCACTTATATCTTTTAGAGCATGATGGTGGTTTTATTTTATAGAAATTATTGATCTCTCATGCGTCACTTATATTATTTTGAGAGTCTTAAACAACATGGTAATTTGCTTTAATTGTGAAATTAATCCAAAGGTGATAGGCATCTAAGATGAGCATAATAAAAACTTCCATATTGAGTTCATTGAATATCATGAGAAGTTTGATACTTGATAAGTGTTTGGAGATATAAAGGTGGTAATATTAGAGTGTGCTAGTTCAGTAATTGTGAAGTTGAGAAATACTTGTGTTAAGGTTGGCAAGTCCCGTAGCATGCACATATGGTAAAAGTTGAGTGACAATTATGACACATAAGGTGTTCTTTTATTGCTTTCCTTATGAGTGGCGGTCGGGGAAGAGCGATGGTCTTTTCCTACCAATCTATCCCTCTAGGGGCATGCGTAGTAGTACTTTGCTTCGAGGGCTAATAAAATTTTGCAATAAGTATATGATTTCTTTATGACTAATGTGATTCCATGGATTATACGCACTCTCGACCTTCCACAATTTTCTAGCCTATACGGTACCGTGCATTGCCCTTTCTCGCATTGAGAGTTGGTGCAAACTTCGTCGGTGCATCCAAACCCCGTGATATGATACGCTCTATCACACATAAACCTCCTTATATCTTCCTCAAAACAGCCACCATATCTACCTATCATGGCATTTCCATAGCCATTCTGAGATATATTGCCATGCAACTTTCCACCATTCCGTTTATTATGACATGCTCCATCATTGTCATATTGCTTTGCATAATCATGTAGTTGACATCGTATTTGTGGCAAACCCACCATTCATAATTTTTCATACATGTCACTCTTGATTCATTGCATATCCCGGTACACCGCCGGAGGCATTCACATAGAGTCATATCTTGTTCTAAGTATTGAGTTGTAATTCTTGAGTTGTAAGTTATAAAAGTGTGATGATCATCATTATTAGAGCATTGTCCCATGTGAGGAAAGGATGATGGAGACTATGATTACCCCACAAGTTGGGATGAGATTCCGAACTAAATAAAAAAAAGAGGCCAAAGAAAGAAAAAGAGAAGGCCCAAAAAAAGAGAGAAAAAGAGAGAAGGGACAATGTTACTATCCTTTTTACACACTTGTGCTTCAAAGTAGCACCGTGATCTTCATGATAGAGAGTCTCCTATGTTGTCACTTTATATACTAGTGGGAATTTTTCATTATAGAACTTGGCTTGTATATTCCAATGATGGGCTTCCTCAAAATGCCCTAGGTCTTCACGAGCAAGCAAGTTGGATGCACACCCACTTAGTTTCTTTTGTTGAGCTTTCATACATTTATAGCTCTAGTGCATCCGTTGCATGGCAATCCCTACTCCTCTCATTGACATCAATTGATGGGCATCTGCATAGCCTATTGATTAGCCGCGTCAATGTGAGACTTTATACCTTTTTGTCTTCTCATAACCCCATCATTATACTTTATTCCACCCATAGTGCTATATCCATGGCTTGCGCTCATGTATTGCGTAAGGGTTGAAAAGGTTGAAGCGCATTAAAAAGTATGAACCAATTGCTCAGCTTGTCATCGGGGTTATGCGTGATGAGAACGTTTTGTGTGATGAAATTGAAACATAGCCTAACTATATGATTTTGTAGGGATAAGCTTTCTTTGGCTATGTTATTTTGATAAGACATAATTGCTTCATTAGCATGTTTGAAGTATTATTGTTTTTATGTCAACATTAAACTTTTTTCTTGAATCTTTCGGATCTAAATATTCATGCCACAATAAAAGGAATTACATTGAAAATTATGCTAAGAAGCATTCCACATAAAAAATTCTGTTTTTATCATTTACATACTCAAGGACGAGCATGAATTAAGCTTGGGGATGCTTGATACGTCTCCAACATATCTATAATTTTTGATTGTTCCATGCTATTATATATTCTGTTTTGGATGTTTAATGGGCTTATTTATACACTTTTATATTATTTTTGGGACTAACCTATTAACCGGAGCCCAGCCCAAATTGCTGTATTTTTTGCCTATTTCAGTGTTCCACAGCAAAAGAATATCAAACGGAGTCCAAACGGAATGAAACCTTTGGGAGCGTGATTTTTGGAACAAACGTGATCCAGAGGACTTGGAGTGGACGTCAAGCAATCAACGAGGAGGCCACGAGGTAGGGGGCGCACCCTCCACCCATGTGGGCCCCTCGTGGCTCCACCGACCTACTTCTTCCTCCTATATATACCTACGTACCCCCAAACCAACGGGGAGAACCACGAAAACCTAATTCCACCGCCGCAACCTTCTGTACCCGTGAGATCCCATCTTGGGGCCTTTTCCGGTGCTCCGCTGGAGGGGGCATTGATCACGGAGGGATTTTACATCAACACCATAGCCTCTCCGATGATGTGTGAGTAGTTTACCTCAGACCTTTGGGTCCATAGTTATTAGCTAGATGGCTTCTTCTCTCTCTTTGGATCTCAATACAAGGTTCACCTCAATTCTCTTGGAGATCTATTTGATATAATCTTATTTTGCGGTGTGTTTGTCGAGATCCGATGAATTGTGGGTTTATGATCAAGATTATCTATGAGAAATATTTGAATCTTCTATGAATTCTTTTATGTATGATTGGTTATCTTTGCAATCTCTTCGAATTATCAGTTTGGTTTGGCCTACTAGATTGATCTTTCTTGCAATGGGAGAAGTGCTTAGCTTTGGGTTCAATCTTGCGGTGCTCGAACCCGATGATAGTAGGGGAAAGGACACGTATTGTATTATTGCCATCGAGGATAAAAAGATGGGGTTTATATCATATTGCATGAGTTTATCCCTCTACATCATGTCATCTTGCTTAAGGCGTTACTCTGTTCTTATGAACTTAATACTCTAGATGCATGCTGGATAGCGGTCGATGTGTGGAGTAATAGTAGTAGATGCAGGCAAGAGTCAATCTACTTGTCACGGATGTGATGCCTATATACATGATCATACCTAGATATTCTCATAACTATGCTCAATTCTATCAATTGCTCGACAGTAATTTGTTTACCCACCGTAATACTTATGCTATCTTGAGAGAAACCACTAGTGAAACCTATGTCCCCCGGGTCTATTTTCCATCATATTAATCTCCCATCAACAAGCTATTTCTTGCGCCATTTATTTTGCTTTCTTTACTTTTAGTCTTTATCATAAAAATACCAAAAATATTATCTTATCTTTTCTACTAGATCTCACTTTTGCAAGTGGCCGTGAAGGGATTGACAACCCCTTTATCGCGTTGGTTGCAAGGTTCTTATTTGTTTGTGTAGGTGCAAGGGACTTGAGTGTGGCCTCCTACTGGATTGATACCTTGGTTCTCAAAAACTGAGGAAAATACTTACGCTACTTTGCTGCATCACCCTTTCCTCTTCAAGGGAAAACCAACTTAGTGCTCAAGAGGTAGCACCTGCCCAAGCCTTGCCCTCAAGCGATGGCATCTTAACATCAGACGTATCATTATCAAGCGGCATCAACTTACACAAGGCGAGGCTTCCCTCATCCCCGCGCTAGTCAACTAGGTCACGACAAAGAAGATAGGGGAGATCAAACCGCTCCTGGACCCTTGGGTTCCTTGTAATGATATTATTAGTTGAGTCGAGAATGGTCTTGAACGAACCTGCCATGCTAGCCGAGGTGATGACATCGCACTAATCAGTGAGTTCCTCCACCGCTTCATCATACAGATCGGGGCGAGAATAATGGGGTCGTTGAGGGAGTCCTAGACTAAGGGGTCCTCGGGTGTCTGACCTGTTAGCCATGGGCCGGACTGATGGGATGTGAAGATACTAAGACCGAAGACTGCACCCGTGTCCGGATGGGACTCTCCTTGGCATGGAAGGCAATCTTGGCAATGAAATAAGTAGATTCCTTTCTTTGTAATCGACCTTATGTAACCCTAGATCCTCCCGGTGTCTATATAAACCAGAGGACTTAGCCCGGAGGGAGGACAATCATTACCATAGTCATACAGGCTAGGCTTTTAGGGTTTAGCCATCTTGATCTCATGGTAGATCAACTCTTGTAATACTCATATTCATTAAGATCAATCAAGCAGGAAGTAGGGTATTACCTCCATAGAGAGGGACCGAACCTGGGTAAACATCGTGTCCCCTATCTCCTGTTACCATCGACCTTAGACGCATAGTTCGGGACCCCCTACCCGAGATCCGCTGGTTTTGACACCAACATTGGTGCTTTCATTGAGAGTTCCACTGTGCCGTCCTCAAAAGGTTTGATGGCTCCTTCAATCATCCACAGCGACGCTGTTCTAGGGGAGGTCTTCCTCCCCGGACAGATCTTCGTATTCGGCGGCTTCGCACTACGGGCCAACTCACTTGGCCATATAGAGCAGATCGACAGCTACGCCCTTGGCCATCAAGTCAGATTCAGGAGCTTGAACTACGTCGTGGATATCCGCGGAGACTTGATCTTCGACGGATTCGATACCACGACAGTCGCTCCCCGTCACCTTGATGAAGATGACTTAGATCTGTCATCGGGCCATACCCAGGAAATTGCACTTGTAACCGCTTTGGCCTTAGATCCGGAGCATGTCGCGCCATCCGAGGACAGGAAGCTTAACCCCGCCACGGAAGCCGTAGACTCCACGGTGTTGGAGCCGCACACAGGCCTAACCTTTGGTAATGCCTGTGTCACCGGAACCTCGAGCTCGTTTCTGGTTAAAAGTTCTGAACTATGTTCGTCCGCGCATGTCGAGCATGATCGGTTATCGATTGCCGAATTCAGCACCGCGGACATCTTCCGGCACTCACCCTTGGGCGATGTGCTGAATTCATTAAAAATCTATCCTTAGCGGGGGATTCACGACCGAACTATATCCGGTTCGAACTAGAAGCTGATGACATGGAATTTCGCTCCCCACCCGCCACCCACTTTATAGCCAATGTCGAAAACTTAACAGACATGCTCGATTACGGCTCCGAAGACATCGAAAGTATGGATGATGATGCAGACAAGGAGCATGGCCAAAACCCGCCGTTTACCGGACACGGGACGACCACTTCTTCGTACGACGTATATATGGTGGATACGTCTAAAGAATCTAACGATGACGACAAAGAAGATCAAGTAGAGCACAAACCTCCTGGGACACAGCCTAAGGGCCGAGTCAATGGCACCACTCTAAGTCATGTCGTGCAAAAGATAGCAATACCGGCACAAGAGAAGATAATACTCCTGACGGTGCCGACGATAATGAAGACCCCGTTGAAGCAACTCCTGAACAAGAAGAACGGGAAGATGGGCAAGTTAGCCCTGACGAACATGCCATTGACGAAGACTCGGAGGACAGTAATTATCTTTCGCTCTCCGAGGATGAGGTGAGCCTCGGTAACAAGGATTTCATCGTTCCTGAAGAACCTCTCAAGCAGGAGCGCTTCAAGCACTAGCTAATAGCCACCACAAGAAGCCTGAAAAGAAGCAGCAGCAATTTTAAGTCGATCAAGACCTGCTAAATGATAGATGGACTGATGTCCTGACAGCCGAAGAATACGGCCTTAAGCGCCTAGCCAAAAGTTACCCGAAGCGCAAATAGCTACCTTAGCTCGATGATGAGGTGCTGGAGCCCGTACCATCACCATGCAATGCGGCTGGCCGACTACCACGTGGTCGGGATAAAGCGACAACTCAAGCCGAACACCAGCCCGCCCCGACTCATTATAAAGGCAAAGATAAAACAGCTCATGGTCACACATATGACCTCCGGCAGGACCTGAACAACAGAGTAGGGCATACCAGATCGATCTACAAATCGCGAGAACATACCTCGACACCTATCAACGGCTATCTATTCGGGCGTGACAAGCCTAGTCTTGCATGGGCCGGACACCGCAGACGGACTCCATCAGAGCTACGTCACGATGCGGCCTGATATAGAGGCGCCACACACCCTCTTTTCTTCACTGACGAAGTAATGGATCACGAATTTCTAGAAGGGTTTAAACCCGTAAATATCGAATCATACGATGGAACAACTGACCCCATGATGTGGATCAAGGACTTTATTCTCCACATTCATATGGCTCATGGAGATGACCTCCACGCCATCAAATACCTCCCCTTAAAACTCAAAGGGCCAGCTCGGCACTGGCTAAACAGCCTGCCCAAAAATTCTATTGGCAGCTGGGAGGACTTGGAAGAGGCCTTCCTTGTCAACTTCCAAGGTACATATGTCCGGCCACTAGATGCCGATGACTTAAGTCACATTGTCCAGCAACCCGGAGAGTCATCCAGGAAGCTCTGGACTAGGTTCTTAGTTAAAAAGAATCAAATCATTGACTGTTCGGACGTGGAAGCCCTAGCGGCCTTCAAACACAGCATCCGGGACAAGTGGCTCGCTCGCCACCTCGGTCAAGAAAAACTAAAATCCATGCTAGCCCTTACCGCTCTGATGACCCGTATTTGCACGGGAGAAGACAACTGGCTCGCTCGTAGAAGGAACAACGCTAGCGATTCGGGCTCTTCCGAAGTCCGGGAGAACAATGGCGAACCACGACGCATCAAATACAAACGCTGCAATGATAACGAAAGAACGCATGACACGGTGGTTAACACTGGATTCAGCGGCCCCAAATCTGGTCAACAGAAGAAGCCATTTAAGGCAAACAGAGATGGACCATCCAATTTGGACAAGATATTGGACCGACCCTGCCAGATTCATGGCCACCCCAACAAACGAGCTAATCATACCAACAGAAGTTGTTGGGTCTTCAAGCAGGCCGGCAAGCTCAATGCCGAACATGAGGGGAGGAGGCCGCCAGGCGATAGCGATGCCGAAGAGGCTCACCAACCAAATTTCTGGGGTCAGAAGCAATTTCCCCCCGAAGTGAAAACAGTGAACATGGTATACGTGACACACGACTCTATAGGGGAGCTGGAGAAACACTTCCTCCGGACTGAGGATCACACTACGGCGACCTCAGCCGAAGTACAAAGCGGTCTCATTAAACCGCATACCTTGTTGCCCGTTAAGCCACCGGTCTCCATTCAATAGGGTCGACCAAGTTTGGAGCAGGACTAGCAGTTCAGCTTCCACCGTCTGCCTCATACACCCGCGAAATGTGTACTACGCATACATAACTATGCACTTCAAATAGCCTGGGCATCGGCGGAAGCATAACACGGACGGATCTACAAGTACTCCCATAAACTACTTCCTTTTCCCTTATTCTGAATTACTCTTTCTTTTTCCATTATCGTTTGCCACAGGTAGTGCAAAGGCTGGTCATCTTATGGATGGTATCAGAGCCTGGGTTCATAAATTCACCCAAAGGCTACCCCTGTTAAGCAGCCCCTCCACTAAGGAAAGGAAGCGCAGACATGTGACAGGAGGTCCAAAATAACTTTTTGTAGACCGCACTCTCTATTTTTTCAAGCCTGTAAAGTGCCTGTTTCCTCAGCCGCCGACCCTCGGCATGTCAAATAGTCGGGGTTGTGGTGTTATCATCTATAAAATGACAATTGGCATATCACCTAGGTTCTAGTGAATACAGTCCGTATCCGGTATTCACTTTTCTATAAAGAACCGAATTTTGCTCCTTTTGGTTGTTTCACACACCCACCCCGGCATACCTTGCCAGGGGATCCACATAGGAACAAAATAAGTTGCCAACAAAGTCCGAACAACTTCATAGCATACTTCGACGTCGCGAGTTCAGCCTTATATGCATCAGCTTCGAATCATGTCTTGGGTCAATAGTTGGGTTGCCTGGCTCCCGTGCTTACTACCTTACATTCCGCTCTATTGGCTAGGGTAGTAAAGGGAGAACTACTGTGATTGTGTTCCTGGTTCATCTGGTCAAACAACTAAGTAGAGAAATCCGAAAACTGACTGTCATGATGCGGCGAGAGCTGGTCAACCGCTTGACGACTTAACGGGATCTTTTGAGATTCCCCCGTTGTCGATGTCAAAACTGGCGGATCTCGGGTAGGGGGTCCCGAACTGTGCATCTAAGGCGGATGGTAACAAGAGGCAGGGAACAAGATGTTTTACCCAGGTTCGGGCCCTCTTGATGGAGGTAAAACCCTACGTCCTGCTTGATTTATTCTTGATGATATGGGTATTACAAGAGTTGATCTACCACGAGATCGGAGAGGCTAAACCCTAGAAGCTAGCCTATGGTATCATTGTATGTTGTCCTACAGTCTAAAACCCTCTGGTTTATATAGACACCGGAAAGGGCTAGGGTTACACAAGGTCGGTTACAAAGGAGGAGATATACATATCCGTATTGCCTAGCTTGCCTTCCATGCCAAGTAGAGTCCCATCCGGAAACGAGACGAAGTCTTCAATCTTGTATCTTCATAGTCTAACAGTCCGGCCAAAGGATATAATCCGGCTATCCGGAGACCCCCTAATCCAGGACTCCCTCAGTAGCCCCTGAACCAGGCTTTCAATGACGATGATTCCGGTGCGTAGTATTGTCTTCGGCATTGCAAGGCGGGTTCCTCCTCCGAATACACCACGGAAGAATTTGAATACAAGGATAGTGTCCGACCCTGCAAAACAAGTTCCACATACCACCATAGAGAGAATAATATTTCCACAAATCTTAATTTGCTGACATGTTTTGGCAACATGACATCATGCCATGGCTCGGTGATTATTCGAACCGTTTTTCTTCAACCAACTCCACACATAACCCGAGGCGGTTTCTTGACACATCTTGTCAAAGCAGAGATCGTGTTCGCCTAATTACGGGATTCTCATCAATACGGGCGTGGGTAACCCAACCGCGCCATCGATTACGGAGATTGGGGGATAAGCGAGTTTTACCAGGCTAGTGGGGACACATAGTTTCGTCCGCCCATATAAAGGGATAAGGATTCACCTTTTCATCCACGCCTTCTTCCTCCTTTGCTCATCCATTTTCGCACACTCGAGCTCCAGTGCCCAAGTCTGCACTTACCACCTCCACCCTCTCCAACCATGTCCAGAGTGGGAGGCAGGTGGATGGTCTCCTCCGTCACGGAGAGACACATCAAGAAGCTGAGGAGAGCCATATACCTGTCTGACGACATCGCACTGGCTCCCAAATGAGGGGCAGCTCACCCCACCCCCAGGCCCCATGAGAGTGTAGTGTTCCTTACCCATTTCCTCCGCGGACTGGGATTCCCTCTCCACCCATTCGTCCAGGGGCTCATGTTCTACTACGGCCTGGATTTCCATGATCTGGCCCCGAACTTCATCCTCAATATCTCGGCGTTTTTCATCGTGTGCGAGGCCTTCCTCCGCATCCAGCCCCACTTCGGCTTATGGCTGAAGACTTTTAATGTCAAGTCGAAGGTAGTGAGCGGCCGCCAGGTGGAGTACGGAGGTGCCATGTTGGTCAAGATGCCCAACATCACCTGGATCGAGGGCTCCTTCGTGGAGACCATAAAGGGGTGACAATCGGGGTGGTTCTATATCACCGAGCCGTGTGACCCCAAATGGGCAGCGGCCCCCGAGTTCACATCTGGCATCCCCATGTGGCTCACCTCCTGGCAAGAGAAGGGCCTGTCCTGGGGTAGTTCGGTAGAGCTGACCGGACTCCAAACATGTATCCAAAACATGGTGAGCAAGAAGCTCAAACTCGTCAACGTAGTCCAGGTCATGCTCATCCGCCGGATCCTCCCGTGTCAACGACAGGCTTTCGACTTGTGGGAGTTCGACCCGGCCTAGCACCAAACTCTGAACATGCTCTTTGACACAACACACGAGGATGCCTGGAAGGTGCTATTCAAGGGCGCCGAGGTCCCTCCCTCCCTCACCGAGGATCGCGGGCTAAGCGCGAAGCGCCGAGCGCATTCGGTGAGTTCTATACATCTAGTAGGATATTTTATTTCCCCTAGCTTAATTATGCGCGGGGTCTGATCTCCATGCCTTTGACAGGACTGGGTGGAGACATCGGGGCAGATTAACTGTCCGGCCCCTCTGCCCGAAGACACTGCGGACGCTCTCCTTACGGAGATGCTCACTCCGGCCCCTTATAAGGTGCCGGAGAAGACCAAGAAGGCCAAGGGAATCCGATAACTCTGCGACACACTCCTCCCCCAAAGACGAGGAGGAAGAATAAGATGCTCCCCCTTCTATTGGGGAAGACAAGAAAAGGAAGGCCGCCCCAACTGGGGAGGCCGAAGGGTCCAAGAAGGGAAGGACTCTCCTTCCGGATAGTTCCATCACCGCAGCCGAAGGCAAAGACGAGTGGCTGCTCAGGGCCAAGCCCCTGGCGAAGTCGTAAGTATTTGGATACCATAGTAACTCATAGCATTCCTTTGTCGCACTGCTTCTCCTAACGCTGAATATGATTATGCAGGCCGCCACGAGCCCATATCGATGTATCGTCGGACGGCTCCCTAGGCTCGTCGGATATGGATAACGATCCACTTCCGACCGCCACCTCCCCTTGCCCTGTGGGCGACGCCGAGGTATTGTCTCAAGTTGCACCGTCTCGAGGGGAGACGGTCCCAGAGGTGCCTCAAGGCGACCTTCCGGACTCCGGGAGCAGAGGGAACAAGGCCCCTGAGGGCTCCGAGTTCGGCCCTCAGTCGAACACCGCGCCGAAACCTCCAGTGGTTCCGGACTCGGGCAGGCGGCCTCCTTCCAAGAGGGGCAAGACACCTGTGCCGGTGACCTCTGTCCATCCAGAGGCACCGGACAATCTGCTGGGAGCGCTTCACAGCGCTTCCATCGACGAGGAGCACCGTACTATTATGAGTGCGGTGGTCCAGAAGATTCAGTCCGCCAAGAGCGGATTGACTGAAGCCTGTGCCAGCCTTCTAACAGGCTTTGAGGTAAGTGTTTAAAATATAGGAAAAATATTACCGCATAGATAGTAGCCCATGATGCTCTGTTCGGTGTTCACAAAGAAAAGCCGAACAGAGGATCAAACAATATCACAGGAGTCTAATATAAGTATGTCAATATGCGTATGCAGGCTTCGCTGCTGGCATCTGCCGCACTGACTGCGGAAGTCGCCGCACTGAAGCAGGACCTTAAAGGGTCCAAGGACGAGCTCGGCCTTGCCAAGAGGCAACTCGAGGAGAACAAAGGTAAGTAGTACCTAGTCTATGGATATGTATAAAAAGAATGCGATTGCAAAATGACAGGATCATCATGAATTTTCCAGGGGCCACGACCAAACTGGCGACCCTAAAGCAAGCACTGTCCGAGGCCAAAGATAAAGCGGCCAAGGAGCGCACCGAGCAAGAAAGGCAAGAAGCTCGGGTGGGCGAGGTGCAACAAGAGCTCCAGGCTCTCATGACGAAGCACGAGGCGTTGGAGCTTGACTCGAAGACGCGAGAGTCTGAGCTTGCAGCGGCCCTCGAGAGCGCAAAGAGTGCTAAGGCCGAAGCCCAAATGGCCTTCCAGGAGATTGACGCGATGAAGAAAATAGCGGCGGGTAAGGCATTCTATATGCAAAGCAAGCATGTGAGAGTAAATTACCTATTACTTACCCGAATCCGGAGCCCTCCAGGAGCATTCATGGATTTGCCCCGCAGCGTGTCGGATGCCGCACAGTTTTACCAGGCCGAGGAGGGAAGCTCAACGGAGAAGCTGTTCTCGTCTTAGTATACTGGGACCGAACGCCCGATGCCTCTGAGCGACCAGCTAAAGCAGCTGGTCGAGCTACACAAGGCGGCCGAACAGGCCATGAAGGGCCTTATAGTCCGACTGTGGCCTACCGACGCCCTTCTGAACAACTACTTCGGCCTGGTGAGGCGGCTTGTGGATGCCTGCCCACGGCTGGAAGTCGTCAAGCGGTCCGTCTGCATCGAAGGTGCACGCCGGGCTTTCGCCCGTGTGAAGGTGCAATGGGCCCAACTAGATGCCGTGAAGCTGATCAAGGAAGGACCGCCGCAGGGCAAGGAGCATCGCACCCCCGAAATTTATTATGAGGGTGTCTTGAAGGGTGCTGTCTTGTAGCGGACGAATATCCAAAGGATGTAATATTTGAGTCAACTTGCTCGTGTGATCCTGTATGATGAAAACTTGTTTCATATGCGCTATGCAACGCTTGTTTTAATTTAAAATATTACCTTCTGTTTGGCTGTTTATCCAATCTGAGAGATGGCTAGTCCTCCACTTCTGCCCCATGCCGCGAGTGCTGGGGTGTTCGGGATAAACCTGAGCACTCTTGCTCCCATTTTTGGGTCCTTCGAGGGAGGTGCTCAGCACAACGAACAAGGCAACCAGACTGATAATGCTTTATCACTCTCACTTAGCCATAGAATTCTATAATTTTAAATTTCGGCGAAGCCCCTGGTATTTGGAAGGACGAATTCGGGGCGCGATACACGCCTTTAAGCCGGACAGGACCGGCTCCTCGCTCTAAGCGGCATAAGTCTTTAGGGACTCGAAACCTCGCCGAACAACGACTAGTCTCTCGCCTTATCATGTCAGTCAGTTTTAGCTTTCTCTACTGAGGTGCTTAGCCCAGCAGAACCGGGGCACAATCGTAGTACTTCTCCTAGTGCTACCTTAGCCGATAGAGCGGAACGTAAGGTACCAAAACATAGGAGCCGGGCAAACCCAACATTTGACCAAAGACATGATTCAGAGCTGATGCATATAATGCTATAAGTTCGGGGTGCCGCACTTGTGAAAGTGTTCAGACTTCTCACACCATATTGTGGGTACTTAAGCCCCTGGTGTATTGGCCGTACCAAAGTGTACGGTTGCAAGGCATCATTAATGAACAAATATATATATATATATAAAAGAAGAATGCAATAATAGTCTTAATGCTATGCATTGTTTATTCAAAAGGTGCGTTAAAGAAGAATTATACAGATAGTGCGGTAAGCAAAAAGTAGGATTATGTCCCTTCCAAGGGCAAGCTGAGGAATAGTATTAAAGAAAATATTTCACTTGTTATCGTAATCCACCTAGGAGTTCCATGGTGTGACGTAGCTTTCTGCCTCCTTGGTTGCGGCATCGTGTGTTCGGCAATCATGCTGCCGGACAGGGTTTCCAGAGATTAAAGTCCTGAAAGAGAAAAACAACAAAGCGGGAAGCCCCTAGTGCGGTTTAAGCCGTGTATTGGGGCGTGCCGTAGTTGTGCCCCTCCCCGCCTGTGCCCATGGTATTTTTCATGCGTAATTATGTACGCGTGGCACGAATTTTGCCGTTTGGCTTGGGCCAGGGTGGGGGCTGCATTGCTACGCGAGCTCAGATCGTGCCAGGCAGTCTAGTTGCCAATTACTCCGAGCGCGCTTGAAGGTGTCCGGGTCTTGAAACTCCGAACTGGTGGATTGCCTTGAGAGGCTGCTTTGCGCTTCTGCTGCGAGGGCCGCAGTGTGCTCCTCCGTGCGGAGAGAGCGCTCTGTGTTTCCATTAACTGTGATGACCCCCCGAGGTCCTGGCATCTTGAGCTTGAGGTATGCTTAATGCGGTACCACATTGAATTTCGCAAATGCGGTTCGCCCGAGCAGTGCATGATAGCCACTGCGGAACGGGACTATATCGAAGATTAATTCTTCGCTTCGGAAGTTATCCGGGGATCCGAAGACCACTTCCAGTGTAATTGAGCCTGTGCAATGGGCCTCTACACCTGGAATGACGCCTTTAAAGGTCGTTTTTGTGGGTTTGATCCTTGAGGGGTCAATACCCATTTTGCGCATTGTGTCCTGGTAAACCAGGTTCAGGCTGCTGCCGCCATCCATAAGGACTCGAGTGAGGTGAAATCCGTTGATGATTGGGTCTAGGACCAGTGCGGCGAATCCACCATGACGGATACTAGTGGGAGGGGTCCCTGTGATCGAAGGTGATCGGACAGGAGGACCATGGGTTGAACTTTGGGGCGACTGGCTCCAACGCATATACGTCCCTAAGCGCACGCTTCCGCTCCCTCTTGGGGATGTGGGTTGCGTATATCATGTTCACCGTCCGTACTTGTGGGGGGAACCTCTTCTGTCCTCCGGTGTTCGGCTGCCGGGGCTCCTCTTCGTCATCGCTGTGTGACCCCTTATCTTTGTCTTCGGCAATTAACTTGCCGGCCTGCTTGAACACAAAACAATCCCTGTTGGTGTGGTTGGCTGGCTTGTCGGGGGTACCGTGTATTTGACAAGAGCAATCGAGTATACGGTCCAAACTGGACGGGCCTGGAGTGCTTCTTTTGAATGGCGTTTTCTGTTGACCGGGTTTAGAGCCTTTGAATCCGGCATTGACTATCGTATCCTCGGTATTGTCGCTGTTAATGCGGCGCTTATGTTTGTTGCGACGTGACCTGCTATTGCCGTCCTTGGTATCCGAAGTACCATGGTTCTTTGATATGTTATTAATGTGAGCCAGCCAACTGTCTTCTCCCGCACAAAAGCGGGTCATGACTGTCGTGAGGGCTGCCATAGATTTTGGCTTTTCCTGACCAAGGTGCCGGGCTAGCCACTCGTCGCGGATGTTGTGTTTGAAAGCTGCTAGGGCCTCTGCATCCGGACAGTCGACTATTTGATTTTTCTTTGTTAGGAACCGGGTCCAAAATTGCCTGCCCGATTCATCTGGCTGCTGAATTATATGGCTTAGGTCGTCGGCATCTGGTGGTCGCACATAAGTGCCCTGAAAGTTGTCGAGGAATGCGGCTTCCAGATCTTCCCAACAGCTAATGGACTCTGCTGGCAAGCTGTTAAGCCAATGCCATGCTGGTCCTTTGAGCTTTAGTGGGAGGTATTTGATGGCATGTAAGTCATCACCGCGGGCCATGTGGATGTGGAGGAGGAAATCCTCGATCCACACCGCAGGATCTGTTGTGCCGTCGTATGATTCAATATTTACGGGTTTGAAACCCTCTGGGATTTGATGATCCATTACTTCGTCTGTGAAGCATAGGGAGTGTGCGGCGCCTCTATACTGGGCTATGTCGCAACGCAGCTTGAATGAGTCATGTCCGCTGTGGTTGGCCTGGCCGGACTTACTTTAACTGTATCCAGCGTGACGTTTATCGTCTTGCATAGTGGCGTGCCCTCGTGATCCGTAGATTGATCTTGCATGTTTTGCTTTGTCCTCCAATACGTCTCGCAGGTCTGGCGTATTTCCCCATGCCTTTTTATTTGAATGATGTCGGGGTGCGGG
Organism: Triticum dicoccoides; assembly: GCF_002162155.2. NCBI lineage: Eukaryota > Viridiplantae > Streptophyta > Magnoliopsida > Poales > Poaceae > Triticum > Triticum dicoccoides. The sequence goes on along the minus strand of NC_041382.1, from coordinate 593,509,308 downwards.
TTGAGCTTTTGGCTGGAATGACTCTCTATCGCGGCCACGAGGTGGCCGATCAGCCGCGTCATATGCTTCTTCCTCCAGTCGGGGTAGCAACCTGCATTTTGGGTAACTCTTGGAGGGGCGTTCAAGTTTATATTCCTCGGCCACGAGGACTTCAGTCCATCTGTCAGCTAGCAGATCTTGATCAGCTTGAAGCTGCTGCTGCTTTTTCTTAAGGCTATTTGCCATGGCTTTAAGCCGGCGCTTGAAGCACTTTTGTTCGACGGGATCCTCTGGCACGACAAAGTTGTCATCGTCGAGGCTTGCCTCGTCTTCGTAGGGGGGTATGTAATTATCATCCTCCGCCTCTCCATCTGTCGCTCTCTCTGGAGGGCTGGCCTTTCCATCCTCCTATCCTAGATCGTGTTGGAGGGGATTGTTGCCATCTTCGGCACTATCCGGAGTGTTATTATCTCCTGTGCCTCTATCACCACTTTTGCTTTGATGGGACATAGAGCGGCGCCGCTGACGTCGGCGCTTGGGTTGCTTCTTGGAGGGGTCATCCTCCGCTGTCTCGTCGCCATTGCCTTCTTTGGGTGTGTCCATGGTCGCCATTTCTTTGGCATGCCAATGAACTCTAGCCAACTCTAGTTCATTTTTCTTGCCAATGTCGGCCAAATCATGGGCAACCAATACCTGAACCAAAATTTTGGCTACCCAATGCTTTGATGGGGCAACCTTGGGCACAAACCAAACATACCGTTGGTCGTGCCACAGCACTAATGCACCCTCGGCACACTAACACCGATCGTGTCTAGCTACGATATGAGCGTGTCGCTCGCCGGGGTCGCCGTGTCCAAAGGCGGTGCTGGAGCTGCGCCCCGTTGTTGGCCCTAACGACCCACATGAACGGTTGTCGGTGGCGAGGAGATCGTGGGCCAGCTCCTCCATTGGACTAGTCTGCCCCACATGTCGGTTTCCCTGTTTTCCCGGCCATATTCGAGCGTCAGTGCTCCGTGTTGCGCATTAGGCCTTTCACTATGTAGGCCAAGCGAGACAACTTATTGGTTATTTGAGCCGTTCAAGTATAATCATGTGGCATTTGCTTATTTCTCATTCCTCTCCAACCCTCTTCTCCATCGATCATGTCGCCCTCCAGTCGAGTCCATCCTCCCACATGCCTCATTTGAACATTCCGCCGAGTATCATTTGCATGTACCCACCCTAGTCCTCTTTCAATAGATCTCAGGACCCCAAGATGAAATCGAGAGGGAATGAGCGGGGGCACGTGATACCTAAGGCGGATTCAAAATTTTGAACCGGTGATCAGAGCATCCGCAAATCATATATAAAGGGTATTCAATGTTCGTTTCGTTTTTGAACGTACAATATACTCCCTCCTATCCTTTCTAGTTTACATATAAGTTTTATGTGTAGTCAAAGTATCTCTACTTTGATCAAAAAGGTATCAACATTCAACAACGCCCAATCAATATTGTTAGATTCGTACGTACTCCTAGATTTGTACTCAAGATGGTTTCCAATTTGACTATTGACAAGATTAATAGTACATGAGATGTATAATGTGAAAATTATATCATTGGAAACTCCTTTCACATATGAATTTGACCGTATGCTTTGTGTAAGTTGCATGTCATATATTATTACTTTAACATTTGGTCAAAGTTAGCCTCAAAAAATGCATTAGACCATGTATGCTTTGTCTAAGTTGCATTTCATATATTATTACTCTAACATTTGTGTAAGTTGCATGTCATATATTATTACTCTAACATTTGGTCAAAGTAGTATAGTGGAAGTGGATCCTCTGACGTAGGTATCCCTGCCTTACCCTCCCTTTCGGTCACTTACTGGTGGACCCCATGCTTGCTAGGCCCCGCATGTTAGTTACTCAATGGGTTCGGCCACATCAGGGGATCCTCATCCGTAGTATACTCCCTCTGTTTTTATTTACTCCACATAAAACAGAGGGAGTGGTGGTATAGTAAATGACGTGGGCGGGGGAGGGGGGACGTCGGTTTGCTCTCAACCGCGGTCCCACAAGCGAGCGAAAACGCAAGACGAAGCGCGTTCCATTTGGTGAGCAACGTGGAGGGTCCAGCATGCCAGGCTGCAACGCGAACGCGACAAGAGCAATGTACAGTCAAAACTGATTGACCGGTCGTCACCGGAACCACTATTCACACCAGAACCTTCGCTGCTCGGCCTACGCCAGCCACTGCCCTAAAACCACACCAAATCTCCAGCCCATTCCTCCACCTTTCGATCCCCTAGCTCACATCAAGCGTCCCCTAGTTTGCTGGAAAGCCATGGTGCGCCGCAAGATCACTTACTACAAGATGCTGACGCCGGAGCGCCGCGCAGAAATTGCGGTGGCGGTCGGTGCCATAGACCTCCGTACCCAAGCTCGCTTTGCGGCGGGCCAATCCTCGAGTTCTCTGGAGCCAAGCTACGAGGAGGAGGAAGCCGATCCAATGTTCATGGCGGAGGTCACGGCGCAGAAGGCCCCCGAAGGGTATGAGACGATGGACGTCGACTTCGTGCCGGCGTCCGAGTCCCCCATGGTGCAGGCGGAAGCGGTTCAACATGGCGATACTAAAGGAGGACCAGGAGGTAGAGGCTCAACTTGACGTGGAGCGCACATGCCGCTGCCATCGAGGCTCTCCTGCAAGCGGAACCGGATGTCGTGGATGTGAATCGGGCGGCGGAGGCTCAACTTGAGGCAGAGCGCGCGGATGCCGCTGCCATCGAGGCCCTCCTGCAGGCGGAACCGGACGTCCTGGACTTGAACCGGGCGGCAGAGGCTCGACTCGACGCAGAGCGCGCGGATGCCGCTCTCATCGATGCCCTCTTGCAGGCGGAATCGGATGTCCTGGACTTGAACCGGGCGGCGGAGGCTCGACTCGACGCGGAGCGCGCGGATGCTGCTGCCATCGAGGCCCTCCTGCAGGCGGAACTGGACGTCGTCGACTTGAACCGGGCTGTGCTCTCGTCCGTGCAGAGCGCCCGCACGCTCCGCTTGAACGAGTAGCTGGAGGCCGAGGACAACCACGGTGCGGAGACACACACCGGCAGCGACGGTTGGTTTGCGTTGGCAGCCAAAGACGACGAGGCTGTCTCTTTCCGCGAGCAGTGATAGTTTTTCTTTATGTTGTTGTTTTTATGGATCTTTTGCTGTGTAAAAATATATATTTGTTATGCAAGTCACCTGACTTGGGTCAGTCTACCATTTCAGGCGGTTGGATGAATATCCTACGTCTCCTAACCCTTCTTTCCTTCTTCCTCACCTCTTTTCTTCCCCAACAGACCACCGCACGGGCCGTACGGATACTCCCCAACATGCGGTTGGATAAACATAGTCTATGAAGGAAAATTATGTGTCAGCGATAGGATGGCTGAGTTTGGTTTGTTCACATGCGACAACACGTGTTAGTGAGGGTGCGTTCCCTTGGTTGGGTTTGCGGCGTGCAGGAGCGACTGTGTGAGGGTGCGGTGCGACCGTGTGAGGGCGGGGTGCGACCCTGACAGCCGTGCGCAAGTGTACCTCCTTCTCATTTTGAAAACTTTAGGCAAGCTTGGCAAAAATGTGTGGCGAAGTTTGGTAATGCAAGGCCTAGACCCAAACAGGATAAGTACGTACGTACTAGGAGTACTAGTGTTAAAAAAGAAAGGCGGGGTTTTCTTTCACGGGATTTAATCGATACAAATCCTCGTTTCACGTGTCAATTAATGCGTATTTTTTTCTCCAAAGACCAAAGAGCTAACCATCTCACTCCTCATCGCTTGATTAATGCAGCGCCTTGCAATACAACCTTCTCACTTCCGCATGCATGCATGTCGTCTCTCTCTCCCCTGTCCATCTCTCTGCATGCATGCGCCTCTCGCTCTCTCTCCTATTTATGCATGCAAGCAGATCTCTCTGCCTTGGGAAGATGCGAAGCACATGGGAAAGAGAGATGGGATTACTGCAGGCACGCATGCGGTGGAAAGGGATGGAGGGCCTGGTTGGAAAGAACAGTGAAAAATGCCAATGCGCAGAGCATTGCGGGGAAAATGAAATTTTCTTAGACGCAGACAAAAAAGGACCGGAGGGAGTACTACTAGGAGTACTAGTGCGGTGAGATGGTCTCTCGAAGAAGACGATGGAGAAGCGGAGTCAGCGAAGAGTGAAATGATGGTTGCTTCGTCCGTGCTTTTGTGATTTGACGCCTCACTGCTTTGTGATTTGTGATAGAAGGGACAGGGGAGTAGACTCTGTGCTCTATACTGTACTACATGCATCAAAGCATGGGAGAAAGAGGAGAGACGTTGCATTTTTCTATTCCTTCAATCAATCAATTAGAGAGCTTCGGTTCCATCTTTTTGGCTTTGGCAACACCGTCCACAATGGTTCCCACGATGCCAAAAGCTATTTTCATATTTGGCTACACATTGTGGATGCCCTTAACCGTACCACTTGGTTTTTCTCATGTGTGCTATCTATAAAAATCTCAATTATATTGATCTAAAAAATTATAGAATCAAGTTTAGTAAAAAGGAGGTGATTTTGCCGCTCGGATGGCGGGGGGGGGGGGTTCTTATTTGAGCAATGCTACATCCACGTAATGGTTTACGTAAAGTTACGAACTGATGTGATATGGGACTATTTGATTGGATTAAAGGAGATGATTAGGCCCACCCCACCTGAAAATCAAGGGGGGCATATATAGATTAGATGGAAAGTATACGTAGCAGCTACGTAGCCCTTTGTAAGTCTAGGATTAGGCTTCTTATTTTCGGAGGATGTTGTCCTCGCAGTTTGCTAACATGCGGTCCCACGTGTCAGTGCTTTACCAAGCTGATCCGCGTCCCACATGAGGCAAAACAACGACAGAAGCAACACGTGGTTAAGTTGAAGAAGATGAGGGAGAAGCGGACTCAGCAATGAGTGAAATGACGGTTGCTTCGTCCCTCCAACTTAACTACGGGAAAGGTGCAGCTTTGTGATTTGATGCCTTATTGCTCATTACTACACCGGCGCCATGACTTGGGTGCTTCACCCCGGCTGCTCTGCACTGTATTCCGGTATGGCATGTGGACCCGGTAGCTTGATGTCCCACATGTCGGCGAAAGGGACTAGAAGATTTATGAAAGTGAGCACTCCACTCTTACGATGGAGGAGTAGACGACATGACGGCCTAGTGAACTATCACTTGTACTGTATAGTACTATAGTTTTGCTGTTTCGCACGATCCATCGATACAAACCCGATTAAACAGGAAAGGGCGGGATTTTTCCCGCGCGGTAGATTATACTAGCCATACATTTCAAAGGCAATTTTAATGTATGCAAACTAAATAATTATAAGTAACAATATGATATCTAGTAAAACTAAAAACACATATGATTTATTGTGTTAGAGTGTAGTAGTAGTGTTGTATTGCATAGTTTTTAGATGTAACATGTGAGAACGTGTAGAGATGTAGTTTTGGAGGGTCTACAGAGAGAAAAGCGTAATACGGTCACCGAACTTCAGAATAAGGTGATTACGGTCACTATATACGTTTTGCGGTGATTATACGGTCACTTGCTCACAGTTCAGCATCGGATTGCACTCTGTTGACCGGCCAAATAGTCTACGTGGCCCCATGTTGACTAGTTAAATTGACCACGTTCCTTGTGGGTCCCACCTGTCAGTTCGCATAGGCAAAAGATCAGATAAACACAAATTTACGCAGGCGCGACAAGGCTCCAACCCGTGCGCGGGAATCACCTGGTTGTGTATGTGTGTGTCAGGGCCTGATGTGTGCGCATGCATGTGTAGGTTGAGCACTTGAGTGTGAGAGTGTGTGTTGGTCGTGTGGTGTACTGGTGTGTGCATGCATGCGTGCGTGCGTGTGTGTGAGTGTTGCGTGCGTGCGTGGCTGCGTGTGTACGTGTGAGTGTTGCATGCGTGCGTGGGTGCATGTGTTGCATGGATGCAGTTCGTGTGCATTTGTGCGCGTGTGTATAATCACCACAGTAGCTCCTGTGTGTTAAAACAGACGGCTCAGCATACCAATACAAGGGTCCGCTGTGCCCGCGGTCATGACTTCGAACCACCGTCCAAATATTTTTTAGTCGTTTGTTTTCATTCTTACTAGCAAGATGCCCGTGCATTGCACGTAACATCAAGATGCATTTGTATGACTTGTTTATCTTGTGAGAGAAAAGGATGAATGAGGGAAGGCCTTATTTGCAAATGTGGAGAGGTGTGTGGGTACCTTTTTGCAAAATTGCCATAGTTTCTTTCCTATCCGTCAGATATAAATCGGACGGCCTATATTGCAGGATAGCAGGCACACCATCATCACCAACTCTGTTTTTTATAAGAGTGTATTTTATGTATTTTATAAGAGTGTAGATGTAGAGTAGATACAAGTCGATAGGTGGGCACGATGGTAGTGAGATAATGTGATGCAACACTAGAGGTGCCACATGGAGCTTTTAACTGGTCAACTAGTCATGTCATGAGCAAATAGAGAGTTATATGGTGAGCCCGTGACTGTGTAATAACCACTAAACGTAAATGGTGACCGTAATGAGTGGATTCTGAAGTCCAATGTATGTATCGTGCTTTCGCTTCAAATACAATGATCGTCATTGCATATATTGTGAGAGAAAGATGAAACATGCGTGAATTTTCTAGGGGCTTACTTTTAGAGGACCTAGAGATAGTTTTGTGTGCATACGTGAAAGTGGCGTATAGGGGGGGGGTATGCGATGGAGAGAGAGAGATGCCCTTCGTTTCTCTTTACTATGACTAACTTTGTATATAGTATACAAATATACAAATTCACAGTGCGGAATAAATATCATTGTGGGCACCATGCAATGCAAATTAGCGTTCGTACTCCTCCAGATAACTTTGTAATGTTGTATATATGTAGAAACTCTAAAATAATTTTTTCGCCACAATTTATTCAAAAGGAATGTTGTATGCGAAATAAACGTGAAGAGAGGGCTTTTTAGATCAATGGGGTACGTGATGTAACATGTGTGAATGTGTAGTTGATGCATTTGGCAGGGCCTAGAGAGGTATGTGTGTGTATTACGTATTCGAGAGAGGCATGGATAGAGGGACC
>NC_041382.1:593445744-593501855 GCF_002162155.2 Triticum dicoccoides | reverse complement strand
GGGAGAGATAGCACAAGGAATGAGAGTGGTCTAGAGAGAGAGACGAATATGACGCACGATAGGAGATTCCCTTCCCTTGAGTGTGCATATGCAAGGGGGGAGGAAATAGAGGCACCAGGAGAAATTTTCTGTGTGTGTGGTGTTTGTGTTGGTATGTGTGGGTGTGAGAAGATAATGAGACGTGGGGGCATAGGGTGAGTCACTGCGTGAGGTCCGGTGGGTCGAGGTGAGGCCCTTTGTTCGGTTCCGTCCTACGCCACATTGGTCGGCCCGTGACGCATTTAGGAAGACCCATGGATGACTAGACGTACAAGACAAAGATAGCAGAATTGTGAAGGACTCTGTGTCCACTGACAAAGCCGGCTAGGATTTGTAACCCTAGGTTCTCAGACTAAGGGGCATCCTACAAAATGCTCTACTAGAATCATACTCGTCGATTAGGAAGAGAGGTGCGAGACAATGCGTGAGAGACAGGCGTAAAGATAATGTGCGTACATGAGACACGTAGGCAGGTCCATGTATATAGAAAGGGTCGATGAGGATTGTGCGTGTGTATGTTTGCGAGAGGAAGAGTGCATGTGATAAAGGTTAGTGGAAACAGTTGTAAATGGTTACGAGAGGAAGGGAGGGTTATATCTAGAGCATGTGTGCGAGAAAGACACCTCGGGAGAGAGTGTGTGAGCATGTGTGAGAGACCACCAATGGAGAGTGAAACTACACGTAAAAGACTGCTCTACACATTGATTGAAGATATAAATTGTATCCAAATATTAGGATGGGATCATGATATTTTCAATTCGCGTAAGGAGCGGTCATTTATCCATCAGACATCTAGATTCTATCGAATTTGAGCATGTCTATGTTATTATTCGACACAATTGATCCACATAGTTAGTATTTTGAACTCCAGACAATGCATCGCTTTAGCAATCGAATATAAACATGAGTATAGTTCATGTTGTGTGTGTAAAGTACATTATACATACGAAAGTTACACAATGGACATTATAAATAGCTACCTATGAACTAGCATACATTTGAATTCAACTTAAGGTGGTTTAAAAAAAATCGAATTCAACATGAAGTCCATTAAATTATTTGAATTTGATATCATGGCATTTGTAAACCATACCTAAATTATGGGGGCACCAATCTTTGCTCTGATTTTGTACATAATAGCATATGTAGTCGTGTACAAAATAGATTCAAATTTAGCTCCTCCATTCCAAAATAATCGTAGTTATAGGATTTTCAAGTGTCAAAATTTCAAAAAGAAGCGGATAATTTAATGAGGTTTTCAAACATACAAGGTCAAATATAACGTTGTCTATTTAGGTCAATCCTAATAGTTCAAGAGTACTCTAAACGTGAATGCTTGTGTTTCAAAATTTCGAACGAAGCACCAAAAAAGCCTCTACTCGCCCGAAACCACGTGAGACCAATGTTTGGTAGTACAAGGAAATTACTTTCTAATAACTCTGACCCGTGAAACCTACCGGCCTGACGTCCAAAGGTCTAAACCGGGGTAGGTTTGTAGCTTCATCTAGACGCCACGCAACCGCATCCGAAAATATTCATACACAATGGCCGCCTAAGCACACATGCGCGCGCCCGAAATCGCTCCCGCCCACTATTTGGGACACCTGGGATTACCGTCCTACCCCCGACCCGCAGTAGGTCCGAAATTTAAGAGGGGGGCAAAGTTTGTACTTTCCCCAAATTTCAAACAAGCGCGTCCCATCTTCTGTTCAAAAAAGCCAAAAACAAGCGCATCCCAGACCGAAACATGGTTCCCCCCACCCGTCTGATTCCCCATTCGTACTCCGTGGGCGGCAAAGCTACCTCTCCACCAGTCGCGAAACCCCGGCGTCCTCCATCCGCCACCCCATCCCACCCATCAACCACCGCCATCCTCCATCACGCCGGAGTCGATACCCCGACATCGTCGTCCACCGCAACCTCAACCGCAACGCCCTCCACGGCTAGTAGTTGAAGCCGAAGCCGAGCTGTCCGTACCTGAGCCAGTTCAACCACGCCGTCATGCGCCTCACCGCTGCCGCTCCAAGTTCACCACCCTCCACCGCATCGGAGTTCTTCCTCCTACGCCGTCCTTCACCACCTCGGATCTGCTTCCACTCTGCTGACATACGGCCACGGCAACACAGTCAACAATTTGGCCATGGGTTCGTCCAAGCCTGCACCCTCTAGAACATCGGTTTCCCCGGTAAAAAGAAGAAGATCAGCGCGACATGTGGAGGTGACCACACCGGCAACCGAAAAAGGTAATCCTCTTCCCTTATTCATGCAAATCTTACATCTCTGCTTGCACGGTATTCATCCCATAGAATACACTAGTTAACCGCTTCTTCTTGATACTAAATGTTCCTAGTAACTCGCGATGCATAAGGTTTCTCCTCATATACTATTTCACCTTAGATAGAGGTCCATCGCCCCCCTGAATTTCAATTTCTAGCCAGTTGATTCCCAATTAACGGAAGCATTCCCCGGTGTAACAGGCACTAGTACGCCTCTTACGCCGGGGAAGCAGCGCCTTGGTGTTTATCTTAGGGGCGTGTGCATCCAAGAGCTACTAGCGCCCGATCTGGAGGTCGGCCGGGATTAAAGGGATGGCCTGGGGGCGCTGACAAGCATGGCGGTGGTGTGAGGTCGATGGGAGGGCGGGGCGGCGGAGGCAGGGGTCTGGGCCGATGGTCGCTGACGATTCGAGAAAGATCGTCAACAGTGACTGGCGGGAGGTAGACGAAGGCCATCTGCCCGTTCCATATAGATCGGACGGTTCATTAAAAAAATCGACCGACCTATTTATTTTCAGTAGACTGTTATATTAGATATGACCACATGTGGTGGTGTGCTGGAGGAGTACCTGCATTTCCTGTGCTCATATATTACAAAATCATACGGAGTAGAATCTAATTTTATTTGCCATGCAATGTTGTAGAGCTATCATATGTCTCTTGTCATTTATTTTTCAGCCATCTGCTATCTGCTACTTTTACAGTGCACTAGTTCTGCACACACTTCATCCTTACTCTCACTATTGTGTTTTTATGCAAGGGTATTTCAGACTCTGCTGCCATGAGAGAAGCCAAAAAGCAAAGAGAGAAGTCACTCCAGCTTCGTATGCGGGTAGGCAAGACACGTTACAGCGCTATAAAGGGTGCAGTGTCAGCAGATGGAGACAGTAAACATAGCTCTGGAGTTGGTGACCTCGCTCGCAATGAACCACCATCTCAGGTGCTTGCTTTAACTTCGCGGTGTCATATGTGGTTGCATGTTCCATATGGTGTCTAGCTTGTATTCGAAAGGCCGAAGTCGGTAAGATAAGGAAAGATATTTTTTTACAAGAACCACCGTCCCGTGAGCACCAGAAGACAAATAGCTAGTCAGGGAACTGGCCGAGCCAGTGACAAGCCCAACAAAGATAGGCATCAACTGGAAGCCAACTAAAAAGCTGCGATGGTGGCGAAGCAGCCCGCCTCCCACCAGGCTCTCAGGTCCTAGACGATCATGCTCACCACTCCAGCCGGATGTCTAGCTTGTATTGCTTCCAATTTGGTTAAATTGCATCTACTTAATTAGCTTACACATTATACCTTTGAATATGACATTCCTTTCTGTTTTTGGTACATACTAGTACATTTGTGTATTAACCATGTTCTTACATCAAACTAATGTTCTTGTGTATCCCTCATCAATCACTTATGTCGTGGCAGGCAGGCAAGGGGACTACTCCTCATTTAAAGAATGCAGCGTCAGCCTCCCGACATGATTCTCAAGAAACAGAAATGCTAGATAAACATAGTGAATGTAACTCTGTAGTTGATTACAACATTTCCCCTACACTAGCATCGCATGTGCTTGCTCTAACTTGGCAGCGTGATATGTGGTTGCTTGTTGCATATGGTGTCTAGATTGTAATTCTTCCAATCTGGGTAAACTGCATGTGCTAGTCTGCTTAGCTTATACATTATACCTGTTAATGTGACATGCCTTCCTGTATTTAGTACATAGTACATCTGCCTATTAAGCATGTCCTTACATAAAACTATTGTTTTTTTGTATCCGCGTCAATCAACATGACGAGACACCTTTAGTATATGCAGTGTGATATTAGTTGCATCTTTCATATGATTTATAGCATGCACTGCTTCTAATTTGTTTAAATTCCATTTATGATGGGACGCTTTTAACTTGGTAGAGTCATATCGGTTGCATCTTTCATGTGGTGTCTAGCTTGCATTACTTCTTATTTGTTGGAATGGTTTCTGCTTAGTTTACACAAATAGTTGTGAACATGCCATGCCGTCCTATTTTTCATACATATTCCATCCTGGTATCATGTGTTTGCCTTACATCAAAGTAGTGATTGTCAGTATCATGCATGAATGAGTTCTGAAGAGAGAATTTTATTGCTTTTTCTTATCGGTTTTACTTGAAAATTCAAAATCAATAAAACGGAAGGAAGTTAGCAAGGCAGCAGATAAAGGTGCTCCTTCCGAACGGATGGCCTCTACAGTTTCTACTCCTCCACACCCCAAGATGATTTCAAAGACAACACATGCATAGACACTCAACAAAGCTGTGTTTATGATGAGCACGTGTCCCTTAGTGCAGCATCACCGGTGCTCCCTCTAACTTGGCACTGTTATATGTGGTTGCATGTTATGTGTGATGTCTACCTTGTATTGCTTCCAATTTTGTTGAATTCCATCTGCTTACTTTACACATTATACTTGAATAAGACACGTGTTCCTGTTTCTAGAACATACAATATTTGTCTATCACACCATGTTCTTACATCAAATTACTACTGTTGTGTAACCTGCAACAATCACTTATCATAAGACACGTTTGACTTCGGAGTGTGATATAGGTTACATCTCACATTCTTTTCTAGCTTGTACTACTAATTTGTTGAAATGGCACTTATGACGAGACAGTTTTAACTTGGTAGAGTGATATTCGTTGCATCTTTCATATGGTGTCTAGCTTTCGTTGCTTCTAATTTGTTGAAATGCCTTCTCCTTAGTTTACACATCATAAGTTGTGAATATGCAATGTTGTGAATATGCAATGGCACTAATGACGAGAGACCTCTAACATGGTAGTGGGATGTTGTTTGCATCTTGCATATGATTTATTTCTTGTACTGCTTCACATTTTTTTAAGTGCCATTTATGATGAGACACAGTTAACTTGGCAGAGCGATATTTGTAGCATCTTTCATATGGTGTCTACCTTCCATTGCATTGCTTCTAATTTGGTGAAATGTCTTCTTCTTAGTTTACACATCATAGTTCTGGTTATCTCTTCCGTCCTGTTTTTCATACATATTACATCCTCCTATCATGTGGTTGTCTAACATCAAAGTTCAGTTCGTCTGCATCACACATCAAATTGTTCTGAAGAACTAAATTGTTACTCGTTTTTCTTGTCAGCTTGACTTAACATGGCACAGAGAAAGAGGAAGCAACACAGAATGACAGGGAATGAGAAGCGGATGAATCATGCAGATTCTGCTGGTACTGGTGGTGGAATAGAAGGTCAAAGTCCAGCGGAAAATTCTACAAACACGGCATCCCATGCTACACGAGTTGCAAAAAGAGCCAAACAGAAACAAATAGCTGCCACCAAACAAGCAGAGACAACCCTAGTTCTTGCAACACCTACCACAGTACTACTAGCTGCACGACTTACTCGTGCGTCAACTGAGCTAGCAGCACGTTCCCAAGCTCACTTGCCACCTGACACTACTTCCCAAGCACTCTTGACAGAAGACGAGTTGGCAATATCAGATGAACCTTGTGAGCTTCAACAGCAAGAAGGTAGTTGCTGGAGTCAAGTTATAGTTGCATGCTTCATTATATGTAGTCTCACAGTTTGATGTACACTAACACTTACTATGTTCATTGTTGGACTAGCACCTAGGCACAAGAGGAAACAAAGATCAGGGATAATGCTCGATAGGTTAACTAAATCTATAGGAGGAAGAATGGAGATCCGTTTTGAGGCAGGTTTAAAAAGGCAACGTGATGCTACAGAGTCAGCCAAGTTAGTATCAGAGGCAGCGGTTGCCGTTAGGTGTCATGTACATATCCTCCCAACATGGATTCAGTATAGGAATGACAAAGACGAAACCCAGTTCAATACCTTCCTCGACCATTTATCTGTAAGTATGGTTATGTATGGAAACTAGTAATATCGTCTTGCTCTTTCCCATACTTTCTAGGTTGCTGATAATGAGACTCCCATAATTTTCAACATATGAGGTTCAAGTTGGATAGCCAAGATGATGCAACCAGACAAGCTTGCACCCATGTTTTCAAGTCTGCTCTGCGACAGTATTGGTATAACTTGAGGAAAACTCACTTTGAAGGTAAGGCTAACTGTGAACTTTCCCAAACATCTCTAGTGGAAAATATATCGGATGAAGACTGGAGGGGCCATGTTAAACACTGGTCTGATCCGAAGTATCAGGTACATTATACATATGTGATCAGATCACATGTTGAAGTCCTATTTACGCGTGTGCCACACAAGTCTATCTTCTTGTAGGTGAACTGTTCAAAGAACAAGGCCAACCGTACGAAAGTGAAATTCCAACAGACAACATGATCTCGTAGCTATATTGCACACTGCGAGGCTCTTGCAATTAGCTTCTGTTTCACTCTTTTTGTTGTACCATATTATCAGATCTATATTGACTTGTTCGAAATGCAGAAGAAAGCCCGCAAGGACCAAAAAGTACCTGAACCAAATGCTGTAGAAATCTTCAAGGACTGTCACACCAGCAAGAAGAAGGGCATGACTACACTAGTCAAAGCCGTTGTTGTAAGTTCTTAATCCTCATGCCTTTTAACTACTACTTACTCTGACTTGTGCCTTGAACTACATGGTTTCCAGCCAATGTCTATTACTCTTTTCAATTTTATACACAATTGGCTTAGCGTATCATTGCACCTTACAAGGTTTAAAAGAGAGGAGTGATGTTCCTTTGATCTTGACCCATAATCTAGTTCCGTGCTGGACTTGCCCACACAACGTTACAATTGCCTGTTTGTCTGTTCTCAGTTGTTCTGTGATATGAATGATGTCATACTATGCTTACCGTATTATAAACTTCGTCTCTTTATCCTTAGCCCTCAATAAAATGTGAAGAAATAGACAATACATTAGCGATGGTACATGGTCATATGTTTGGAACCTGGTTTTATTATGTACTTTGCAATGAAATACAACTAATATTTTACATGGGTTCACAAGAATAAGTTCTATATATAGACCAAAGCTATTTTGTTTGGTTTTGCTGCCTCCTTAATATCTTCTGTTCTAGTACTACTAATGTAAAACCTCAACTTTTCAGTGAGCTATGGAAAAAATGATGGAACCGCCACCTTTTGAAGGTGGCGAGGCAACTATAACCGCAATGTCAGCTCTTGCTGCAGTGGGTCAGTACCTGTCCACTAACAGTGCCAAAAGCACGTTTCTGTGTAATACTGGGTTGGTTGTTAAGGCAATATCGTCCAAACTGCCTCATGATCAAGATATGCAAGCTCAAAGCAATGTTGTATCTGCGCTCCAGACACAAGTCCATTCCCTAACAGAGACCCTTTGTGAAACAAGGAGAAACATTGCTCAATATCGTCAAGATATGCATGGTTTTGAAACCAGACTATCAGACATTTGCTATGTTGTTCAGGAGCCTAGGGGAAATGAAGGCGAGGGTTGTGGTGCTCCATTGGACAATACAACATGAAAACATAACAGTCAGGTCAAATGAACTGAGCTTCTGAACTTCTGGTGGTGCAGTTATCTGCTAGACTGTTAAGTTTTATGCCAACCTTCCTTTTGTTATATAGTTTTAATTTGTTTTGGTGCGATACAAAATTTATTCTTAATGTGCAGCCACCGGCTGAAGAAAACAGCAAGCCATTTTTGTATAGTGTAGGGGGTTCCCTATATTTGCACTGGTGGCGATCTTTGATGCCGAGTGGATGTAATCTGTGCAATCACCTTAATAGCATAGCGTTAGTTTTGGCCTTATTTATTTCCTAGTCTTCTTTTTCCCTGGTTTGCTAGTGGCCGCAACTACCATGGGCCATATACGGGCCGTAGGATCCATGGGACTCCTACGGGCCGTCGATAAATTGGCCTGTAATCGGTGGGCCTCGGGCCGTCGGATAAATGTGTCTACATAGGCCGTAATTGGGCGTAATTGGTATCGGCCCAGCACGGTAACATGCCGTTAACATGCCGTACGACAGCAAAGGCTTAATTCTATCACAAGCATAATGAGTCGTTAATGGGCCAGAATACTGGACGGGCTGGAAACAGCGCAACGGGTTAACAGGCCAAAAACGGGCCGACTCTTGCCATGGGCCGAGTTTGGCCCATTAGGGTAACAGGCCAGTAACGGGCCGACTCTTTCCATGGGCCAAATTTGGCCCATTAGGGGAATAGGCCAGTAACGGGCCGACTCTTGCCATGGGCCGAATTTGGCCCATTAGTGGAACAGGCCGGTAATGGGCCGAAAGTAATCAAGGGCCGAAAAGGAGCCCAAGAACGTATGGGCCGTCAATAGGCCGAAAGCTAACACGGGCTGGAAACAGCCCATGTAAATCACGGGCCGTTAACGGGTATAAAGAAAATTACTGTTCATTATGGGCTAGAGTCACTGTGGGCCTGTAAAGGGCCGAAAGATACGAAGGCCTCATATGGGCCGAAAGACGTCGTGGGCAATACATGGGCCGAAAGTGAAATGGGCTGGTGTTATATTCGACGGCCCACATGACGTTGTTGGGCCGATTTCCTTTAGGGTCTAACGGGCCGTGATTTAACGGGCCATAAAATGGGCTATTTGCGAAGAGACCGTTAACAGGCTTTTCATGGGCCAGCCCGTTAACTTTTGACCAAGTCAAACGGGCCGACTTTGTAAGCTAAATGGGCCAGTGGTGGGCCATGGCACGTGTCGACATATCATAGGCGCCTATGTGACCCACTGACGAGTTAACACGTGTTTCGTCCGGCCAATAAGAATTTTACACATGGAAATTTCCCATTGGTCAGGGCTGTTAACGGGTTATCGGATCAAAAACCCAAACCGATAGCTTAACGGCGTTTCTTTACGGTGGATGCCACGTGTCAGTCACCCTTGACAAAAGCACTTCTATGACGAGCGATTTATCGTCATGGAAGTGGACACTTCCGTGATGATAATTTTGGTAATGTCATGGAAGACTTCTACGAGAGCACATGTATGACTATCTTGATTCTGTCATAAATTTCTCATGGATGTACATGCATGACAAAAAACGCGACCTACTATGACAAACACGTATCATCACGGAAGTGTATTTTTTTGTAGTGACCCTGCTCTAAAAGATATAAGTGAAGCACTAGAGCAAAATTATCTAGCTCAAAAGATATAAGTGAAGCACATAGAGTATTCTAATAAATTCCAATTCATGTGTGTCTCTCCCAAAAGGTGTGTACAGCAAGGATGATTGTGGCAAACTAAAAAGCAAAGACTCAAATCATACAAGACACTCCAAGCAAAATACATATCATGTGGTGAATAAAAATATAGCCTCAAGTAAAGTTACCGATGGAAGAAGACGAAAGAGGGGATGCCTTCCGGGGCATCCCCAAGCTTAGGCTTTTGGTTGTCCTTGAATTTTACCTTGGGGTGCCTTGGGCATCCCCAAGCTTAGTCTCTTTCCACTCCTTATTCCATAATCCATCAAATCTCCACCCAAAACTTGAAAACTTCACAACACAAAACTCAACAGAAAATCTCATGAGCTCCGTTAGTATAAGAAAACAAATCACCACTTAATGTACTGTAATGAACTCATTCTTGATTTGTATTTGTGTTAAACCTACTGTATTCCAACTTCTCTATGGTTCATACCCTCCGATACTAGGCATAGATTCGTCAAAATAAGCAAACAACACAGGAAAATAGAATCTATCAAAAACATAACAGTCTGTATTAATCTGTAGGTTTCTAATACTTCTGTAACCCCAAAAATTCTGAAATAAATTGCCGGAAGTGGGGAATTTATCTATTAATCATCTGAAAAAAGAATCAACCTAATCGCACTCTCCAGCAAGAAATGGCAGCAAATCTCGTGAGCACTAAAGTTTCTGTTTTTTACAGCAAGATCGCAAAAACTTTCCCCAAGTCTTCCCAAAGATTCTACTTGGCACAAACACTAATTAAAAGCAAAAAACCACATCTAAACATAGGCCAGATGAATTATTTATTATTAAACAGAACCAAAAAGCAAGGAACAAATATAAAATTGGGTTGCCTCCCAACAAGCGCTATCGTTTAAAAGCAAGAATAGATTTAGGTATTTTCATCTTTGGTATGCAATTCTTCAATAGAACACTTATAACCTTTAGGAGTTTCCTTATTTTTATTAATGATCAAACTCCTAGGCAAGAAATCAAGAAATTCATTTGTAGCAAAAGGTTCCTTAAGGATATTGAAGAAGTTGGGGTGAACACTTATTGATTTGAGATCCGCATTTTCCTTACTAGAAGATTCACCCTTATTGTTTAGGAACATACATTAATTTTGCAATATTGGTAGTAGGAGGATTTGGAGTATTTTTAACGGATGAAAAGGTAGACCCTAGATTAGTAATGATATCCTCAAGTTTACCAATTCTTGTGGAATCTTGATCTATTCTTTCGTTAACTATAGGTTCTTTTTCTTAAAAAAATCAGAGTAACCCCTACCTTAGATCCATATAGGGTGATATGGTTGTCGATCTTTTTATCCAAATTTTCAATCAACTCTACACAGGCAACTTTATTTTCAGTAATTTGAAGCCTTTGCATCACATGTTCCAAAGTTAAAATAGTCCATTAACCAAAAGAGGTGGTGGGCCAAACAAACCTATCATAGCATTATAAGAATCAAAAGTATGGCTACCCAATAAATTCCCTCCGGTAATGGTATCAAGAATATATCTGTTCCAAGGGGTGATGCCTACATAAAAATTGCGAAGAAGAACGGAAGTGGATAGCTTCCTAGTGGATCTACTCTGAGCATTGCAAATTCTATACCAAGAATCTTTTAAATTTTCTCCCTCCCTTTGTTTAAAATTGAGAACTTCATGCTCGGGAGTACTAACAATGATAGGAGAATTTGCCATAACGACACATGTCGACACAAGAAGCAAGCAAAAGGCAAACAAAAAGGGGTGAACGAAAAAGAGGCGAGCAAAAAAAGAGGGCGAATAAAACGACAAGGGTGAAGTGGGGGAGAGGAAAACGAGAGGCAAATGGCAAATAATGTAATGCGAGGGATACGAGTTTATGATAGGTACTTGGTGTGTCTTGACTTATGCATAGATCTCCCCGGCAATGGCGCCAGAAATGGCTAGTTGCTGGGAGATCAAATATTGACTTGACTTGGTGTAAGCCTCCCCGGCAACGGCGCCAGAAATCCTTCTTGCTACCTCTCGAGCACCGTGTTGGTTTTCCCTTGTAGAGGAAAGGGTGATGTAGCAAAGTAGCATAAGAATTTCCCTCAGTTTTTGAGAAACAAGGTATCAATCTAGTAGGAGACTACACTCAAGTCCCTCGTACCTACACAAACAAATAAGAACCTCGCAACCAACGTGATAAAGGGGTTGTCAATCCCTTCATGGTCACTTACGAGAGTGAGATCTGATAGAGATAATAAGATAAATATTTTTGGTATTTCTATGGTATAGATAGGAAAATAAAGATTGCAAGGTAAAATAGATTGGAAACTTATATGAGAAAAGATAGACCCAGGGGACATAGGTTTCACTCGTGGCTTCTCTCAAGATAGCATAACTATTACAGTGGGTGAACAAATTACTGTCGAGCAATTGGTAGAAAAGTGCATAATTATGAGAATATCTAGGCATGATCATGTATATAGGCATCACTCCCATGACAAGTAGACCAAAACGATTCTCCATCTACAACTATTACTCCACACATCGACCGCTATCCAGCAAGAATCTAGAGTATTAAGTTCATAAGAACAGAGTAATGCATTAGGCAAGATGACATGATGTAGAGGGATAAACTCAAGCAATATGATATAAACCCCATCTTTTTATCCTCGATGGCAACAATACAATACGTGCCTTGCTGCCCCTGCTTTCATTGGGAAAGGACACCGCAAGATTGAACCCAAAGCTAAGCACTTCTCCCATTGCAAGAAAGATCAATCTAGTAGGCCAAACCAAACTGATAATTCGAAGAGACTTGCAAAGATAACCAATCATACATAAAATATTTCAGAGAAGAATCAAATATTGTTCATAGATAAACTTGATCATAAACCCACAATTCTTCGGATCTCGACAAACACACCGCAAAAAGACTTGCATCAAATAGATCTCCAAGAAGATCGAGGAGAACATTGTATTGAGATCCAAAGAGAGAGAAGAAGCCATCTAGCTAATAACTATGGACCCGAAGGTCTATGGTAAAATACTAACACATCATCGGAGAGGCTATGGTGTTGATGTAGAAGCCCTCCATGATCGATTCCCCCTCCGGTGGAGCTCAGGAAAAGGCCCCAAGATGGGATCTCTTAGGTACAGAAGGTTGCAGCGGTGGAAATAGGGTTTCGTGGTGCTCCTTGATGTTTTCGGGGTATATGAATATATATATGAGGAAGAAGTAGGTCGGTGGAGCTATGAGGGGCCCACGAGGGTGTGGGGGGCGCGCCCAGGGGGCAGGCATGCCTCCCTACCTTGTGGCCTCCTTGTTGATTTCTTGACGTCTACTCCAAGTCCTCTGGATCACGTTTGTTCCAAAAATAACTCTCCCGGAGGTTTCATTCCGGTTGATATTCCTTTTCTATGAAACACTGAAATAGGCAAAAAAACAACAATTTGCACTCGGCCTTGGGTTAGTAAGTTAGTCCCAAAGATAATATAAAAGTGTATAAATAAGCCCATTAACATCTAAAACAGATAATATAATAGCATGGAACAATCAAAAATTATAGATACGTTGGAGACGTATCAGAGAGCACGCCACACACAATATCGATTTTGATGATTTCAAAACTCCATCTGAATTTCCTATAATTAAAATACCAACTAGGCCTACGCCAGTGGCCGCACCTCGTGGCCGAAATGTTTGAAACTTCTCTCTGCCTCTCGAACAAACGGATGAGAACTCACAAAGCGACGCACAAATGATCTGTACACCTTTGCTAGGCTGATAGTAAGGGGGTACCATAGCTAGTATCATGCATGCCAACTAGGCAATTTTGATGAGCTGTCATAGAATTAATTAAATGAAGAAAGAGAGGGTTAAGTATCATATCATGAAACCGTATCATAATAAATGCTATGCTACTATGTGTCATGCATGACAATATAAATAAAGTACTACATATGATACTAGCTACTCTATGATATTATGCATTAGAGCAAGTACACAATAGAGTGACATAATTAAGACTAGCCACAATGGGTAGTAACATAGAATGTTACTAGTCTATGTTACTACCTCTATAGTGGGGAATAACATATGTGTAGTAATATGCAACACTTCATTTATTATGTTATAGACTCATCTTGCCTTGAGATGTGTGATGTTACTCATACTACTAGTAAGACTAGCCACAATGGGTAGTAACATAGACTAGTAACATGCCCATGTTACTAGTCTATGTTACTACCTCTATAGTGGGGAGTAACATATGTGTGTGATAACATGCAACACTTCATTTATTAGGCTATAGACACATCTTGTCTTGATATATATGTGTGATGTTACTCATACTAGTGGAGGAAAGTGGTAACATAGCTAGTTACTAGTAGTATGAGTAACATCACACACATATCAAGGAAAAATGAGTCTATAGCCTAATAAATGAAGTGTTGCATGTTACTACACATATGTTACTCCCCACTATAGTGGTAGTAACATAGACTAGTAATATGTGCATGTTACTAGTCTATGTTACTACCCATTGTGGCCAGTCTAACTAGCTACGTTACCACTTTCCTCTCTTTCTTTATTTATTGCTTGCAACATCATCTATTTTATCTAGATACGTGTGATGTTACTACCTATGTTACTCCCATTGTGGGTAGTCTAAGCAGTCTATAAGGAATAGAATAATATATATGTGCTTATTAGTTGGAGGAAAGAGAAGAGAAGCGGGCTCTTGGTTAGTAGAGCCAGCTGCAACACGAGACCCAAGACACTTTGTGAGGATGTAAGGTGGGCCAACTATTGATAAACTAGTATGCATATAAAACTTATTATTGTACATGCCCGCTAAGAGGTTGGCTATATATGACATGGCAACTTCTTATAGCCGACCCTCAGCTGTACTATTAACCATGCTCTTAGTGAGATAGCTAGTATATCATAGACGACTAGCTAGTATCAGATCACTAGCCACAGTGGGAGTAACTTCAGCAGTAACATCGACTCCAACTCAGCAAACTTGCTTATGTGGCAATAAGTTAATAAGGAGAGAGATAGTTTCAATAACTTAGCTAGTTACTGTAACATCACATGTACCAATGCAATATGCGTCTATAACCTAATAAATGAAGCTTTTCATGACACTACACTTATGTTACTACCCACTATGAAGGTAGGAACATATATAGTCTAGGGATATGTGTATGTTACTAGTGTACTCTCCATTGTGGCTAGTCTCATACTCCCTCCTTTCCGGTTTAACTATGTGCCACATCATCCAAAAAGTCTAGTTGGCATGCATCGTACAGCTTGATACTCCCATATTACAACCAGCCTTATTAGGGTGGCCGTAGTGGGGGTATCATAGACGGTATCATGCACTCGGGAATATAAAATATGATGATGTGGCAAAGAAGCAGTAACATATGTAGATACCGTAACAAATATATATATATATATAATAAATGATATACTACTTTGTGTCATGCATGGCCATAAATACGGTGATCTATGATATATACTCCCTTCGTAAAGTAATATAAGAGTGTTTAGGTCATTATTTTAGTAATCTAAACGCTCTTATATATATTAGTTTACAGAGGGAGCTAGTACCACTCTATGATACTATATATGCACTATGAAGGTATGTACGTAGTATCCTACACTAGTATCATATTCATGATACTATATATAGTATATGATACTCCCCACTATATAAGGCTGGCCATAGTGGTGGTATCATAGCCGACGATGTCATGCACTCGGAGATAGCAAGTATGCTGATGTGGCAAAGAATTAAATATATATATATATATATATATATAAAGAGGGTTAGACTAACATATAGGTAGATACCGTATCATGTTAAATGTGATGCTAATTTGTCTCATGCATGTCAATAAATATGATCTATATATGATACTATACTCTATGTATTATCACTATGCACTATAATTAATTAAAGGTAGCATCATACACTAGTATCATATATACTATATATTCATGAAACTAGTATATGACACTCTCCACTATACTCGTGATTTCTTACCGTGGAAAAAATTTGGAGGCGAAACGATGAACTCATGTTTTCATTCGAACAAAAATATGATGTTAGGTAATATAAATGTTTTCAAAGAGCACACGGTTCACTCACGAAAGCCGTGTGTCCACTAAACCGTAGCTGATGCACCCCCACCCCTCTGCCATGCGCGCGATTTGAGTCCTACCTTCTGATTGGCCAGAACCCAAACCCCATGGATCGTATGTCTGCACCGTTGGATTCTCCTTGATCGAACGGCGATCCTCATCCCTTTCGACAGCACGTGTACATGTTTTCAAATAACCCCTCCCAAAAAATGTTTTCACATAGCACACGGTTCACACACGAAAGCCGTGTGCCTACCAAACCGTGGCCGATGCCCCCCTCGCTGCACGTGCGATCTGAGTCATGCCTTCTGATTGGCCAGAACCCAAACCACACGGATCGTACGTCTGCACCATTGGATGCTCCCAGATTGAACGACAATCCTCATCCCTTTCGACAGGAAATGCAGTCTGGCTAGGAATTGATTTATATGCCAACATGCATGGTAAATGCCAAAAACTGTCTTACATATAGCACACGAGACCTGAAATGCACCAGCAAATCAAACCCGTGGTAAATTTGTGATTGGTGTCGGGGGTTGGGTGCGGCATATGCCAATGGATGGCTTATCATGGTGGGAGCGAGTAGAACGTCGCCGGTGCCCGGAAGCGGGATGAGGCATAGACATGAACGCCGACGTACTATACCCAGGTTCGGGGCCCTCTGAGGAGATAACACCCCTAGTCCTGCTCTGCGGGGTCTCCGCATGATCACTAAGGCAAAGTGAGTACAAGGACGCTCCTCAAGCTGTATGCTGGAGGTAGGAGAAGGCGGGGCTAGCTCCCTCCTTCCTCTATGATCTGGTCTAGTTCTAATGGGTCGAACCCTTTGCATGGGTGCCCTGGGGGGTTTATATAGGCCTACCCCTAGGGGTACAATGGTAAACTGACTGGGCGCAGGGCCCAACCGTCAGTGTCTTCACCTGCCGGCCTTTCTGCCGACTGCTGGGGCCCGCCGACTGGTCCGGTACGGAGCCGACATGCCGTACCCGTCGCTTGCGGGTCTTGTCGGCTACTGATTACTGTAGCCGTGCTTCTAATGATGCAGGCTTGGTCATGGGGTCGTGGCTACAGCCCCGCCGCCTGGCGGGTGATCACTGTAGCCACTCTCTGTCTCGTATGGTTAATGGCGCGGGGGACCCGTTGGAGGGGCTGGCCGACTCCCGGGGGCCGGCTCCCTACGGGTCCGACTGGTGGCGCTGTTGCCGTCTTCTGGACTCTCGCTGACCGGTAGGGCCTGTCATCCGTGGACCGTACTAACAGGCCATCATGGGTGCAGGACTCCGCCCACTGTTGCTGATTTCAGGGATGGCATAGCAACAGTGTCGCGCCAGACAGAGATCTCTGTTGGTACGGTGCACTATGGCCTAGCCATCCCCTGGAAAGGGGAGGGAGTGGGCTTCACTGTTGCCACTCCCCGTCCCATCACCCCTGATGAGGGCATGGGCTTCGTTGGTGCTGTGGGCTGACTCCCCGTGGCTGGCTTCTCTGGAAGCCGCCAGGCGGGAGTCGGCCGGTCTTGACCTCGCCTCTAGGACTCGGCCGCATGCGGGTAGTCGACTATTCCTTCAGCCGGCCTCCAGAAGGCGGCTCTTCATCCTGGCGTCTTGAGGGGCACAGTCAACCCCGATGTCTTGAAAGGTTCGGGGCCTCGGGTTAGCCTACCCATGGCCCATTACTCCGACAGTATTCCCCGAAGCTGATGAGGCGCCGCGGACGATCCACGAGTAGCCTCCGCAGTTTCTTTCTCCGAGGGCTTGAGGTGAAACCTCGTTCGACTTCTGCCGGGGCAACAGGTAGGAGTCGGACTCGCCCAATTTGACTTGTCCAAAACTTTCGAATGCCCCGGCGGGATCCCAGTGGCGTACCAGCTAAGCCTCCAGGCCGCTACCCGTTTCGGGTCCGTCATGTGGCAACAAGCGGCCGGGCCAGTCTGCCCACCCACATGCGCGACGGGACATGCCTACAGGCGGGGCCCACCACTACTGCGCCTCGGCGCACGAGCGGATCCGCTATGACCGGGGTGGTCGGTTGAGGTTCCTGCGGAGTTACTGCATGTAGTAACTTTGCGTGATAAATGAGGGGGGGCATGGGTAGTGGGCGTAGTAGATCCCACAACCGCCCCCTCGGCTTCGCAGCCCATGAGTCTATAAGTAGGGGGAGGAGGGGGAGCGGCGGAGCACGCGGGCCCCTCCTCCTCATTGCTTCTTCTTCTTCCCCCTCTCGCCGCTGTGCCTCAAGCTACGTCAAGCACTGCGGTGGTCCATTCACAATGAGCTCTTCCTCCGCCGCCACGCCCCCTACGGCGCACTCCGGCACCTAGGACGGTTCGGAGGTCCACGACGATCACATTGATTTCCTCCGCAAGACGCGTCGGCTGCCCGACGAGGACCTCGTGCGGGTCCGTCTCGCATGGAGGGGGGAAATCTCGCCGGCGCCGCAGGAGGATGAGCGGGTCATCTTCCGCTCGCACAACCTACGCGGCCTTGGCCTACCGGCGAGCAGTTTCTTCCGCTCTTTTCTTGAATTCTACGGTCTCCAGCCGCACCACCTCACCCCCAACACGGTGGTGCTGCTGTCCGCCTTCGTCG
Organism: Triticum dicoccoides; assembly: GCF_002162155.2. Classification (NCBI taxonomy): domain Eukaryota; kingdom Viridiplantae; phylum Streptophyta; class Magnoliopsida; order Poales; family Poaceae; genus Triticum; species Triticum dicoccoides. The sequence continues at coordinate 593,483,655 of NC_041382.1, read as the reverse complement.
TCTTGTGCGAAGGCTTCCTCGACGTTCTCCCCACCATCGAGCTCTGGGGGGAGTTCTTCTACTCCAAGCTCGGCACCCAAGCCACAGGCGCCGACTCAGTGCGGCGCGTTCATCGCCGTGCGGAGGTCGGGGGCCGACAACCCATTTCCCTCCATCAAGCTGATAAAGTCGGTGAAGATGTGGCAGTGGTCGTACTTCTACGTGAAGAACGTCTCCGTGGAGGGCGACTGGGTCAATCTGCCGGCCTAGCCAGCCCGCCGGCTGGGAGGTAGCCCAACTGGTCGTATCGGGCCAGGACGCTAACACCCGTAGGAGCCAGCGCCGTCGCGTCACTCCAAGTGCTGACGCAGTCAGAGGGCCTGACCGGGCTGGATTTGCTGGCCGCCTTCGTGGCTCACAGAGTGCTCCCACTCCAAGTTCGCCCCCACATGATTTTCCAGATGAGCGGGCATCGGGACCCGAGTCGGATGTGCACCAAAGAAATGCCTCACGAGGAGGTAGCCTATATGGTGAATTATCTTGCGAACTGCAACCTCAAAAAAGAGTGGCAGTTCGGCAAGGAGCCCTATTCACGTGCCACCCCTCCGCCTCTGGTGAGTCGTTTCTTTTTCTCTTTTTCTTTGACTCTCCTGACTTCTTCGTTGCCGAGTCCGTCTTGTCCGATCTGACCAGTTGGTTTGATCAGAACCCCCTCCTCCAGCCAGCAGCCGGCACCGTGGGGCCGGACCATGAATTCCTCCACGACCAGGCAGAGAGTGACGTTGACGACCCCGACTTGGGGGCGGCGGCCCTGGAGGACGACGCCGAGGGAGGAGGTGGCGAAGTGGGTGGCCCGAGACCCGGGGCCATTCTCGAGGACTGGCCTGACAATGACAAGGAGGTCGCCCTGCGCCACCCGCCAGGAGCTGGCTAGCCGGGCGAGAGCTCGTCTGCCGTGCTGGACGCCCAAGGCGGCGCTAAGAAGCGCAGGGCCGGGCCGAGCCTATTCGGCAAACGGCCGAAGAAGTCCAAGGGCTCAGCCACGGCGACCAAGCGGGACAAAGCGGCCGCAAAGGCCAACCGCTTCCGCAAGTAGGTGAAGACGCCGCAGCTGGTCTCTGTGTAAGTGCTACCTTCCTTTGCGCCTTTACTTTTTCTTCGTTGACTCCATCTGAAATTCCTTTGCTTTACATTCTTGACTTTAGGGCCCCGCTCTCTCTTGAGAAGTCGGCCGCCGGCTCCCTTATGAAGTCGGCGGAGACCTCCTGCACCACCCGGCGGATTGATCCGGCCGCTGACATCTGGGAGGCGACGGAGCGGAACGCGCGGGAGCTGACAAGGCTGGCCGAAGAAGGCGGAAGCTGACAAGGCGGAGGCCGCCGCCCTGAAGAAGCTGGCCGAAGCCGAGCCTGCCGATGCGGAGAAGAGTGCTGAAGAAGCCGCACACCTCCAGTCGGCGGTGTTCGTCGTCCCTCTGAACTCTGTGCCGCCACCACCGGAGTTCACGGCGCAGACTGGGGAAGTCAGTGACGAGAACCCGATCATGGAGAGGGATGGCGACGACACCGCCACATTGGACGTAATCGTGCCGCCACCGCCGCCGTCCGGGAGCGTGCCAGGCGGGCAGCCGGTGGGCCCGCCTGTGCCGCCAACTGAAAATGTGGTGGCAACGGGCCTGGCTCTTGAGGTCGGCACACCGACGCGCTGCCGTCTCATGAAGGCGGCCTCGGCGCCGCGCCCGCTGGAGACCGGTGCCGCGAGCTCCACGATCCCGGACGCCGAGGCGACGAGCGCCGCGCCCACTGGGTGGGGGCGTGGAGGCGGGACGGGCCCATTGAATCGGGTGCTTATGGACGTTCAAGCCAAGCTCCGAGCCGAGGGCGATGCCATCAAGGATTGCCCCAAGCTTATCTGGCATCGCGAGAAACCATCCGGGTACGCGTCCTCCTTCTCTGTTTCTGTTTCTTGTTCTTCTTTGTGGGGGCGCGCCAGCGCACCCACTGGGTGTAGTCCCCGAGTTTCGGGCCGGCTGCTGAGCAGGCGGCTCGGAACTCTAATCGGCGAGTTCCAAGTACCAACACTTGTCTGAAATTTTGTCATAAGATTACCACAATCTTCGCGTGACCACCTTCAACGCCAACGTTGAGGAGCTGGCCAAGCGGACGGCCGACTTGTCGGACAGCCGGGGTGAGTCCTCTTTTCCTTCTCTACGGGGGCGCGTTGGCGCACCCGCGGCCTGTAGTCGCCGAGATTTGGGACGACTGCTGAGCAGTCAGGCCGGATCTCCCCGGTGACTATTCTTCTTTTGTTGATGATTCCTTTCTTCGCGGGGGCGCGCTGGCGCACCCGCGGGCTGTAGTCCCCGAGATTCGGGCCGACTGCTGAGCAGTCGGGCCGGATCTCCCTGGCGAACTTTCTTCCTAGTTAACGATTGACACCTTTTCTTCTTCTTCTGCAGAGGCCAACGCCACCCTGCAGCAGCACCTGGGCGAGGCCAACACTGCGCTGCGTGTCAAGGAGGAGGAGTGCGGCCAGCTGGCAGAGGAGCGCGACCGGCTGGCCACGCAGCTGGTGGAGCAGAAGGAGCTGCTCAAGAAGGCCCAGAAGGAGGCGGAGGACAAGGAGACCACCCTCCTTGCCGAATTCGCGTCCGAGCACTCCTCCTAGACTGACAAGGAGGCGATGCTGGTCAACGGTGAGCTTCCCCTCATTTTCCTTTTCTAAGTTCTTGACTGCTAGTTGAGTCAACCTCTAGTCTTTAATCTTGTTCTTCGTTCTTCTGTCTTGGCAGACTTCTTCCCTGGCCACTCGGTCGCTGCCAACCTAGCCATCGAAGTGGGTCGCGAAGGGCGGAGGGCGAACGGTGCACAGATCGCTACCGACGCCCCCCAAACTCTTGGCGAGCAGATCCTAAGCATCGAGGCCCGCCTTCGGCCGGCTCACTGGATGCTGCGCCGGCTTCAACGTGTCAGCGCCCAGGCGATTGCCGCCCTGTGGCCGGATATGCAGGCGTCGCGCACCCCCAGTCGGACTACTGACTGGCTGGAGGTAGAGGCTTGCCGCCTTGAGGCCTGGAACGGCTCTTCGGCCCGGGCTGGAGCGTGTCGGGCCTTAGAGTTCGTCAAGGCGTGGTATCCTTGGCTGAGTCTAGCTCAGCTAGCCATGTTCCGGCTAGAAGCTCAGGCGGAGTTGGCGGTCGTGGAAGACGATCTCGTCAAGCGTGCAGTGTCGATCGCCGAATACACCGACACCAACATCTTCGTCCCAGAGCGGGCTGAGAATGGCGAGGAGGCGCCACCGGAGTGGTTCGGGCTGAACCCGGACGACGGCGAGGACTCGGCGAAGGTGATTGACTCCAGTGGCGAGGAAGAAGGCGAGGCGGAGGAGGGAGACAAGGAGGAGGCGCCAGAGGTCGGAGCAGACGACCAGCCCCTGCTCGACCGCGCCTCTAGAAACGAGCCGCGCCCAACCGAGCCAGCTGCTTCCAGAGGCAACCAAGCGGAGACCAACCAGCCGGCCGCTCCGGCAACTGGAACCGCCGACCCCTCCGGTCCTCCGAATCCATCTGTAGTTTCCTAGGCTACCACTTCATCTTTGCTTTTATATGCTTAATAGTCTCGATGAACTTGTTAATTTGCACAATTCCACCCGCAGGGTGTATCTTGAACTTCTGTTTTGAAGATTCGGCCAAGGGCCTTTTCTATGTAGATATTTCTCCGTGTTCTATCTCTTTGCCCATTGCTCTTTGGCTTTTTCCTTTGCCGCCTTCCCTTGGTTTCCGTCTTGCCAGTTGATTAGCTGTTTTGAGTTTTTTTAGCAAGTTGATTAGAAAACGGTGAGCCGACTGCTCCAGAATTGGTTGTAAAAGGCTGGAAGCCGGCTTAAATTATGTACATGCTTTGAGTCCTTAGCCATTTTTCATATGGGCACCCATTCTACCTTACTCCTGCCCACCAGACAGTCGCTCTGTGAGCCGCGGCTTCTAACAGGAGACGGCTTAAGTGCCACACACTACTTGTCCAGCTGCAGGAAGCATTTCATAGTACAAGACGGCAAGTCCCGGGGCCGACTAGTCGATCCCAGTGCCAAGCGACATTACAAAGAATAACATACTCATAGGCATAATTCTTATCATATAGATTAAAGAGGGCAGTCCCCGAGCTCTTCTCGGGGGGCCCGAAGTCTTCTACTTTAATACAAAAGGTAGCGTGGTACATACTGCATTAACTGTAAAATCTTCGGAGGAGATTTGCATTCCATGGCCGCTCCATCTCTTTGCTGGAGTCGTCCCTCTTGCGTGCTCGGGACTTCTGAGCTTCGATCAGGTAGTAGGAGTCATTGCCCAACACTTTGCTGATGATGAAAGGGCCTTCCCAAGGTGCTGAGAGCTTGTGCTGGCCGGCTATTCGCCGGATCAGCCGGAGCACAAGGTCTCCTTCTTGGAAAGATCTTGGCTTGACCTTCCGGTTGTAGTATCGGTGCATGCTCTACTGGTAGATGCTGGACTGGCTGAGTGCCAACAGCCGGCCCTCTTCTAGCAGATAGACACCATCTTGACGTGCTTCTTCTATTTCCTCTTCAGTGTACATGGTGATTCGAGGGGAGTCGAATTCTATGTCCGTTGGGATGACGGCTTCGGCACCGTAGACGAGGAAGAAGGGTGTGAAGCCGGTTGACTTGTTTGGAGTTGTGCACAGGCTCCAGAGGACGGCTGGCAACTCATCAAGCCAGCAGCCGGCCGAGCGCTCCAGAGGCTCGACCAGTTGAGGCTTGATGCCGGATAGGATGAGGCCATTTGCTCGCTCTACCTGGCCATTGGACTGCGGATGGGCAATGGACGCTAAGTCCAGTCGGATGCCCTGCATCGCGCAGAAATGGGCCAAGGCACCTTTGGCAAAGTTTGTGCCATTGTCGGTGATGATGTTGTGCGGTATGCTGTACCGAATTGTGATGTCGGAGATGAAAGTCACAGCAGTCGGACCATTCAACTTCTTGATTGGTTTTGCTTCTATCCACTTGGTGAATTTGCCCACTGCGACAAGTAAGTGAGTCAAGCCGCCTCGTGCCGTCTTGAATGGTCCCACCATGTCCAGGCCCCAAACAGAAAAGGGCCAGGCAATGGGAATAGTCTTGAGTGCAGAAGCCAGCTGATGTGGCTTGGAGCGGAACTTCTGGCACCCTTTGCATTTTTGGACCAAGGCCTTGGCGTCTTCAAGAGCAGTCGGCATGAAGAAACCATGGCGGAAGGCTTTGGTGACGAGTGCTCTTGAAGCCGCGTGGTGGCCACACTCTCCTTGATGGATGTCCTTGAGAATTGCTTGGCCTTGCTCCGGCTCCACGCAGCGCTGGTAGACACCAGTGACACTGCGCCTTACAAGCTCTCTATTGACTATGGTGTAGGCTGCCGCCCGGCGTTGCACTTGTCGAGCTAAGATCTCATCAGTTGGCAGCTCTTTGTTCAACAGGAATTTGAGGATGGGCTGGGCCCATGAAGGTGCTGCAACTTTTGCAACTGTCAGGACTGCGACTTGGACAAGGGCGGCTGGGCCGGGAGGCGGCGGGTTGGAGTCGGTAGCCGCTTGCTGTGTCGGTGAAGTCCCCGGGCCGGGCTCTGAAGTCTCCGGGCCGACCGCCGCAGTCCCCGGGCCGGGTGCGACTGTCATGACCCCCGCGCCACCTGCCGGAATGCTCGTGCTGTCTACGGGGGCTCTCGAGTCAGATCCGACTGCTTCAGGAGGAGACAACACGAAGATAGAGTCTGACTCTGGCGATGGCTTAATAGACGGCTTGAGGACGCACTGAAGGGCGACGCTGGACGGTATTGCTTGACGGGTGGAGCCGATTCAAGCCAGGGCGTCTGCTTGGTCGTTGTCGTTTCTTGGTACATGGAGAAATCCGCACCCCTCAAAATATCCACTGAGTTGCTGTACGAGGAAGCGGTAGCTCGCCATGTTTGCGTCTTTGGCGTCCCAATCTTCTGACGACTGCTGGACCACCAAGTCGGAGTCACCATAGCACAGGATCCATCGAATGCCAAGCTCTTTGGCTAGCTGGAGCCCGTGAATGAGTGCCTCGTATTCGGCAACGTTGTTGGAGGCGGCAAAATGGATTTGCAGCACATATTTGAGCTTGTCGCCTTTGGGAGAGGTGAGGACGATGCCGACTCCCAAGCCGGTGCGCATCTTGGAGCCGTCAAAATGCATTCGCCAATGGGTGGAGTCGGGTGCTGACGACAGATACTAGGTCTCGGCCCAATCGACGAGGAAGTCGGCCAGCGCTTGCGACTTGATGGCGGTGCGAGGCTAGTAGTAGATGGTGTAGGGGGCCAAATCTATGGCCCATTTGGCCACTCAGCCCGAAGCATCCCGGCTCCCAATGATCTCGGCTAGTGGAGCTGTGCAGACCACCATGATTGGATGTTCTTGGAAGTAAGGGTTCAATTTCTTGGCGGCAAAGTGCACGCCGTAGCACATCTTCTAGTAGTGGGGGTAGTTTTGCTTGGAGGTCGACAGTACTTCACGCAAATAATATACCGGTCTCTGGATTGCTAGTGCCTTGCCTTCCTCCTTGCGCTTTACCATGATGACTATGCTGACTACTCGGCTGGTGGCGGCGATGTAGAGGAGCATGTGTTCCTTAGGAGTCGGAGCCGCCAGGACAGGTGGAGTAGTCAACATCTTCTTTAGTTGGAGAAAAGCTTCTCCGCCTTGTGGTTCCACTCAAAAACAGTGGTCTTCTTCATGAGTTGCTATAGGGGGAGAGCCTTCTTGCCCAGCCGACTGATGAATCAGCTGATGAATGCCAAACAGCCGGTGAACTTTTGTACGTCCATCAGTCGGCCGGGTACTTCCATCCTCTCAATGGCCTTGATCTTCACAGGGTTGCATTCTATGCCGCATTCAGAGACCAGGAAGCCAAGAAGCTGGCTAGCTGGTACTCCAAAGACGCATTTCTCTGGGTTGAGCTTGATTTGAAATCGGCGCAAGTTCTCAAAGGTCTCCTTGAGGTCTTCCAGCAGTGTTCCATGCTTCTCCATCTTCACCACCACGTCGTCCACGTAAACATGGGCATTTCTGCCGAGTTGCTTGAGGAGGCACTTCTGCATGCAACGTTTGAAGGTGGCGCCGGCATTCCTCAAGCCGAACGTCATGGTCAAGTAGAAGAAGGCTCCAAACGGCGTGATGAAAGCGGTTTTCAGTCTGTCGGTCGGGTTCAACTTGATCTGGTGATATCCTGAATATGCATCCAAGAAACTCAACAGCTCGCATCCGGCTGTGGAGTCTATCACTTGGTAGATCCTTGGCAAAGCGAACGGGTCCTTGGGGCATGCTTTGTTGAGGCTAGTGTAATCAATACACATTCACCCCTGCTTGTTCTTCTTCAGTACCAGGACCGGGTTGGCTAGACATTCTGGAAAGAAAACCTCCATGATGAAGCCGGCTGCCAGCAGCCGGGCTATCTCTTCTCCAACAACTCTTCTCTTCTCTTCTGACAAGCGACGCAAGGACTGCCTGACTGGCTTGGCATCAGACCGGACATGTAATTTGTGCTCAGAGAAATCCGTCGGGACACGTGGCATGTCTTTGGGGGACCACGCGAAGATGTCCCAATTCTCACGGAGGAAATCGACGAGCTCGCCTTCCTATTTGCTGTCGAGGTTTGCACCTATGACAACGTACCTCTCCGGGTGCTCCGGGTCCAAGGGTATCTTCTTAGTTTCTTTGGCCGGCTTGAAGGAGCCTTCAGCTTCCGACTCCTTGGGATTGGGCGACATCTCTGGCTGCTTGCTTGCCATCGCCACAACCCTGTCAAGGAGCCGCTTCTCAGCTGCGATCACGAGGGACTCGTCCAGCTGACTGCTCTCTGCTGCGCAGGCAGACGACTTCTTGTAGTCGCCAGTTATGGTCAGAATCCCCTTGGAACTCGGCATCTTCATCTTGAGGTAGGCATAGTGGGGGACAACCATGAACTTGGCCAGGGCAGGACGGCCAAGTAACGCGTGATATGGGCTCTCAAGGTCCACCACCTCAAACCAAATTGACTCTTCGCGGAAATGATCTTTGTCTCCAAAGAGGACGTCAATCAGTATCTTGCCGATTGGTGAGCAGGAAAGGCCAGGAACTAGGCCATGCAACACTGTCCGGCTGGACTGAAGCTGCCTCTGTCTGATTCCTAATTTCTCTATGGTATATATCCTTGTACAGGATGTTGATGCTGCTGCCGCCATCTATCAGGGCTCTGGAGAAGCGAGCAGCTCGCTTGTCCATGACAAAGGTGGAGTCAAAAACCAAGGCATAGGAGCCCGGTTTGGGAATTACTTCCGGGTGGCCAGCTCTGCTCCAGCTGATGGGCTTCTCAGACCAATGCATGAACTCTGGTGTCTCAGATGCTACTGCATTTACCTCTTGCTGCTGCAGCCGCCTGCTGCATCGATCATCGGCCACGCTCGTGAACACGACATAGGTTCCATGCTCTTCTGGGTACTCGTCTTGCATCGTGCCGACTGGTCTGACCGCCGGCTGCTGGGGCGGAGGAGGAGGCGGCTGCCCAGTAGGTGGGGGAGGCAAATTGCCGTCTCCCTTGGCGATCCTGGTGAGCCAGTGGCACTTCCGAGTGGTGTGGTTGGACGGCTTTGTGCCACTATGGAATTTGCAGGGTCCATCCAAAGTCTGCTCATTTGAGAAAGCCAACAGCCAGTTGGGCTTGCCGCCCTTCTGACGTTTGGACGGAGGCTGCCCTTCCGGCTGTTGGTCTTCGACTGTCGCCACCTGCCGGCTAGTGGAAGTCAGCTGTGGGCTTTGCGCTTGTGGTCGTTCTGCTGTTGACGTCGACTGGCGTCTCTAGCCGGGGTTCAAGGAGCCTGAGGAGCCACCTTGCCTATCGCACTAACTTGGATCTCCGTATTCATGGAGGAGTCGGCCATGGCATATTTGTCTGCTATGATCAGCAGCTCGTCAATGGTCTCCGGCTCATCGCAGAGAAGCCTGTGCTTGAGGAGGGTGCCCTCTCGGCATCCTGCAGTGAAGTACTCAATGGCCTGCACCTCGTGCACGCCCTCGCAGGAGTTGCGGAGCTCGGCCCAGCGTGTGAGGTAGTCGCGAGTTGACTCATTGGGGCCTTGCACGCACAAGGAGAGCTGGCGAGGTTTGGGTGGCCGCTTGTACGTGTTGGTGAAGTTGCGGATGAAGGCGTCGGTGAAGTCGACCCAACTGTTGATGCTACGGGGCTTCAAGCTGTTTAGCCATGTCTGGGCCGGGCCCTGGAGCATGAGCGTAACGTACTTCACGGCAACACGCTTGTTGCCGTTTGCTATGCTGACGGTCGTGGAGTAGTCAACTAGCCAGTCTTCCGGCTTCACGGAGACGGTGTATTTGGGTGTGTCTCTTGGGAGCGTGAACCCCTTGGGGAAGGGCTCGTCTCGAATGCGGGGGCCGAAACACAGCGGACCCAACTCATCTTCTTCTTCAAGCGCCAGGGATCAGTGGAGACGGTCGATCCGGTGGCGTGCGTCATTCTCTCCGACTCCCTCTCGGCGGCCAAGGCGGTCGCCGAGCATTGGGTGATCAACAGGTGGCGGGGAGACTCGCCTTTCCCTGCTAGGGGGAGGAGGCGGACAGTCGTCCCGTCATTCCACGACTCTTGGGCGGCCGTCTTGGTCGCGCTCTATGGTGATGCGAGTCCGACTGCGGCTGGCAGCCGGCTCCTTGTCCTTTCTTCCACGGACGCCACCAGGCGGCGTCCGAGATGTCGCGCCTTGGTCTCGGCGGGGAGGCAGGTCGTCATTCTGCCGGTGCGGCGCATCAGTGCGGCAGCTGGCCTCGTTCTGCTCCGCAGCCGCGTCAAGGAGTCGCTGGATGCACTCCGTCATCAAGCAATGTTCTTCGCCCTCGAATTTGTCCAGCTCGTCCGCCGGTGCCTGGGCAGCTCGCATGTTCTCCGCAGGCATGGCGTAAACTGGGCGATTTGCCCCGAACAGGTTGGCGATGGCCACGCCGCGCTGCTAGACCGTGCCAAGGCGGCTAGGTCCAGCTGGAGCCGGCGTGCCGCCCACAGCGCGGTCCATCTCGCGCTGGTAGGCCTCTGATAGGCGTCTCATGCTGGCCAGCTTCTTGGCGCCTTCGACTAGCTGAAGGCAGCATGCCTCCAGCGTCTCGGCATCGGCGTCTTTGGGAATGGGCGCTGCCAGGTCTTGCAGCGCCGCGCTGAGCGGTTCATAATCACCCCCACCGGAGTGCTCGCCATGACTAATGACAAGCACTTCCGTGACGGTGCTTCCGCCGCTCTCCACGCAAGGGAGTGGCTCGTCGTAGACCACCACATTGGTGGGGAACATGTCAAGCGACGCGGTGTCGGAGTTGACCAACATCGGATCGGTGGAGCCTATGGACTCCAAGTCCCCAGCTGGCTCGCTGGCGACATGGAGTTGATCGAGGAGGCCCGCGAGGAGGCTCTCGGGGCCGCCTGTGCCCGAGTCAGATGTGGGCGCGTCGGAGAGGCGGACCTCACCGACAAGATCGGTGAGGCAACTGGCCGCGCAGGCGATTTTAGCGCCATGCAGCGCGTCGGCGCAGACTCCGTCTGGCGTGTTGGGCTGGCTGCGCTTGCCAGGTAGGAAAAGGGTTCCCATCCAGAATAGGTCTCCGGGTGACGGTGCACCTCGCCCCAAGGTGGGCGCCAAATGTCGGGGGTTGGGTGCGACATATGCCAATGGATGGCTTATCATGGTGGGAGCGAGTAGAACGTCGCCGGTGCCCGGAAGCGGGAAGAGGCGTAGACATGAATGCCGGCGTACTTTACCCAGGTTCGGGGCTCTCCTAGGAGATAACACCCCTAGTCCTGCTTTGCGGGGTCTCCGCATGATCACTAAGGCAAAGTGAGTACAAGGACGCTCCTCGAGCTGTATGGTGGAGGTAGGAGAAGGCGGGGCTAGCTCCCTCCTTCCTCTATGATCTGGTCTAGTTCTAATGGGTCGAACCCTTTGCGTGGGTGCCCTGAGGGGTTTATATAGGCCTACCCCCACGGGTACAATAGTAAACTGACTAGGCGCAGGGCCCAGCCGTCAGTCTCTTCGCCTGCCGGCCGTTCTGCCGACTGGTGGGGCCCGCCGACTGGTGGGCCTCGCTGACTGGTCCGGTACGGAGCTGACAAGCCGTACCCGCCGCTTGCGGGTCATGCCGGCTGCTGATTACTATAGCCGTGCTTCTAATGACGCAGGCTTGGTCATGGGGTCGTGGCTACAGCCCCGCCGCTAGGTGGGTGATCACTGTAGCCACTCTCTGTCTCGTCTGGTTAATGACGCGGGGGACCCGTGGGAGGGGCTGGCCGACTCCCGGGGGCCAGCTCCCTACGGGTCCGACTGGTGGCGCTCTTGCCGTCTTCTGGACTCTTGCTGACCGGTAGGGCCCGTCATCCATGGACCGTACTGACAGGTCGTCGTGGGTGCAGGACTCCGCCCACTGTTGCTGATGTCAGGGATGGCATAGCAACAGTGCCGTGCCAGACGGAGATCTCCGTTGGTACAGCGCACTATGGCCTATCCATCCCCTGGAAAGGGGAGGGAGTAGGCTTCACTGTTGCCACTCCCCGCCCCAGCACCCCTGATGAGGTCATGGGCTTCGTTGGTGCCGTGGGCCGACTCCCCGTGGCTGGCTTCTCTGGAAGCCGCCAGGCGGGAGTCGGCCGGTCTTGACCTCGCCTCTAGGACTTTGCCGCATGCCGGTAGTCGACTGTTCCTTCAGCCGGCCTCCAGAAGGCGGCTCTTCATCCTGGCGTCTTGAGGGGTGCAGTCAGCCCCGATGCCTTGAAAGGTTCGGGGCCTCGGGTTACCCTACCCGTGGCCCATTACTCCGACAATTGGATTACGTGGGAAAAATTTATAGGCGAAACGATGAACTCGCGTCTTCATTTCAAACGAAATTATTCTGTTTGTGCACACGAGCGCTTAGAGGCAACCGTATAGGCCTTTCCGCGCGCGCGGCGACCGGGGATATTTTTCACCCTTTTCACCTAGGCCGCCAACACCCAGAGTCCCCAACACCCCCCACCACCGTCCACCCGTGTTTCACTCAACTAGTCCACCCAATCTCCTTCGCCAGCTCCCCCTCCCACCAGATCCACAGCAGAACCCTCTCCGGCACCGCCGTTCTCACCCAAGCCGTGTGCCCTCTCTTCGGCGTCAAGCCTACCTCCACTACCGTTCCAACACGCGGCGGCCCGTGCCTTGTCGTCTTCGTTTGCTCGCCAGCCACCCTCGAGCATATCGATGCAGTAACCCTCGCCTCTCCTATGGTCCGGCCGGGTTTGCATTAAGAAGCTTGTTAGTTACTGCTCTCCATCGCAGTGAGGCATATTTCCTCGCAATCCCTCTTCCAATTTCGTTCCGTATGTTCCCAAATTGGCTATAAAATAACGGAGAGCGTATATATGTTCATTATCTACCTTTCTTACTACATATAATCTGTATTTGTTCCAATAAGTTACTGCCTATTTACAGATCGCGGGCACCTAAGTCACACAAACTTAGCAAATTAGCCGTACATTTTCTAAATTATTGCATGGCATGTTTAGAAAGCTTGATACCAAGTTGTTATTTTATGCTTATCCTCCTTTCCTGAGTTTCGTATGTGTTCTTTGTAGATGCCGAGTAGCAGCGATAGCACTCATTCAGGCCATGTATCTTCATCTGATTCGGACAACCCTAGGTCTTCAGCAGATTGTGAGGGATCAAGTAGTCTTGAACGGGATAGAGCTGTAGCAATTACCCTTCTGGTCAGGACACGAAGGAGCGCTCCAAGGAAGCCCACACACCAGCCTAAAGGTGTATATGAAGCAACCGAGATTGATTTAAAGTCCTGGGAGCCAACTAAACCAGATAAAGCACGCATGAGGTTCAGGAGTGTGTGTGGATTTGTTGGCAGGGAAAGGCTCAACATTAATCTGCCGGGGTTTTGGAAGGCCGACACAGAAACACGGCGAAGGATAGTACGGGAGATCATGGATCACTTCAACGTTCCAGAGCAGTGGAGAATGCAGGTGGAACACGCTGCACTGAAGAAGGCTAGGGATGCTTGGAGAAATTGGAAGCACGTGTTGTACAAGAAGTACTTGAGTGAAGGCAAGGACCCAATCCCCGCATAACCCCAAATTAGAAAGCCAGACTTGGCAGAATTCAAAAGGGTCAGGGCAACTCCAGAGTTTGCTGAGAAGAGTTTCAAGCAATCGGAACTTCAGAAGAAGAACATACACCCCCACCGTATGGGTGTGGTAGGATACTACGGCATGAAACTGATATGGGAACAGGAGGACAAAGAAGCAGTAGCGGCAGGTGGGAATCCGGCCTTTAGTGAAATCAGGGGCGAACACGCCAGAGAGTACTTGCAGGCACGTGCAAAGAGGTGTGATGACGAAACTTATTACTTTGAAAATGCACGTGACGCCAAACTGTATGAAGTGATGGTAGAGGCTTCCAAGATCCCTGGAAGGTTCTATAGGAACTCAGGGCCATGTGACATTCTGTCCATTGCTCTGGACACAAAAGAGCCCCTGGTCATGCAAGAGGTATAGGTGTTAATGTCCCACACAGGAGGGCTTTCACAATCAGCAAAGAAGAGAGGCTCGGCATGAAAAAAGCGAGGAGTGAAATGAAGTAGAATGCATTGTTTGAAAAGTTGTGACAGCCTGGTTTTTGCCCCCTCTTTTTTTTCTGATTTTATTTGGATTTGATTTAAATTTGGAGTTTTGAATCTCTTCAGTTGGACTTAAACACTTGGGCACTACCTTGACTTTCACCCAAGTGACTCATTTCTCTCTCTAGTCATCATTTTTTCTCTGATCAACCTCAAAATAATATTATGAATATTTTTCTCAAATGAAAAATATTCATTTTCTCCTCTAAAACCCTAACCAACCACTTGTGCTCCAAAGCAACCCCAATTTTTCTTTGAACCCTAGGACACCTTCCTGAGAAAAAATATTGCATCACTTTTTGGAATATTTTTGCTACAAAAATGTTTCCTGTTCTGGACAGAAATGGTAGTTTCTACAACAACTACCATTTTACTTGCTCCAATGCTGCTGAATTTTCTTGTGCATCACCACCCTCCTAGATCATAGCTAACCTCCAAAGCACAACTCCCAAATCTTAGTCCACAGTAAGCTCTCAAAGTTACTGTCCAGAAACTTACCTTGTAGTGAAACTCCATCTTACTGCATCTGAGCTCGACTCCAAGCATTGGCTCTACCAAAAACACTAAGGACTACATGCCAGACATGAAATTGCGGCCGACCGTGGCTCTACGCCGAAGTTCACGCGATGACCACGCGTGTGCATGGTGCCAACCCGCTAGTTGCCACACTCTGAGTGCCGGCGAGCGCTCTGTTCGGCGCGTGCTCGCTTCCTCGCCCGTTGCACCTTGCCAAACCATGCCACCATCTCCATCTCTACTCCCTTAACTCCCTCCTGGCGCTCACCAACGCCAGAGCTCGCCGCAGCGAGCACGGGTGCGGTCCGGCCAACCCAACAGTGCACCGCACACTGTGTTCGTCGCCACCCCCTCATTCCTATGCTCGTCTCCACCCGCTCACAGTGCCTGCGTGAGCTGCGTCGCCTTCTCCCTCACTCACTGACGCCGTTCAGCGCCGGGCGCCATGTCCAGATATCCTCCGGCGGAGCCCGAACCATTCACCTCGCTCGCCTATAAATACAACCCTCCCCATCCTTCTCGAGCATTACCAACCCCTCTCACACACTCTACAAACTAGTAGGAAGCCGTAGCCTGGTCGGGCAAGCCTCGGGCCATAGTCCCCGAGCTCGAGCTTGCCGACGATCCCCTCGGGTCGTCCCCGCAGCTCCAGCACCTTCCAAGCTCGGGCCACTCTTCCAGAGCCTCTGTCGTGCGTCAGTGGTGCCATCCGACCCGGTTGGGGCCACTGGTGCAGCCTCTAGTCGCCGTCATCTCCAACTCCAGCGACCTCCACTCTCTGTCGCCGCTGGAGAGGCCCGTTCCGACGTCGTCTGACCACCCCTAGCTAATCTATGGGTACGGGCAGGTGCGCCTTCGTCTTCTCTTTCGATCCATCCCTTTAGCTCGGGCCAAGATGCCCTCCTTGTTGGCATGAGCTCCGGCGAAGTTCCGCCGTACTCTGTTTCCCTCTCCCCCTCCCTCTCACCTGACTAGCGGGGCCTGCTAGTCAGCCACTCAGGCCGCGCCCGAAGTGGTACGAGTGGAGGTGCCCCGCGGGGATTACTCCTTCGACGTCACCCCCTCCCCCAGTTTTGTTTTATTTAAATCAAATTCAAATTATTCCAGAGAGCTTCAATCAGCCACAACGTTTTAATCATAAGTCCAAATGAATTGATTCTTTTTGCATTATATTCTTAATGCAAAGATCTAGCAGCTCACCAAAAATGAGATTTTTCCCTGCTGTCTAGATTTTCTGGTGAATTTTAGAGTGGTTCTTGATGTTTTCTTTTTATGTTTATAATTGTTTCCAGAAGGTGAAGCTTGTCTTGAGGATCACCAGGAGGAGTGTGACCCTCGTCTACACTAAGGCAGGCCACAGAAACATTTTCTTGGTGTCATTGCAATATTTGTGATTTTTCAACTTGAACAAATGATTTAATCCATGCATTTAATTCACTAAAATATATATATTCTGTTGGATGCTTGTTTAAGTTGATATGTTTAGTCTACAGAAGTTTACAACTAACTAAGTTCTTTTAAGTCATTAGAAGTAATATTTGATTATGAAGAAGTAATATGTTTATGAAAATGGAATTAGTTGGCTTAATATTTTCTTGAGTGAGAAAAGAATTGTGCTAAGATGTGGTCATGGTTAATTTGCTAATAACTAGAGAGGTGTTGTGAGTTATTGAGATCTATGCTTAGTATTGGATGAAGTTGACCTAGTTATTTCCAATGATTTGTGATGCATATATATTAGTGTTGCATTTTCATGGCATATCATGACACCAGTTACTTTCACTTTAAGTTAAACCTGATAAAAATTCAACTTGAACATATCGTTGATCGGGTCATGGTGCCACTGAATCGAGATTTTCTCCAGTGCAACCACATTTGCCTTTGTGGGAAGTCGTTTATTCGGTCCATTGTCATGCCTCTGGTCGGTGCCTCCAATGAGGGAAGGTTATGGGCGTGCATTACCCTGGCCCAGTAAGCAGACATAACCTTGTGTGCCCGTTATTCTTATGGTACCTTGTCCCCGTTTGGGACCATTTATGTTTTGCCACGACAGTGGCCGTTTGTGTCTTTGCTAGGCACGGGGCCACCCATGACTTAGCCCAGTGGTGAGTGAGTCGGAGTGGCCGGGAGAGTGTCATGGCAAGGGATGGGTTCTGTTGGAATGCCGTTAGTCCACCCGAATGGGAGTCTGAGGCCATGGGTTCCATGGTGTGGGTACAGTGCGCTACCTCTACAGAGTGTATTAAATCTATCGATAGCCGAGTCCACGATTACGGACAAGCTTGAAAGTAGGTCACACCATGGATCAACATTTAAATAATTTTGCACACTAAGATAATAACCTTGCACTGTTGGAGAGAGGATGGTTGAGAAATCATCTTGGTGTTGTAGGCCAAGTTGTTGGTCAGTTTGTGATCCAAGTACGATCACTATTTGGTTACGAGGTAACCCGATTAAATACCAAGATGTTGGTCAGTTTGTGGTCCAAGAGGGATCACCATTTGGTAAGAAAGTCAGAGGGACTTAAGTCACGAGATCATGATCACTGCATCCCAAGTATGATTTTGCATTAATGATTCAATTGGTTAATTATCATGATATTGTTTGTCATTATGTTTATGCTTGTTGTGAGCTTGCAAGTACATTCAATGTACTGACCTGGCGTGTCATGCCAGCTTTTAGGAAAGTCTCGTTCGAAAGGAGTGCTGTCCAAGTCTAGATTGTGTCCACATTGGTGTCCCTGTGCTATGGAGTTCCGCTTCGTCGTAGTTCCGCTGCCGCGTTGTTGTCATGATCGAGGCCCCTTTATGTTCACTAAATAATGTACATATTGTTCAGCCGCACCGTGTGTGCCGCTTGGCCTCACAATTTGTTGTAATATGAACTATCTTCCGCTAGCATCAATAAAGCGGTTGCTTGCTCTACCAAGATGTTGTGTATTGCCAGAAGACAAGATCTCTGGGCTGGCAATGCAAGGTAAACTGGTTGCTCTGAGCCGGGGTGCCACAATGCTTGGTATCAGAGCCACGCTGACTGTAGGACACGCTAGGCTGCCAATGTGTTAACTGGATGTTAGTCATGGTATAAGTTGAGTGCCGGTAGTGATTGTAGCTGGTTGTTGCATTGCATGTGCCAACGTGTTAACTAGATGGTTCCGGTGCCGTATCCGTGCCAGTTGCAGCTGATGTCGTACATGTCGCTGCATCTCCTCCATAACGTGTGGTGTCGGTTGTACCCCCTAGGTGACGACCCAGTCTATCGTGTATACCGGGAGCGTCTAGCAGACTCAGTGTATGAGTATCACGTAGTGGTCACTCTGCGCAGTAGTTCATCTTCCGGCACTTATATTCGTACCTCCAGGAGCGATTTCACTTCTACCGCTTCTCAGGCTATCCAGTATGCTGCATTTGAGGTCCTCGTCGAGATGCGTTATAACAAGGTCTGAATGCAGAACCATCCAGGTTTCCACTACTATCCCTCCCTGCATGACAATGGTCGTGTCCGTTTTCCTATCGTTGATCCGGAGTCTGATAGTACTGCTAGCCACCTTTATCGTTATATCACCGCTAGCTATCTTATGATTCATGAGCTGGCTCGAGAGCTGACTCGTGCCCGCACTGCTTTAGCCACTACTAGAGCTTCCACTACTCCATCGTCTATGGGATTTACTCCTTATATTCCCTCCAGTTCTAGTTCGCCTATCTCACCGGTTACTCCTCCGAGTAGCTCGGGCACCTCGACCGTGAATCCTCTCAGTGCTCCTGATGAGTGGGTTTCCCTTCTCACCACCCCAGTAGCCCCGATGCTCCAGCCTCATCCTGCACCTGCTCCGAAGGGAGAGCCCTCGAGGCAGCGTCATCGTGTTACCTTTAACACGGAGGTTTTGGTTAACGTCATCAGTTAAGGATCCGAGTTTGCTTCAGGAGAGGACCCCGCAGCACCAGCAGAGCTTTAGAGTGCTCGAGTATCCGCAGTTGTCAGGTTGATGTACGGATGTAGTCGTACTAGTCATGATGTTCCGTTCTATGTATGAGAGTAGTCGAACTTATCATGTCATTTATCTTTTATGTGCGAGTCTATCTATAATTATGTTGGAACTTTCTTTTATTCGCTGTGCTTCGTTCGTATTTCGTTTTCTTTCGGGTTTTGTCGATGGCTTTTCTCCACTATATTTTTGGATGTTTCTCATCTCGGATGCGTTGTCTTGGGAAAAACAAACAATAGGATGACACGGGGAGGCAACAGTTGTGCCTCTTGTGAGGATGTCCCTGTTCGCCACTCTGCAGGACAGGCAGGACACTCCCCCGAGCCATACGTTCCACCACCGTCTCCACTGCCAAATCTGCCCTCCACCGAGAAAATTCTGCGTATGTTTGAGGAAAGGAGGAACAATGATCTGATTGAAATACTAAGGAGTGTGCAATCTATGGTTGGACAGAATGGAAATTAGAACGGTTATCACTCGAAGCTGTCAGATTTTCAGAGAACCAAGCCTCCCAGTTTCAGTCAGGTTATTGATCCCTTGGACGCAGACGACTGGTTACGAACCATTGAGAAGAAACTTGAGATTGCTCATACTGAAGAGGATGACAAGGTTCCGTTTGCAACTCATTATCTTGAAGGCGCTGCCTCCATATGGTGGGAAAATGCAAAAGCCATGTGGCCTGCTGATGAAGAAATCATCTAGACAAAATTCAAGGATCAGTTTCGTAAATACCATATTCCCACTGGAATTATGAAGATCAGGCAGCGTGAATTCTTCACGCTTCTCCAAGGAAGTCAGTTTGTGAGTGAATATTTGCATAAATTTAATCATTTGGCCCATTACTCTCTTTATGATGTGGCCACCGAAGAAAGAAAGATTGACAGGTTTCTTGGGGCATTAAACCAGCATCTCTAATGCACCCTCAGTATGTTTGAATTCCCGGATGTCCAAACTTTGGTAGACAAGGCTCTCATTGCTGAAAAGAAGCACAAGCTTATACATGATAATAAGTCTGCAAATAACAATCACAAGCGCAAGTTCGAGCCAAGGAAGGAAGTGCAGCCAGTGCAAAGGGCTCGTACCTGGCATCATACTCAGGTAGAGTACGAGCCCAATTTGCAGTAGAATGTTAACAAAACCACTACTCAAGTCAGAAATGTCATGACCAACCTGGTGCAAGAAGAGTGCCAGCGCAACAATTCTTGTTTCAGCTGTGGGCAAACCGTACATTATGCCAGACAGTGTCCCAAGAATGGCAAGACTAATGCTCCATTCAGGCCTCAAGTCAGCTTTATGGAGACATATCCTGTCCAGCAAAACATCACTGGGCAAGTTCATCACCTCTCAACAGACGAAGCCCAAGAGAACCCCGAGGTCGTCATTGGTATGTTTTCTGTTAATAGCATACCTGCCATTATTTTATTCGACTCTAGGGCTTCCCACTCTTTTATTTCGTGGAGTTTTGTTGCCCAAAACAAATTTCCTTGTTCGGTTTTGAGCAAGAATATGCTGGTAAAATCCCCGGGATCTTTGCTCAGAAGCAATCTAGTCTGTCATAATTTGGAAATTAATATCAACGGAGTCCGTTTTCCAACTTCCTTGATAGTCATTGAGTCCGTCAAGTTGGACATTATTTTGGGGATGAATTGGTTAACCAAATATCAAGTATGCATTAATTGCGCGACCCGAGAAGTCACTTTGACAAGTCAAGAGGGGCAGACTACAAAATTCTATGCCCGCAGGAGCATACCCAAGGAAGAAATGGTCTTCACCGCTGTGGTTGGTGAATTGGAATTAATTCCTGTGGTTAGTGAGTTTCCCGATGTATTCCCAGAAGAACCGCCTCGCATGCTGCCAGATCAAGATCTTGAGTTTGCAATATTGTGCCCGGGACCGCACCGTTATACAAGAAGTATTATCGGATGCCTTCGTCAGAATTAGTGGAGCTAAAGAAACAGCTTGACGAGATGCTCCAAAAAGGATATATCCGTCCTAGCTCTTCACCATGGGGATCACCTGCTATATTCATGGATAAGAAAGATGGTAGTCTCCGTATGTGTGTGGATTACCGTCAGCTGAATAATGTCACCATCAAAAAACAAATATCCACTACCCAGGATCGATGATCTGTTTGATCGACTCAGCGGGGCAAAGGTATTCTCCAATATTTATTTAAGGACAGGATATCACCAACTCAAGATTAAACAGGAAGATATTCCTAAGACCGCATTCACTAGACGGTACGGTCTTTATGAATATACGGTTATGTCCTTCGGCCTCACCAATGCCCCTGCTTTCTTCATGCATATGATGAACAAGGTGTTCATGGACTTCCTAGATAAAATTGTGGTGGTATTCATCGATGACATATTCATATACTCAAAGGGTGAAGAGGAGCACAAAGGAAACCTCAGAGCCATATTACAACGACTTCGCGACCATCAGATGTACGTCAAATTCAATAAATGTGAGTTTTGGCTCAAGTGAGTTGGATTTCTTGGGCATGTGCTATCTGCAGAAGGTATAGCTATGGACCCGAGCAAAGTAAAGGACGTGCTTGATTGGTTGGTACCCATGACAGTATCCCAAATGCAGAGTTTCCTTGGATTAGCTGGATACTACCGCTGTTTCATTGAAGGTTTCTCCAAGATTTCCAAACCAATGACGGAATTGCTCAAGAAAGATAATGAGTTTGAATGGACCGAGGACTATGAGAAAAGTTTCAATGAGCTGAAAATCAGACTGACAACAACACCTGTGTTGACTCTTCCAGACATCTACCGCATCTTTGATGTGTACTGTGACGCCTCCAGACAAGGTCTTTGATGCGTACTTATGCAAGATGGCAAGGTGGTAGCATACACATCTTGACAGCTATGACCCCACGAGGGAAACTATACTACTCATGATCTAGAATTAGCCACGGTGGTTCATGCTCTAAAAATTTGGAGGCACTACCTCATTGGGAAGAGGTGCCAAATATTTACTGACCACAAAAGTCTCAAGTACATATTTACTCAGCCAGATTTAAATCTCCGCCAACAAAGATGGCTTGAGTTAGTCAAGGACTATGATCTTGGAATAAATTACCACCCGGGTAAGGCCAACGTGGTTGCCGATGCACTCAGCCGAAAGCCTGTCAGCCTAAATACTATAATGGAATCTTTGCCTCCTGAACTTCAAAAAGAGATTGCTCAGCTCAACCTGGTCATAGTGGGCGTTGGTCTTGCTAATATCATGGAAGTTATTCCTACCCTCTAGGAAGAGATCTGCAAGGTCCAGCCACATGACACAGGCCTACAGAAACATGTCAGGTGTATGTTAGCAGGACAGACCTCAGATTTTTCTAAGGATCAACAAGGTACACTGCGATTCCGTGGAAGGATTTGTGTACCCAGACAAGAAGATTTAAGGAAGAGAATACTATTAGAAGCGCACGAATCTTCGTATTATATTCACCCCGAAGGAACTAAAATGTATGAAGACCTTCGGCAAATATTCTGGTGGGGTGGGATGAAGAAAGACATTGCCTATTTCATGGCCTGTTGCAACATATGCAACAAAGTGAAGGTAGAACACCAGAAACCAGCTGGACTCCTCCAACCGTTGCCTGTTCCACAATGGAAGTGGGATGATGTTTGCATGGATTTTGTCACAGGGCTACAAAAGACTCGGCGAGGCAATAACGCAGTATCGGTCATAGTGGACACCTTAACCAAGGTAGCTCATTTTATCTCCATCAAAACCACATACCGAGCTGATCAACTCGCACAACTGTATGTGTCCAGAATAGCCAGTCTGCATGGAGTACCACGAACAATCACTTCCGACTGGGGGTCACTTTTTACCTCTGCTTTCTGGTCATGTCTCCACCAACCCTTGGGGACAGCGCTAAAATATAGTAGCGCTTATCATCCTGAGAACGATGGACAGACTGAGCATGTAAACCAAATACTCAAAAATATGCTTTGAGCCTGTGCCTTGGCCCAAGGACCTAAATGGGAAGACTGTCTGGCATATGCCGAGTTCTCCTACAACAACAGCTTCCAGACCAGTATAAAGATGTCACATTATGAGGCTTTGTATGGCCGTAAGTGCTGCACTCCGTTGAATTGGTCTCAAACTGGAGATAGGCATATTTTTGGAACAGATGTCATGATGGAAGCTGAAAAGCAAGTCAAGGAAATCTGAGACAGATTGCAATTGGCCAAATCTTGACAGAAGAGTTATTATGATGCAAAACACCGACAGGTCAGTTTTGAACCTAGAGAACATGTATACCTCCTAGTCACTCCTATGAAGGGAATCAAGAGATTCCAGACTCGCAGAAAATTGGCACCCAAGTTTATTGGTCCATTCCCAGTTATGTCCAAGGTGGGTACTGTTGCATATCAGTTGGAACTGCCCCCAGAATTGTCAGAAGTGCACAATGTGTTCCATGTCTCATAGTTGAGGTGACGTATATCACCACCCAAGAAAAAGACTGCTATGATGGATATAGAGTTGGCTAAGGATTTAACATGTGAAGAGAGACCGTTCAAAATTTTGGATGAGATGGAAAGGGTCACTCATAGTAAAAAAAGAAAGTTTTACAAGGTTCAGTGGGAGCATCACACAGAGGCAGAAGCCACTTGGGAACGACAAGAATTTCTAAAGGCACATTATATAGAATTGTTTTCCCGAGCAACCTAATCTCGAGGACGAGATTCATCCTAAGTTGGGGAGGTTTGTGACAGCCTGGTTTTTGCCCCCTCTTCTTTTTCTGATTTTATTTGGTTTTGATTTAAATTTGGATTTTTGAATCTCTTCAGTTGGACTTAAACACTTGGGCACTACCTTGACTTTCACCCAAGTGACTCATTTCTCTCTCTAGTCACCATTTCTTCTCTGATCAACCTCAAAATAATATTATGAATATTTTTCTTAAATGAAAAGTATTCATTTTCTCCTCGAAAACCCTAACCAGCCACTTGTGCTTCAAAGCAACCCCAATTTTTCTTGCCCACAAAAATCTGAGAAAATTCACAAATTTTCTTTGAACACTAGGACACCTTCCTGAGCAAAAATATTGCATCACTTGTTGGAATATTTTTGCTACAGAAAATGTTTTCTGTTCTGGACAGAAATGATAGTTTCTACAACAACTACCATTTTATTTGCTCCAATGCTGCTGAATTTTCTTGTGCATCACCACCTTCCTAGATGATTGCTAACCTCCAAAGCTCAGCTCTCAACTCTTAGCACTTTGACCACAGTAAGCTCTCAAAGTTACTGTCCAGAAACTTACCTTGTAGTGAAACTCCATCTTACTGCATCTGAGCTCGGCTCTAAGCATTGGTTCTACCCAAAACACAAAGGACTACACGCCAGACATGAAATTGGGGCCGACCGTGGCTCTATGCCAAAGTTCACGCGGTGACCACGCTTGTGCACGGTGCCAACTCGCTAGTCGCCACGCTCTGAGTGCCACCGAGCGCTCTGTTCGGCGTGTGCTCGCTTCCCCGCCTGCCGCACCTCGCCAAAATGCACCACCATCTCCGTCTCTACTCCCTTAACTCCCTCCTGGCACTCGCCGACGCCAGAGCTCGCCACAGCGAGCACGGGCGCGGTCCGGCCAACCCAATAGTGCACCGCGCACTGTGTTCGTCGCTACCCCCTCATTTGTTTGCTCGTCTCCGCTCGCTCACAGCGCCCGCATGAGCTGCGTCACCTTCCCCCTCGCTCACTGACGCCGTTCGTCGTCGGGCACCGTGTCCAGGTGTCCTCCGGTGGAGCCCGAACTCCTCACCTCCCTCAGCTATAAATACAGCCCTCCCCAGCCTTCTCGAGCATCACCAACCCCTATCACACACTCCACAAACCAGTAGGAAGCCGTAGCCCGGCCAGGCAGGCCTTGGGCCGCCGTCCCCGAGCTCGAGCTCGCCGGCGATCCCCTCGGGTCATCCCTATAGCTCCAACCCCTTCCAAGCTCGGGCCTCTCTTCCAGAGCTTCCGCCGTGCATCAGTGGTGCCATCCGACCAGGTCGGGGCCACTGGTGCAGCCTCTGGTCGCCGTCATCTCCAACTCCGGCGACCTCCGCTCTCTGTCACCATTGGAGAGGCCCGTTCCGATGCCGTCCGACCACCCCTAGCTAATCTATGGGTACGGGCAGGTGCACCTTCATCTTCTCTTTCGATCCATCCCTTTAGCTCGGGCCAAGACGCCCTCCTCGCTGGCGTGAGCTCCGGCGAAGCTTCGCCGTACTCTGTTTCCCTCTCCCCGGCCCTCTCACCTGACTAGCGGGGCCCACTAGTCAGCCACTCAGGCCGCGCCCGAAGCGGTACGAGTGGAGGCGCCCCGCGGGGTTTACGCCTTCGATGTCACCCCCTCCCCCAGTTCTGTTTTATTTAAATCAAATTCAAATTATTCCAGAGAGCTTCAAACATCCACAACTTTTTAGTCATAGATCCAAATGAATTGATTATTTTTGCATTATGTTCTTAATGAAAGTTCTAGCATCTCACCAAAAATGAGATTTTTCTCTGCTATCTAGATTTTCTGGTGGATTCCAGAGTAGTTATTGATGTTTTCCTTTTGTGTTTATAATTGTTTCTAGAAGGTGAAGCTTGTCTTGAGGATCACCAGGAGGAGTGTGACCCTCATATGCACTAAGGCAAGCCACATCAACATTTTCATGGAGTCATTGCAATATTTGTGATTTTTCAACTTGAACAATTGATTTAATCCATGCATTTAATTCACTAATATATATATATATATTCTGATGGATGCTTGTTTAAGTTGATATGTTTAGTCTACAAAAGTTTACAATTAACTAAGTTAGCTTAAGTCATTATAAGTTATATTTGATTATGAAGAAGTAATATGTTTATGAAAAAGGAATTAGTTGGCTTAATATTTTCTTGAGTGAGAAAAGAATTATGCTAAGATATTGTCATGGTTAATTTGCTAATAACCAGAGAGGTGTTGTGAGTTATTGATATCTATGCTTAGTATTGGATGAATTTGACCCAGTTATTTCCGATGATTTGTGATGCATATATATTAATGTTGCATTTTCATGGCATATCATGACACCAGTTCCTTTCACTTTAAGTTAAACCTGATAAAAATTCAACTCGAACATATCATTGATCGGGTCATGGTGCCACTGAATCGAGATTTTCCTTAGTGAAACCACATTTCCCTTTGTGGGAAGGCCTTTATTCGGTCCATTGTCATGCCTCTGGTCGGTGCCTCCAATGAGGGAAGGTTATGGGTGTGCGTTACCCTGGCCCGGTAAGCAGACATAACCTTGTGTGCCCATTGTTGTTATGGTACCTTGTCCCCGTTTGGGACTGTTTATGTTTTGCCACGACGGTGGCCGTTGGTGTCTTTGGTATGCACGGGGCCACCCATGACTTAGCCTAGTGGGGAGTGAGTCAGAGTGGCCGGGAGAGTGTCATGGCATGGGATGGGTTCTGTCGGAATGCCGTTGGTCCACCTGCATGTGAGTGAGAGGCCATGGGTTCCGTGGTGTGGGTACAGTGCGCTTCCTCTATTGAGTGTATTAAATCTATCGATAGCCGAGTCCACAGTTACGAACAAGCTCAAAAGTAGGTCACACCATGGATCAACATTTAAATAAATTTGCACACTAAGATAATAACCTTGCACTATTGGAGAGAGGATGGTTGAGAAATCATCTTGATGCTGGAGGCCAAGTTGTTGGTCAGTTTGTGATCTGAGTACGATCACTGTTTGGTTACGAGGTAACCCGATTAAATACCAAGATGTTGGTAAGTTTGTGGTCCAAGAGGGATCACCGTTTGGTAAGCAAGTCCGAGGGACTTAAGTCAAGAGATCATGATCACTGCATCCCAAGTATGATTTTGCATTAATGATTCAATTGGTTAATTATCATGATATTGTTTGTCATTATGTTTATGCTTGTTGTGAGCTTGCACGTATATTCAATGTACTGACCTGGCGTGTCATGCCAGCTTTCTGGAAAGTCTCGTTGGAAAGGAGTGCTGTCCGAGTCTAGTTCGTGTCCACATCGGTGTCCCTGTGCTATGGAGTTCCACTTCATCGTCGTTCCGCTGCCGCATAGTTGTCATGATTGAGGCCCCTTTATGTTCACTAAATAATGTACATATTGTTCAACCGCACCGTCTGTGCCGCTTGGCCTCACAACTTGCTGTAATATGAACTATGTTCCGCTAGCATCAATAAAGCGGTTGCTTTCTCTACCAAGATGTTGTGTATTGCCAGAAGACAAGATCTCTGGGCTAGCAATGCAAGGTAAACCGGTTGCTCTGAGCCGGGGTGCCACAAAAGTTGAAGAAGGAGATTTATCCAGCTATTCGAAAGGATGTTGAGGAGTCAATGACGATGCAGAAAACTCTAACACTGACAGATAGACAACAGATGGGAGGGGAGGCGGGCATGGATAATGCTGCTTATTGCGCGACAACACTGCACAAGAGTAGTTGTGCATCAACTGACCCCAGCGACACTGAGACTACAGCTGCTCGTGATGATGCTATATATGATCTATCTGGAATGAAAGACAGACTCGAGGGCGTGCTTACACAGTATGAAGGTACATTAAAATGTGCAACAACCTGGGTTTGCCCACTCTTCTTGGAAGATCACCTCTTCTTGGACAATGTGCCATTGAAGTCGGGTTATGTGAAGTGCTATGTGACTGAAGTAAAGCCTGGATTCAATGAATTTGCCCTGAAGAATGTCCTAGGAGAGTTCAATGAGCAAAGGGCCTTGGGAGAAACACTATTACATGACATCGAGTGGCCACGAAAGGAAATAGAGTTCATCGATGAGACTCCTGAAGCCCCGCCAAGAGCAACCACTGTCGCCTCTCAATCGGTGATGCTCTCCTTGCCACAGCAGCTCTCGCGGGCTGACGCATCAACATGTGATTAGCCGGCTCGACTTTGTGGTGTATAGGCCATGTCATCCTCCGCCCCAAAGCAGCCGGTGGCAAGGCCTACAACTATTGATGATGCACCACCGGTTTAGATGCCGACCGCTGAAGCAGCGGGGGGAGACCTAGCTGCAGCACATGCTCAGCAGACCAACCTCATGGAACAGACTTCTATGCAGTCCGATGCTTTGGAACCGCCTGCTAAGTAGTCGGTAGGTCCAGAACCGACTGCTCATCAATCCGTTGGTCTGCAGGCGTGTGATCAGCATATCAATGCATCAGCACTTCCTGCTCAGCAAACCAACGCGTTGGCATGGCCTCCTCGGCACACCGACAAGTTGGCACCACCTGCGTAGAAACCCAACATAGCTTCAACGCATGGTCAGCAGTCTGATGCCTCTGTACCTACAGCCCAGCAGTCCGTCAAAGCAGCACCGCCAGCTCCGCGGTCTGGCATAGATAAACTGTCTGCTAAGAAGTCCATCCAAGCTTCACCATATGCTCAGTAGTCTACCTTGTAGGCAATAAGACGATCTACCAGAAATGCTTCAAGTACCAAGAAGGAAGTGGCCAAAAAGGCTACACCCATGACCACGAGGAAGGGCAGTGGGAGAGTGAAGAGGAAAGAGAACGATTGCCTCTTATTTAAAGCACTCATCGCCCATAACCAAATTAACAACAGCTTGTTCGAATCAGGGAGTAATATTATTTCTGACGCCATGGATGATGAAGAAGTAGAATTGTTGCTTGCTAAAAGTAAAGCAGACATACTTGAAGCACGTAATTACGTCCATGCCCAGCCATTTCTTGTTGGCGAATACTTTGATGAGTGCAGCTCCAGTTGCAGCGAGTTACAGGAATATTGAATCGATCAAATGTCAGCAGGTCATCATGCTTTGCTAGTCCACTACAATAGAGATTATTTCTGACATGATGCTGGTTCCATCAATGTGAGTTTCAAGGACTTACATCTCTTCTTCAACTTCAACATGCTTGATGCCACTCTTGTTAGATGCCTGATTTTGTAAGTACTTAACAAACTCTGATCAACTTCTCCATAAAAAGCTGTAAATGATAAACAACTAACTGCATTTTATTCCTCTCAGGGGCTTGAACGCGTGGAGAAGAAAAAGGGAGAGTGTGTATTTCATAGATCCTGCATTAGCAAATGGCACAACATTAGATGGTAAGGACCGACGGGACTGGGCCGTTAACACGGTCCTCCGTATCTTCGAAAACACGTCCCATGGAGAATCATTTCTTTGGCCATATTATGAACGGTAAGTCAAGTAAACAACCACGCATACACTGATTGTCTTTCATATTTCGACATCATTCATAAGTTCATGGCTTTGTTAATATGTAGCAATCACTGGATATTGGTATTCATTGTTCCAAACAAGAACACAATTTACTACATCGATTCTCTCAAAGAGTCAACAAACGCTCAGGGTCTGACGCATGTTCAGCAATTCTTGGATAGGTATTGAATTCTATGATGTTGAAATCAATTTGCATTCATATATGGTTCAATAATTGATTTTGTCAAAATTCATCACCATTTGCAGTGTTCTCGCATTGTGGAAAACTAAACCAGGGAACCTATTCAAGATGGAACAACCCATGCAGCACGAGATCGTTTCTCCGGTAACACACCGAAATCCGTTATTTTCGGAAAATTTATCCAACAGTCTGCAAATACCCTTCCTTATGCTAGTCAAATGTTCATGCTTCTAAATAAACCTCTTTCTATTTTGTCTAAAGAAAAAATAATACATCCAACACGGGTTAGGTTGTTCCTAACAGGACTAATACATGACTAATTTTGTACAAAAAATTTCAGTGTCCTCAGCAAGAAGCAGGGGCCAACCTTTGTGGATACTATGTTTGCAGACACATGATGTCCATCTGCAAATCTACTGATAGTTGTGACGATCCTCGCAAATTAGTACCAGTAAGTATATCTTAATTAATATCTTCTACTCCACTCATATGACACATTATGATCTTAAAAATAATGCAGCTCATCTAAAAACCGAGGACCCCTGAACCGCTCCCGGCTGGTGAATTGCTGATGGTTCGGAGATTTATCAGTGACTTCTTCCTTGATCACTATATCAATCCCACTGGTGATAATGAAGATTTCAGCATGCGTTCTCCTGAAACATTGAGTAAGAGTTAGCCGCTAAACATATAACGCATGGATCCATTGTTTTCCATCTGATGAGGTCTTCGTATTTCGTACACTATGATTAGTTATGTAATGCGTATATGTGTGGAAAAATCATTGGAATTTAGCTACCATATGTTCAATTGCAATTGTTGCAAAATCTGATGAACGTTCTTCCTGTGGACACTACTTGTTCAATTGAATATTGTGGTGAATTTGCTTTTTGCGTGCTGATTCAAAATGGGATATTTTAGTTTATTTGTTCAATTGAATATTGTGGCGAATTTGGGTTTTGCGTGCTGATTCAAAATGGGATATTTTTGTTTTAACCTGGCAATTGCTCCACACAGTTCAACTAAATGAGTTTGTGTGATCCACATCAGAAAGCATACGTCAATCGTAGCGGAATCTTCGGTGATACACAGAAGATCGCAAACGATTTGCAGTGCTACTACGTGTGCGTAGGTTCTCCGGAACCGTTTGTGATATCGCGTTATCGCACACATAAACTGGGAGTAACTGTGCCCAATGCAAAATACAATCCTAGTCGTAATTTTTTCAAGAAACGTGTGGGATCCCAAACAAAAAGCACATGTCACTCTTGCGGCGGTGATACCCAACAAATCACAATAGGTCTGTAGCACTTATATGTGTGCGAAGGGGCTCCTCAACCATTTGTGATAGAACATTATCGCAGACGGTAATTGTTAGCAAACGTGTGCAATAGAGTCTAGCAAGGCAGACGGGTTACGCAGAAAACTCCTATGCAATGGGGCACAAATCGCACACAGTTCATATGTTGGCCAGTGTGCCTTACATTCTGTTTCCCAAATGGTTCGTTACGGCAGACTGTATGGTTTCAGTGCATGATTAGAAATGCTTAATCACCTATACCACACGTGCGAAATAATTTAGTGTGTGCTGCATCACACACGATTACATTTTGGAAGGCCTCCGGATTACTGCTAAATATCCCCGACGGTTTGTGGGTCATGTGGGAAGGACACCCTATCGCACACACTCACTTGGCGACGGTTCCAAATGCCGTTGGGGAAACGGGTTAAAAATTGTTTGTTTAGGACCGATGCACACTAGTGAATCGCAAACGGTGGTGTATGAAAACCGTCAAAAATGTATAAAACATTTGCGATGGCGGATGCATCAAGTACGGTTCAGATTTTAGTTGCGTGTGCGATGAAGGGCATACGGTTCAGTTCAATTGACTGTTTGCGATGAGGAGGAACAAAAGAAAAGGTCAGCCAGATGAGGCTTGTGCGATACACAACATATGGTTCACTCGGAGGCACTATTTGTGATTAGGCAACACAAAAAAGGGGCAGCGAGATGAAGGTGTGTGCGATATACAACATACGATTCACTCGGATGAACTATTTGTGATTTGGCAACACAAAAGAAATGGTCAGCCAGATCGTGGTGTGTGAGATATACGCATGCGGTTCACTCGGCCCTTCTTGTCAGTGTGTGACCTTTGTGGCAACCATTCGCTCCCCATGCGCCTCTTCGTGTACCGTGGCAACCGTCCACCGACTCTTCGCCTTTCCCTCTCGATTTGGAACTGCTGTCGCATGCTAGCTCTTCCTCCCTCCTCCATTTGCCTTCACCCTTCCTTCTGCCATTGTTTGATCATCTTCTTCATGGATGGAACAGGCCGGAATCGACCCCGTTATTCTTGCCCCGATCTGAATGATGACGCAATGGAGGAACTCATTGATCTCTGTGACATCATCACCTCGTCTAGCTTGGCAGGTTCGTTCAAGACCATTCTCGACTCAACTAATAACATCATTACAAGGAACCCAAGGGACCAGGAGCGGTTTGATCTCCCCTATCTTCTTCGCTGTGACCCTGCTGACTGACGTGGGGACGAGGGAAGCCTCGCCTTGTGTAAGTTGATGCCGCTTGATAATGATATGTATGATGTTAAGATGCCATCGCTTGAGGGCAAGGCTTGGGCAGGCGCAAATGGAGATTGGGTTGTTTATATTGGGTACAACTGCGAGTGGGAATGTGTGAATGTGTACACTTGTCACCGGGTTCCACTTCCAAAAATCTCAGACGACTGCCCAGAGGTTGAGTACACCGGTATTATACGTCAGTTCAAATACAATCA
Organism: Triticum dicoccoides; assembly: GCF_002162155.2. Taxonomy (NCBI): domain Eukaryota; kingdom Viridiplantae; phylum Streptophyta; class Magnoliopsida; order Poales; family Poaceae; genus Triticum; species Triticum dicoccoides. Next base: position 593,452,262 of record NC_041382.1, on the reverse strand, counting down.
TGCTGACTGTCGTCTACAGAAGATAGCAATTTGTCGAGTTCCCAATCGCTCTTGGGGTTATAGGAATGCTTGTGTTGTCGCTATCTTCAACAAGCTTGTTACCGTCTGTCGGTGTCAAAACCGGCAGATCTCGGGTAGGGGGTCCCAAACTGTGCGTCTAAGCGGATGGTAACAGGAGACGGGGGACACGATGTTTTTACCCAGGTTTGGTCCCTCTCGATGGAGGTAAAACCCTACTCCTGCTTGATTGATCTTGATGATATGAGTATTACAAGAGTTGATCTACCACGAGATTGAAGAGGCTAAACCCTAGAAGCTAGCCTATGGTATGATTGTTGTTGGTCCTACGGACTAAACCCTCCGGTTTATATAGACACCGGAGGGGGCTAGGGTTACACAGAGTCAGTTACAAAGAAGGAGATCTACATATCCTTATTGCCAAGATTGCCTTCCACACCAAGGAGAGTCCCATCCGGACACAGGACGAAGTCTTCACTCTTGTATCTTCATAGTCCAAAAGTCCGGCCAAAGGATATAATCCAGCTGTCCAGATACCCCCTAATCCAGGACTCCCTCAGTAGCCCCTGAACCAGGCTTCAATGATGATGAGTCCAGCGTGCAGATTTTCTTCGGCATTGCAAGGCGGGTTCCTCCTCCGAATACTTCATAGAAGATTTTGAACATGAGGATTGTGTCCAGCTCTGCAAAACAAGTTCCACATACCACCGTAGAGAGAATACTATTTCCACAAATCTAATCTGCTGACGTACCCCATAGTGTGACATCACGCCACAGCCAGGTCTTTATTCGAATCATTTTTCATAACCAATCTCAGCGTGTTTCGCGAGGTGGTTTCCTTGGCACATCTTGTCGAAGCAGAGATCGTGTCCCCTTTATTACGGGATTCTCATCAATACGGACGTGGGTAACCCAACCGTGCCTATTGGTAGGACTCCTAGATCTTAGGCAAGTCCCAAACGGCCACGAGGAGGACGCTTGATATTCACCCTCTTTATAAAGGGGACCAGACTTTTTCTTTTTTCCCTCTCGTGCTCAATCAAATCCTTCCCCCGCCTCGAGTTCTAACACCCAAAACTCAGGTGAGGTGCTTCGGACCTTCAACTATGTTCGGATCCAACCTTCAAGGTTGGTGGATGCCTTCCTCCGTCATGGAGGAGGACATCAAGAGGTTGAGAGAGGCCAGATATCTGACCGCCGCAATTTCGCATCGGCTGCCAGCCCGAGGGCAGGTTGTCCCTACTCCCGATCCCAATGAGAGCGTCGTGTTCGTCTCCCACTTCCTTCAAGGACTAGGCCTCGCTTTTGATCCCTTTGTTAGGGGTCTTATGTTCTATTATGGGCTAGATTTTCACGATCTGGCCCCGGATTCCCTTCTTCACATCTCGACATTTATTGTCGTATGTGAGGCCTTCCTCCGCATTACCCCTCACTTTGGCCTGTGGCTTAAGACCTTCGATGTGAAGCCGAAGATGATCGAGGGGCAGCACGCAGCATGCGGAGGCACTTTAATAAGAAAAACCGCTGACGCTCCATGGCCTGAGGGTTGCTTCCCAGAGGTGTCCGGATTGTGGCAGCGGAAGTGGTTCTACATCACAGCTCCCCGAAGTGCCAAGTGGGTAGCTGCCCCCACCTTTCGCTCAGGCCCCCCACCACAACTGATGTCATGGATCAGCAGGGGGCTGAGCTGGGGTACAGCCAAGGACGTGCCAATACTGCAAAGCCATATCCGAGATCTCTTTGAGATAAATTTCAGTCTGGTTATGGTAGTGCAAGTTATGCTAGTTCGTCAAGTCCAGCCTTGCAAACGCCGGCCCCTTCGCATGTGGGAATTCAACCCAGAAGGACCGCGAGCTATTCCACATTTCCTCGGCATGACGCACGAAGAGATGTACAAATTGTTCTTCGGACCACAAATAATGTGTCCGGACATCACTGAGGATGCAGGTCTGAGCTGCAATCGCCCGGATACCAAAGTAAGTAGCCCCGCATCCGAACACACTGTCCGTTTATTTATCGCAACGTCGCCCTAAAACAGCCGCTCTTTGACCAGGATTGGATAGCGAAGGAAAAGTTGATCAAGTGTTCGGCCCCCCTCCCTGAGACCTCACCAAATCCCGTGCTAACCAGGATGCTGGAGATCGTGCCTTATCAAGCGCCCACAGGAGAAGATAAAGGGGGGAACAAGGAGGTTAGCGCCTCCACGAAGGAGGTTAGCCGGGGAGGAGGAACTGGAACTTCCTCTCCCTAGGTAAGGAAGAGAACGGCCTCTGAGGACCCGGAGACAATGGTCTCCAAACGGGGGAAGAAATCTCCACCGGAGGATCCTGCCCTGGGGGATACCCTAGCGGCACTATGCCCTCAAGGGGATCAGCCCTCCACCGAGCTGTAAGTAAAAGGGTACTTAATAATGAAAATATCTCGCTTTACTTCTGAGGAAAATAATCAAAGCGTTTATCTTGAAGTTCGGATCTTAGCCCTTCTCAGTAGAGCTCGTCTTTAGGGGATCTTCTTCCAGAGATGATGGAGAGCGAAACGCCTCCCCTTGCCACACCGCCTCACGAGGCGGGCCACCCCGAGGTGTCGTCCCGGAGGGTTTCTCCTGATCCGGCAAGGCCAGAAGGTAATCCTATGGCCACCTGAAGTCCTCAACATCGGGCTCTTGAAGAGAGCAATCAAAAGAGTCCGGCACCATCTGGTGTGTGGTCGGACGTATTGAGGGATCTGCTAGAGCAAGGGGCTATCTCAGAAGAGCATCACACGTTGATGAGTACGGTGACTGAAAGGATTTCGTCCGCCGAAAGCGGGTTGCATGAAGGCTTTATGAGTCTACTGACGGGTTTTGAGGTACACGAAATGATGTACATTGTTGACAGTATCACACATTTTTAGATGTGCCCTGTGTAGATAGTAGCCCCTGAGACTCTGGTTGTCGTCGAAAACGGTGGCAAACAGAGGATCATAGTCCCAGGTAATAACCAGACCGCCTTTATGTGCAGGTGGTTGAAGCTCCGGCGGCAGCTGGATGTGGCAGATGCCGACATCGTGCTTGTTAACAAGCGCCTTGACGAGGCACAGGGTAGGTGATTTTTCTGGTGATTGTCACATAATAAGAGCAGCATGATGCCAGTATCTTTAATATGTTGTGACCGCAGATGGAACTGCCACCGTGGAGACCCTTCGGACGGAGCTTGCCTGAGCCAAGGAGCAAGCAAGGAGTAGCAATGCGGCCGCTTTAAAGGCGGACGAAGAGTTAAGGGCCGAACAGGCCGCGCATTGCAAGAGCAAAGAAAAAATAGCCAAGATGGCTGTAGAGTTTAAAAAATGCTGTTGACCGTTACCAGCTTCTTGAAGAAGAAAACCGGGCGAAGGCGACGGACCTGGAAAAGGTCAGAGTGGCTGCCAAGGAAGCCCGCTCCAAAATTAGAGCGACGAAGGAGGAGCTGCATCAAGCTGCGGATATTGTATCTGGGAAGCCCTTCTTGTTGCAGACTAAGTTTGGCGATCCGAAGCATGCACCTCTGGACCGGCTATGGAGTTCTGCGGACGCCTACGTGGATTTGGCTGTAAGTGCTACTGATGCGGCCGAGTACTTCAAGGATCGGAAAGGTCACGAAGTGGAAAGACTGTTTTGGTCACAGTTTCATGCTCCAGCCCGTCCGCTGCTGTTGAATGAGAAAATGGCCAAGTGGGCCGAGCTCCATAGATTATCCAGACTTGCCATAAAGTTTGTTGTGGATCATTTGTGGCCGGGAGGGCCAAGGCCGAATAGCTACTTTAGCTTAGTGCAACAATTACTTGGTGATGTGCCACACATCGATGTTGTAAAGAGGTCGGCGTGCATAGAAGGCTCGCGGATGGCCCTTTCCCGTGTCAAAACATACTGGGCGGAGATGGATGCCACCACTGTTGCGGCACAGGGTTCGGGCATAGGCCGAGTGGTTGCCGAGCACTACTTTGAAGAAGTTCTTGAAGGTGCTCGTTCGATAGAGGCTCAGTGCTCGAAGAATATTATGTTTGAGTGACATGTATTCCCATTGTAAAAACAATATTTTATTGAGTTTATCAAGGTTGTATTTGTACTTTTGCCTGAAAGTACTATGATGCCTCATGTGCGGCCATTTATGTATATATGTATATAACCTAAAAGATGGCAGTCGTCGGCTTCAGCCCCCATGCATATAATGCGGGGGTGCTTGCAGAAGATGCATGTTCATAGTTGATCCAATGTCTTGGTCCATTAAGGAGGTGATAGCGCAACGAACTAGGCAATCGGACTATGATGCTTTAACACTTTCACTTAGCCAAAGGAGTTTGACAGTGGGGCTACTATATAGCCCCTGGTGGCTCCATGCTCATCCAAATTCGGGGCGCATACATGCCTGGCCGAGAAATTGCCCATCGTTAAGGCGGAGGAATCCCGAAGATTCCGCTTGGTCATCGAGTTGTTGACCAGTCTCACGCTATATCATGACAGTCAGTTTTCGGCTTTCTCTACTAACGTGCTCGTCCGGATGAACCAGGGCACAATCACAGTAGTTCTCCTGGTGCCACCTTAGCGGATAGAGCGGAACGTAAGGCAGCAAAACACAGGAGCCGGGCAAATCCAACATTTGACCAAAGACATGATTCGGAGCTGATGCATATAAGGCCAAACTCGTGACGCCGAACACTCCCTAAGGTATTCGGTCTTTATGATGTAAACCAGGCTAAACAGTGCCCTTTGTAGTAAGCCCCTGGTGTCCATGTACGTGCAATATTTTGACGTGGCCACATGCCAATACGTCAGCATCCTTCTCAATTGTACTGAGAACCCGGGGGATGTGTATCAACAAGACACAGTAAAAAAGGTTTGCGTAGGGTCTTAATGTAAAAAGAATCCTTGGAACGGGTCCCTGCTACACGTCTGCGCCCGTGTCTCCGTTGTGCCATATCCTGGACGGGTGTAGCACGATGGTCATCTATAAAAGAGAGGAACTTAGCTGAAAAGTTGTCGTGCAAAAGGTAGGTTATACTAAATAAACCATGTACAATTCCAGATGAGTAAAGTTGAGCCTAATTGTCACTTGTTCACACGCGTTGATCCCCATGTATTGTTGTAGGGGTATAGCCATCAAACCTGTATCAATTATATATAGCTACACCGGACTCGTCTAACCGTGTCCGTGGTCTTAGCGACCTGTCAGATGCTCTAGTTGGTGAGGCCGTCTAGTGTGTGGCTGCCAAGGCAGCCGCACGGTCTTCCGCGCGCAAGGAGCGCTCAATTTTTCCATTTACTATAATGATGCCACGTGGACCGGGCATCTTAAGCATGAGAGAAGCGTAATGCGGTATTGCGTTAAAGCGAGCGAAAGCTTCGCGTCCGAGTAGTGCTTGATAGACACTTTGGAACAGAGCGATGTGGAAGGTTAACTTTTTGCTGCGGAAGTTATTGGGAAAGCCGAATATAACCTCTAGTAGCAGGGAGCCTGTTGTAACACCCTCGATGCGACTATATCTCCTATGTGTCGTGGCACGACTTAGAGGCATAATCGCATTGAAGGCATATGTCGCAAGTAAGGCAATCTTCACAACATCCCATGTAACATAAATAATAAAGGGGAGATAACATAGTTGGCTTACACTCGCCACGTCAATCAAGTACATAAATAACATTACATCATCCAAACACTCATGGCCCGACTACGGCGCCAAAATAAAAGACTACCCAACATGCGACACGGTCCCGATCACCCCAACGAGGCACCACTACTGATCATCAGGAAAGGAAACATAGTATCGTTGAGAGTCCTCGTCGAAATCCCACTTGAGCTCGAGTGCGTCACCTGGAGCGGAATCATCAGGCCCTGCATCTGGTGTAATAGTAATCTGTGAGCCACAGGGACTCAGCAATCTCGCACCCTCGAGATCAAGACTATTTAAGCTTATAGGTAAGGCAAGGTAAAAATATTTGTGGAGCTGCAGCAAGCGACTAGCATATATGGTGGCTATCCTGTTCACAAAAGAGAGCAGAAGAGAAGGCAAAGCGCGAGCGAGAAACTAGAGGACAACCTGCACAAACATTACTCCAACACCGTGTCCACTTCCCGGACTCCGCCGAGAAGAGGCCATCACGGTAACTCACACGGTTGATTCATTTTAATTAAGTTAAGGTTCAAGTTATCTACAACCGGACATTAACAAATTCCCATCTGCCCATAACCGCGGGCATGGCTTTCGAAAGTTCAAATCTCTGCAGGGGAGTCCCAACTTAGCCCATGACAAGCTCTCACGGTTAACGAAGGAATAGACCTCCTCCCGAGACATTCCGATCAGACTCGGTATCTCGGTTCTTCAAGACACTTCGATAGGTTAAAATAAGACCAGCAACACCGCCCGAATGTGCCGACAAATCCCGATAGGAGCTGCACATATCTCGTTCTCAGGGCACACTCAGATGAGACTAGCTACGAGTAAATCCAGCCCTCAAGTTGCCCCGAGGTGGCCCCGCAGGCAGCTCA
>NC_041382.1:593423859-593445460 GCF_002162155.2 Triticum dicoccoides | reverse complement strand
AAGGGAAAAAGAGGCTATGTGGCAAATGTTAAAACCAAGGTTGGGCATTGCTGGAAAAGCTTTAATCAAGGCAAACTATCAAGGGGTTCCCATTATAACCCAACCACGTAAGGAACGCAAAATCCGGGAACATAACACCGATATGACGGAAACTAGGGCGGCAAGAGTGGAACAAAACACTAGGCGAGAGGCCGAGCCTTCCACCCTTTACCAAGTATATAGATGCATTAGGATAATATGGCAATATAATGATATCCCAACAAGTAAATAAATGTTCCAACAAGGAACGGTCTCCAATCTTCACCTACAACTAGCAAAGGTATAAGAGGGGCTGAGCAAAGCGGTAACATAGCCAAACAACGGTTTGCTAGGACATGGTGGGTTAGAGGTTTGGCATGGAAATTTGGGAGGCTTGAAAACAAGTGGTAGGCATCGAAGCATTGGCATAGCAAAAGAGCGAGCATCTAGCAAAGCAAAGATAGTAGTGATTTCGAGGGTATTATCATCTTGCCTGCAAAGTTGTCAGAGTTGACTGGATCCTCGAAAGCAAACTCAACGGGCTCCTCGTTAGCGAAATCATCTCCCGGCTCTACCCAAACAAGACAAACAAGAAAATGGAGCACAATCAACCACGTGCAAGGCTCAAACAATATGATGCAAAGATGGTATGCTATGTGGGATGCGATGCGGGATGCATATGCAAGATTTGACAAGGAATGATTGAACCTGGCCTCAACTTGGAAATCCAAGCGTGCCACTGGAAAGGTGAGATGAAATCGAGATGAACACTAAGCTATGGCCAATTCATCCATTACCAAGTTCAAACAAGCATGGCAAAAATGCATTTGGCAAATAGATCTCAGACTTAGTGAAATTAACACTTGTCTGGAATTTCAGATCAGGTAGCACACTTTGGAGCATGAAAACTATATGCTATAGGGCCTGAATTTTACAAACTAAAGCATGGCATGGAGCTACTCAAAGAGCTTAACAAAAGTCCCTTAGTGACCTTGAGCCAAAAGGGATCAGAAAATACAATTGCACGCATGTGAACATGGCAAAAACATAATCAGTTTCTCAGACTTAGTGAAAACTGGAGCATGCTGAAACAGAGATCAAGTAGGCATGTCTACGAGCTCGATGCACTCACTACGGAGCAAGTCATGATAATCTAAGCATACACCCATCAATAATACACAAAATGCAAGCTAGACATGGCAAGAACAATAGCATAGCATGCACGGATCAACTACAACATCATCGGCAAAATCGCTAACAAGTAGACAATCTGCCTAGATTCACGAAGTAGCAAAAGTAGAGCTCGATTGACTCAAGCTAAGGTGCTCCATAATTGCAAACAAAGACATGGATGGATAGAGCACTACAAGATTAACAAAACATCCTTACTTATCATCCTCAAAAGAGGCACAGATCACTAGGAAACAACATGAACATATGGCATCATGATAAAAACAGATCAAGGACTTAGTGGAAATGCTAAGTCCCTGAAAACAGCATTACCAAGTGCCTCACTTTGCAAGCTTGTTCTAGTCACCACACACATCACCAAAATACATGGGTTGCACCTCTGGAAAGATGGCAAAACCCTTAACAAAACATATGTAGAGCTCATGGGCATATCATGCATACAATAATCATGGCAAAAATGACAAATATCTAAATGGAGCAGCAGATCTGACAATCATCTCAAATAGCTCTCTTCCAACAGCATTTCTGGCATCTAGATGAGCTCAAATGAAAATGATGCAATGAGATGAAATGATGTACTCTCTGAGACGAACATTTTGATATGCTATATGCTCAAATCGGAGTTACGGATGCGGAGTTACGACATGATGAATAAGGGCATATGAAACATGGAAATCTCTGGGACAGTGAAATTTATACCTCCGGAAAAGTCAACGACGGACGGGGATATCAAGGACGGAGCGGGTCGGGACGAGGGGAGGCCTTTGGTTCGCGAACCGGTGGATCTGGTCCCGATCCGCCAGATCCGCCAGAGGGGAAGACGAGGCGGCGGCCGGAGGTTGACGCGGCGGCGGCGGCGGAGGTCGCCGGCGAAGTCGGCGGTCGGGCGCGGCTCGCGGAGCCAGGGGCGCGGGGCGCCTGTGGCTAGCGGCGGAGGAGGAGGCGGCTCGCCGCTCGGGCGGAGGCGGCGCGCTGGCGAAACGGCGGAAGCGGCTCCGGCGGAGCTCATCGCCGGCGGAAGGTTGGCGAAGGCGGCGGCGGCGAGGCGCACTGGAGGCGGCGGGAGCGCGCGGACGCTCGGGCGGCGGCGCGAGGGAAAAGGCCCCACGGGCCCGAGATGGGCCTGGCGGGCCGCGGCGGCGGGCGGAGGCAAAGTGCCACGTGGCAAAGCCAGATTGGCTGCGGGCGGCGGCGTTGAGGACCGGACATGTCCGGCTGCGACGGAGACGCGTCCGGTGGCGCGAGGAAGAGGGAGGCTATGGTTAGACCGCGAATTTGGAAGGGGAGGACATATTTATAGGTAGAGGGAGCTAGGAGAGTCCAAATGAGGTGCGGTTTTCGGCCACGCGATTGTGATCGAATGACCGAGATGATGGAGGAGGTTTAGGTGGGTTTTGGGCCACTTTGGAAGGGTGTTGGGCTGCAACACACACAAGGCCTTTTCGGTCCCTCGGTTAACCGTTGGAGTATCAAACGAAGTCCAAATGGCACAAAACTTGACAGGTGGTCTATCGGTAGTAAACCAAGGTCGCATGGCAAGTCTCGGTCCAATCCGGAAATGTTTAATCCCCACACATGAAAGAAAGGTAGAAATGACCACCGGAGGAGATAGGAGCACCGGAATGCAAAACGGACAACGGGGAAAATGCTCGGATGCATGAGACGAACATGTACGCAAATGAAATGCACATGATGACATTATATGCAATGCATGACACGCAAGCAATGACAAGGCAAACAACATCGATTAACTGGACGACACATGGCACATCAGTCACGGGGCGTCACACCTGTACAATGGGCTTCTGGGCCTGGCGTTACTCCTTTAAAGGTAGTATTGCTTTGGCTAATTTTTGTTGGGTCTATCCCCATTTTGCGGACTGTGTCCTGATATATCAGGTTTAAACTACTGCGCCGTCCATCAGGACTCGTGTGAAGTGGTATCCGTCAATTATCGGGTCTATGTGGCGACCCGACCTCAAACGGCCAAGCCTCTGTGTATCCGTGCCATCCCTGGATCGGTATGCTGGCACACACAGTACATCAATGTATATATCAAAGTTCAATCACATGTATAAATAACGTAAAACTAATATATACCTCATAAATCTCAGCGGAAACAATCGAATGGGTGTGGAGTCCCATCAACGCCAATGGCAAGTTGAGTGTAGACCGTAACCCTACAACATAACTCTTACTCGTCGTAGAAAATTCCTGCAACGTAAGACGTTGCAGCCCTGTAGGTCAGTACATTGAATGTACTAGCAAGTCACAACATAGGAATAATGAACCTATTTGTACATGCAATTTGGCTGGTGGAAATCTCTAAGTTTAGTTTTAGCATAAAACTAGTTTTTCCCCTAGAATAAAAGATATTATTCTACCACTACAATATAGCATAGGATGAGTTGGCAAACCCAACTCAATCCATTCCCAAAGTTTCATTTAAAACCCAACTGTTTAATTAAGGGTGATGAGATCTCCCAGCATTTCCACTACTAGATGCTCAAGTTGTCCATAACCGGGGACACGGCTAATCGATTAGGTTTTAACACTCTGCAGAGGATTGCGCACTTTTCCCCACAAGACTCGATCGCCTCCCTTGAAGTTCTCGCACTGCTTGGTATTTGAGAACAGGATGACCGAGACATAGTCTTTCGAAAGTATTCCCCCTTAACCCACGGATAGGCCGGTACACCTACTCATTCTACATCTGCTAGCCCATCCCTGAAGGGGTCACACTAACTACTCAACTATGCCAGAGCCCATATTGGCTTGTGGCTGCACACGTAAGCTTCTAGACATGAGAATACGATTGATCTCTTTGAGCCTGGGCGGACGGACCACTAGTGGTGCACCACCATGGATTTCCCATGCATGCTCCCATTGTACTTCGCCACCATTCAAACCAAACCTCCGCCCAGGTAGTTCATTAAGATATCTTGGTTCTACTTACTACTTTGTCACTCATCTCTCACAATTAACACTTCCCAATCCACGTCTACATTGGCGAGGCAAAATTAAACTTACGCGATGGTGACAAAGGTATATGGTTCAAACCTACCTCAATGAACTACTAGGTAACGACATAGCCATCTAGCAACAATAAATCCTACCATGCAATCCTACCACAAAAGGACTAAGTGCATAATATAAACATAGGTAATTGGAAGAATGGTCAAATGTGAACTTGCCTGGTAATAGTTGATGAAGATGATATCGCTCTCAGAAATTTACTTAATAGAACTATTCGTCACTCTTCGATGAAAATCTATAAAGTCAAACATTGCACTCACATAAGAAATCATTTTAGAGAACCAAGAAGAACATGCAAAGCAAAAGTCTTGGATAACCAAATGAACATTCAACACACTTAACTAGCATGGAAATATCCTAGGTGCAAAACAACATGTGACATAGGGTGCAAAGATGTGTTGTGTACTAAAGTGCATACATGGCATAATAGTAAAACTATCATGGACAGATCCTAATGTGTGAAAAATATCGTGAGATAGGTCCAAGTGATAGGGTTTGGCAACGGTGACACGGTGCAAAAAGAATCACATCAATCGGAGGTATGGTTTAGGAGATATGGCCATTTGGAGTTTGAATTCAAATCTGAATAAAGTTCAAATTTGAATTTGGAAAAAGTATACTAACATGATGCTATTGGATAGATCTAATCATGGCGAAGAATTTGCCGATGGTTTCATCGAATTTGGAGTTACGGTTAAAAAGATACGACTATCCGAAGTTCAGGGACTAATATGTAAAACTCAGGGACTAAACAGAAAAATAAATAACTGCAAACAGGCCCCTAGCCACGTGGCGGATCCTGGCTGCTGGTAGTGTTTGGGGCTTTGGCTAAACGGCGAATGGCCACTAAATAAGCAAAACCCTATGCGGTGGCTAACAAAAAAATCATCGGTTTAACCAAAACCGTTCGGTTTAACTAAATATGATTAACCGATCTAAGAAAACACTAAACTAAACCGATCTAGAGAGAAAGGAAAAAATGAACAGCGGGCGAGCGATTCGCTCACCTTGATGACGACGACGATGACGTACAGGGCGACGGTGCTGGCTCCAGCGACGGATGGGGCGGCGCCTGCGGTGCTCTTCGGCGGCGGGGAAGGAGGCGAACAGGACGTGCGTGATGAGGGGGTTGCGGTGGCGGCGGCGGCGCGCGTCGAGGTGGCCGGGATAGGCGGAGAAAAGGGTGGCAGCTCCGTGCTCCGGCGAGGACGCAGGTCGTCGGGGCGGCGTCTCCGGCTGTCCCTAGGGGGAAAATGTCAACGGGATGCGCACAGACTTGGGCAGTGTCTTGGTGAAGAAGAACGGGGTCAAGGCAGCCTCACGGGTGGCAGAACGGAGTGGCGAGGTAGCTCTGGACGGTGAGATCCAAACAATGAAGGCGGCGGCTATGGACGGCGTGGGTCGATGTGGAGTGGCAGGATGAGACGAGGAGGTCTGGGGGCATTTATAGGCACGGAGTGGAGGCGCGGGGCTACGGGATAAGCATTATCCCGAGAGCTTCGGCCGACGGGTTCGGGTGGAGCGGGTGTGCGTGCTCATCCAGCGGGAGGAGGCGGAGATTGGGGATGATGGGGCGGGCCCCAGCTCGCAGCGAGCACAGCTTGCGAGCGAGAGAGAGAGACGAGTCAGGCGAGCGAGCGGTGGCCTTCGGGCGCTGGGAGCAGGCCGCGGGCCAAAGTGCGTGGCTGGCTGGGCCTGCGCGCGGGTGTGCGTATCTTTTTTTTACAAAACAAAACTATAACAGAGCAAAAATAATAATAAAATTACATAGGCATATTATATACCAAAATGCTCAAAAAAATACCAAGAATAAGATGAACTATTTTCCAAGTTTAAATAAATTATATAGAAAATCATAAAAGTCAAACAGTGCTACTGTTGCATTTAAAATCAACAAAAATCATTTTTTAAATAGCAAAATGATTTCAAATTTATTTTCTCCTAATTTTCCATTGAAGGGAATCATTTTACCCTTATTTCCATTTATTTATTTTTAGGAGAAAAATATTTTGAAAAGAAACTCAAATAACTCCCAATTGGATTTGAATTTGGAATTTCAAACAACTTCAAATGGAAAATGAGTTTCAAATAACTTCAAAGTGACTTCCAATTTATTTCTTTGAAACTTCCAACTCTCTTTCTTCAATTATGAAGTCATTTTATCTTCCCTCATGAACTCATTGAGTTGCTTAAAGTTTCTATGTTTGAAATATTTCAAAAAGGAATTCAATTCATTTTCAAACCCCTTTTCATTTCTTTAAATGGAAAAAGTCATATCCTCTTCACCCTAGTGTTTTGTGATGAAATGAATTTGAATTCAGGAAGATCAAAATGCAAGATGCAAAGTTTTGGGAAAGTCCTTTTATTCCCTCTCATTCAACTTTCAAAAAGTTTTCAATTTCCAATCATTTTCACACAACAATAAAACAAACAATCATAATAATTTATTTAATATAACATTCCAAAATTTAGAATTTTGGGGATGTTACAAACTACCACCCTTAAAATGAATCTCGTCCTCGAGATTCGGAGAGGCTAGAAAGAAGGTTAGGTTTGGGGGGTCTCCTAGAAAATCCATTAATCAACACATGGTATGGGGTGATACCACCCTTAGAAGCATGGTCATGGTTCCAACAAAACTCATGTACTCCATCCTTTGTGTTGATGGTGTCGGTCTTCTCATATTCTCCGAGATAACTCCTTCACTTTTGCTCTTCTGGTAAGGGCATGGCCTTTTCCTCAAAATCAGGAGTCCTTGCATCAAAATAGGATCCTTCTGAGACTTGACAGGTCTGGCGCCAATGCTAAACAACTATCGAAAACCTCATGGTGGTTAACAATTATTGGTTCCTTCTGCAGGAAATGGGTCTGGGATGAACCTCACCGCATAACCTACAATTGGCAATAGGTGCCTGTACAGGGTTTCCATCATCCTGCAATTCTAAGGCTTTTGGCTTGTCGTGTTGAAACTCTTCTACGGTTTTAAGGCTCTCTGATTTTCCATCAACATATGATAGCTCATGATAGAAGTCTCCGGTATGGGGGCCAATCCATCCCGTACTTGAATCATTACTACATACGCAGATAGTGAATCACGTTTTCTAACACTTGGGCATCCTCATAAGCATTGCAGAACTTCTCTTCTCCACGAACTGGGTTCGAGTAAATCCATTGGTTCTGCAAGCCACACAAAATCTCTATCGTTTCTTCACAACTTTCAGGTTTTACGTAACCTCCTATGAAATGTATGCTGATGAAATCATAGTTTCTATCAGAATTATTTTCTTCAACAAGATTGTGCTTGTTTCCTTATCAAATCCTGGGTCCTGTGGGTTATGGCCCACTTCAACACTTGTATATCTTTAACTCATCCTTGGAGTTACTATTGATCCATATTCCAACATTACATCTCCTTTAAATCCAATAGTACTTCATTTACTTCATACTCTTGGGGTAACCATCATAACTAAAACCAAACTCCAACTCATTTGTCCAAACTCCACTCTATAGAATACATTTTCCTTTCCATTGTTCAAGTGTTCACACAGACAAGTATCGCCAAAAAATGCACTGGTTCATCCATAATTATCTTTATATCAAATCCTTTATTACATCCTTAACCACTACTCAAAACTCAAATTTCAAATACTCTATTACAAAAGCTGCCATCCACATAGTTTGGTATGGTCAAGCATTACTTCCAACTTTATTCATTTGCCCTTCTTGAAGTTACTTCAGTCCCACTAGAATTGTGCGATGTGATCCTTCAAATCATTGATGTTTTGCTTCATTGTGGTGGCCATGAGCTTCATCTCCATCATCTCTGCATGGACCTCTCTCAGGTATTCCTGAGTGTGACAGAGTCTTGCTTCTAGTATTTCTCCAATCTGACGTATGGCTTCCATAGCAACTTCATGAACAGAGTCGAAGAATGTTGCTCGTGGTACTCGAGAAATGAAAAAGTATTGTCCCATAGTCTTTGGGCAAACTCCCTTCACACGGTGGAGGTGTACCTCCACATACCAAAGTTCAACTCCCTTCTCCATGAAAGGATAACCGTTGTAGACTGCATCTCCTTCAAGATGAATATGCTTCATCATGTCCTTCAGGATTTTTGGGTAATCCTGATCACTGGTCAGGGTCATGATCGTTTCCGGGCCCTTGAGAAAAGACTCGTAAAGGGTTGTCATCTGCGGGCACAAGATAGAAGGGGTACTCAGGATACTGTATGTATTTCCTTTGGTGAAATGTGGTTATTTTTCTGGGAAAGGTTTGGGGTCAGCTTGTCCATGGGTTCAAGGTTTTAGTCTGGGTGAGATAGCGAGAGAGGTACTCACAATCAACAAAGAACTCATGACCTCATATGACATTCCAACCACATGAACTTTTATTGCTTCACGAACCATTACAATTCCCATTTCACAACTCAATCAACATCCCCAACGAAAATAAAAGTGCATCCCATATTTATTAAATGCTTTATCCCAATATCAAGATCTCAACTACTCTGCTCAAGCTCTCCTCGGGTCTGAACATTCTCTGGAAAAATGTCCTACTCCTTTGCAGCGTAAACAAATGACTTCAGACAAATCCAGGGGCTTCCTCGTGGTTATCTTGGCTCCTTGGGTTCTTGGCTTCCTTTCTGGGCATTTGCTAGCGTAATGACCTAAATAATTGCATTTATAACAAGTGATATGACTCAGGTCCTTTTCTACAGAAATTGGGTTGTTCTCGGGACAGATGCTCTTCCTCTTCCTGGACTTCTTCGTTCCGATTAAGTCTTCTATCTCTTGTGGATCAAACTCCACTTCTTCTGTTGGGAAGTCTCCCAGATACTCTTGGCTTTGCTTCGTGCAATACAGTGAAAAATGTCCTTCTTCTCCACATGAATAGCAAGCATTGGAGTAAAATCTGTTTATGCTTTCTCCATCAGGGTCGTCAACATCTTCTTCCATCACCGGTTTTCTTAAACTTTCCCCAAGGGCTTCTTTCATTGCTTCCTTGTGTTGCTTGGAAATTTCTTGTACCTTGGGGTAAATATGACACTGGGCAGGGTAGTGTGTAGTTCCTTCACACAAGAAACAAGTAACCTGCCTAGTTGGGCATTCTTCAACTCAGTGATTTGCTTCACAATGAGGGCATCCATCCTTGTGTTCCTCATGGGTATGTCCTATCTCACCGCAAATCTTGCATGCACAAGGTTTCCTCATTTTATTGCCATAGGGCTTCTGAATAAGACGATATCTCAGTAGAGTCGTCTTGAATTGCTCCCAAGTTTTTGCTCAGTTACATCCTTGTATGGCCTGATGCATTTTCCACCAGGTTGCAGCACTTTTTGTAAAGTACTGAAGAGCGTATTGAACCTCATACTTCCTTGCAACCAAATTGCTCCTGCAGTGATTCTCCATGTTTTGAATCCATAGCTCTGCCTCTAACTGAGTGATCGGTCCAGAGAATACAAGTCCATCTTCATTCATCATCTATTGGGTCCAAGGGTTTCGGGATGAGATAAGATGGATAGAGAGAGATACACACAATACAAACAATATAGTTTTGAAAATAAGTTTTATTTGTGGCTGTCAGGAAAAACATCAAACAATGACAGCTCACAAACATCACATCTAACGTGAGTATACAACAGGGGTTTGGTCTTCTAAAGGTCATATAAATCTTGGAATTCTTCTGTGTCTTCAAATTCTTCAATTCTTCGGAGGCTTCGACTATTGTAGCTTGAACTCTTCTAGTGTATGGTGAAGTCTGATATCTTGTCCTTCTCGGAGTGGTCTCATCAGTTCTTCCTCCGTGTGGTCCAAAGGGAACGTGGTATTGTCTAACTATTTGAGGTAAAAGGAACAATTTGATAAAGCTCAAAAAAGAAGAGAGGTAAAGGACCTTTTTGAGAATAAAGTTTAAGAGAAATCTTTTCCTAAGGGCTTTCAAGTTTCTAGGGTCACATCGTACAGGCAAACATGTGCTCTGATACCATCTGTGTGGCGACCCGACCTCAAACGGCCAAGCCTCTGTGTATCTATGCCATCCCTAGATCGGTATGCTGGCACACACAGTACATCAATGTATATATCAAAGTTCAATCACATGTATAAATAATGTAAAACTGATATATACCTCATAAATCTCAGCGGAAACAATCGAATGGGTGTGGAGTCCCATCAACGCCAACGGCAAGTTCAATGTAGACCGTAACCCTACAACATAACTCTTACTCGTCTAGAAAATTCCTGCAACATAAGACGTTGCAGCCTTGTAGGTCAGTACATTGAATGTACTGGCAAGTCACAACATAGGAATAATGAACCTATTTGTACATGCAATTTGGCTGGTGGAAAGCTCTAAGTTTAGTTTTTGCATAAAACTAGTTTTTACCCTAGAATAAAAGATATTATTCTACCACTACAATATAGCATAGGATGAGTTGGCAAACCCAACCCAATCCATTCCCAAAGTTTCATTTAAAACCCAACTGTTTAATTAAGAGTGATGAGATCTCCCAGCATTTCCACTACTAGATGCTCAAGTTGTCCGTAACCGGGGACACAACTAATCGATTAGGTTTTAACACTCTGCAGAGGATTGCGCACTTTTCCCCACAAGACTCGATCGCCTCCCTTGAAGTTCTTGCACTACCTGGCGTTTGAGAATAGGATGACCGAGACATAGTCTTTCGAAATATTCCCCCTTAACCCACGGATAGGCCGGTACACCTACTCATTCAACATCTGTTAGCCCATCCCGGAAGGGGTCACACTAACTACTCAACTAAGCCAGAGCCCATATTGGCTTGTGGCTGCTCACATAAGCTTCTAGACATGAGAATATGATTGATCTCTTTGAGCCTGGGCGGACGAACCACTAGTGTTGCACCACCATGGATTTCCCATGCATGCTCCCACTGTACTTCACCACCATTCAAACCAAACCTCTGCCCAGGTAGTTCATTTAGTTATCTTAGTTCTACTTACTACTTTGTCACTCATCTCTCACAATGAACACTTCCCAATCCACGTCTACATTGGCGAGCCAAAATTAAACTTACGCGGTGGTGACAAAGGTATATGGTTCAAACCTACCTCAATGAACTACTAGGTAACAACATAGCCATCTAGCAACAATAAATCCTACCATGCAATCCTACCACAAAAGGACTAAGTGCATAATATAAACATAGGTAATTGGAAGAATGGTCAAATGTGAACTTGCCTGGTAATAGTTGATGAAGATGATATCGCTCTCAGAAATTTACTTAATAGAACTATTCGTCACTCTCCGATGAAAATCTATAAAGTCAAACATTGCACTCACATAAGAAATCATTTCAGAGAACCAAGAATAACATGCAAAGCAAAATTCTAGGAAAACCAAATGAACATTCAACACACTAATTTAGCATGGAAATATCCTAGGTGCAAAACAACATGTGACATAGGGTGCAAAGATGTGATGTGTACTAAAGTGCATACATGACATAATAGTAAAACTATCATGGACAGATCCTAATGTGTGAAAAATATCGTGAGATAGGTCCAAGTGATAGGGTTTGGCAACAGTGACACGGTGCAAAAAGAATCACATCAATCAGAGCTACAGTTTAGGAGATATGGCCAGTTGGAGTTTGAATTCAAATCTGAATAAAGTTCAAATTTGAATTTGGAAAAAGTTTACAAACATGATGCTACTGGATAGATCTAATCATGATGAAGAATTTGCCACTGGTTTCATCAAATTTGGAGTTAGGGTTAAAAAGGTACGGCTATCCGAAGTTGAAGGACTAATCTGTAAAACTCAGGGACTAAACAGTAAAATAAATAACTGCAAACAGGCCCCTGGCCACGTGGCTTATCCTGGCTGGCTGGTAGTATTCGCGGCTTAGGCTAAACGGCGAACGAGCACTAAATAAGCAAAACCCTATGCGGTGGCTAACAATAAAATGTCAACGGGGTGCGCACGGACTTGGGCAGTGTCTTGGTGAAGAAGAACCGGGTCGAGGCAGCCTCACGGGTGGCAGAACGGAGCGACGAGGTAGCTCTGGCCGGTGAGATCCAAACGACGAAGGTGATGGCTATGGACTGCGTGGGTCGATGTGGAGTGGCAGGATGAGACGAGGAGGTTTGGGGGCATTTATAGGCACGGAGAGGAGGTGCGGGGCTGTGGGATAAGCATTATCCCGAGAGCTTCGGCCGGTAGGTTCGGGCGGAGCGCGTGTGCGTGCTCATCCAGCGGGAGGAGGCGGGAGATTGGGGATGATGGGGCGGGCCCCAGATGGCAGCGAGTGCAGCTGGCGAGCAAGAGAGAGAGAGAGAGAGACGAGTCAGGCGAGCGAGCGGTGGCCTTCGGGTGCTGGGAGCAGGCCGCGAGCCAAATTGCGTGGCTGGCTGGGCCTGCGCGCGGGTGTGCGTGTCTTTTTTTACAGAACAAAACTATAACAGAGCAAAAATAAAAAAAATTACATAGGCATATTATATACCAAAATGCTTAGAAAAATACCAAGAATAAGATGAAGTATTTTCCAAGTTCAAATAAATTATATAGAAAATCATAAAAGTCAAATAGTGCTACTGTTGCATTTAAAATCAACAAATGTCATTTTTTTTAAATAGCAAAATGATTTCAAATTTATTTTCTCCTAATTTTCCATTGAAGGGAATCATTTTACCCTTATTTCCATTTATTTATTTTTAGGATAAAAATATTTTGAAAAGAAACTCAAATAACTCCCAATTGGATTTGAATTTGGAATTTCAAACAACTTCAAATAGAAAATGAGTTTCGAATAACTTCAAAGTGACTTCCAATTTATTTCTTTGAAACTTCCAACTCTCTTTCTTCAATTATGACGAAGTCATTTTATCTTCCCTCATGAACTCACTGAGTTGCTTAAAGTTTCTAAGTTTGAAGTATTTCAAAAAGGAATTCAAATCATTTTCAAACCCCTTTTCATTTCTTTAAATGGAAAAAGTCATATCCTCTTCACCCTACTGTTTTGTGATGAAATGAATTTGAATTCAGAAGATCAAAATGCAAGATGCAAAGTTTGGGAAAGTCCTCTTATTCCCTCTCATTCAACTTTCAAAAAGTTTTCAATTTCCAATCATTTTCACACAACAATAAAACAAACAATCATAATAATTTATTTAATATAACATTCCAAAATTTAGAATTTTGGGATGTTACAGTCTAACACCAAGGCAGCCCATCCTGCATGCCAGATACTTGCCGAGTAATCCCGATGGTCAAAGGTGATCGGTTTGGACGATCAGTGGCAGAACTCCATGGTGATAGGCCCTGGGGCATGTGTTTCTAGGAGTGCCGCTTTGTTTCTCCCCTTCATCACGTGTAACACGTTTACTGTTTTGGCTTCTGGTGGGAATTTCTTCTGTTCCCCAGTGCTGCTTACGAGGCTCGTCCTCGTCTTCGCTTGGTGTATCCTGCCCCTTGTGTTCAGCATTGAGTTTGCCAGACTGCTTGAAGACCCAACAATCTCTATGGGTATGATTTGTAGGTTTATCGGGGGTGCTGTGGATCTGACATAGTTTGTCCAGAATCTTGTTCAGGCTGGACAGTTCGTCTCTGTTGCCTTTGGAGGGCAGCTTTTGCTGACCTGGCCGAGAGCTTATGAATCCGGCATTTACCGCCGTGCTCTTCGGGCTTTCTTCTTTATCCCGGTGCTTGTTTTTGCTGTGTCATGGCTTCCCGTTTCCGTCCCTGACTGCGGATGTACTTGGGTTGCTGGTGTTGCATCGGGCTAACCAGCTGTCCTCGCCCGCGCAAAAGCAGGACATGAGGCTTGTTAATGCTGCCATTGTTCTCGGCTTTTCTTGGCTGATGTGTCTGGCAAGCCATTCGTCTCGAACGATGTGCTTGAAAGCTTCTAAGGCTTCGGCGTCCGGACAGTCGACTATTTGGTTCTTTTTAGTGAGAAACCTGTTCCAAAGCTTTCGGGTTGACTCTTCGGGCTGTTGAGTTATATGACTTAAATCATCTGCATCCGGTGGTCGGACATAGGTCCCTTGAAAATTTGCCCAAAAAGCGTCTTCGAGCTCTTCCCAGCTTCCAATGGAGTTTTTCGGGAGGCTTTTATGCCAGTGTTGAGCTGGCCCTTTGAGCTTGAGGGGTAAGTACTTGATGGCGTGGATATCGTCTCCTCGAGCCATGTGGATATGGAGGATGTAGTCCTCAATCCAGACCCCAGGGTCTGTCGTTCCTTCATACGCCTCTATGTTTATGGGTTGGAATCCCTCTGTAAATTCATGGTCCAGTACCTCGTCGGTGAAACATAGGGGGTGTGCGGCACCCCTGTATTTGGGTGTACCGTGGTGTTCAGATTTTTGTTGTGTTGCATTGTGTGCTGGAGCACGCTTGCTTGGCCCGTAGATGGATCTGGTTGCGCCGTCCTTTTGATGCGAGCCCTCACGTGTATCACGTACTCGCTTGTGTGTGGCGTCGTTTGCCTCTCTATGTTGGCCACGAGGTCATCTATCCGACCGGATGGCTGTTTTCCTTTTTGATTGCGGGGGATCTAAGGCCTCCGCATCGAATTCAGGTAGCAGCTTTCGCTTCGGGTAGCTCTTTTTGTGGCGACTACCGCCGTACTTTGCTGCAGTGTTGAGTACTTCACTCCATCTAATTCTGAGTGTGTCTTGTGCAGCCCTGAGCCTTTGCTTCTGCTTTTTCAGACTCCTCGCAGTGGCAACAAGCCTTTGATGGGTATTCTGTTGCTCCGGGTGCCTGTCCGGTGTGATGTCATCCGGACTGTTATCTTCGACGGAGTCAGGTTGTTCGGTATGATTCTCCATGTTTCCGTGGTCGGACGGTGGTTTAATGCCGTGTTTGTCATCCGCTAGCTCACCCTGCTCTATCGTTGGGTCTGTATGATCGTTGTTTCTGCCGAGGCGGGATTTGGAGCGGCGCTTACGCCGCTGCTTTGACTGCTTCTCGAGGGAACGATCCTTCGATGCGTCCTTCCGTTCCTCGTCGTCGTTTTCTTTGGGTGTGTCCACCATGTATACATCATATGATGAAGTGGGCGTCCAGTGCCCTGTGGTTAGTGGCTCCTGTTCGTCTCCTGCATCGTCGTCCATACCGTCGATGTCTTCGGAGTCGAAGGCGAGCATGTTGGTCAAATCGTCA
This sequence comes from Triticum dicoccoides, assembly GCF_002162155.2. Taxonomy (NCBI): domain Eukaryota; kingdom Viridiplantae; phylum Streptophyta; class Magnoliopsida; order Poales; family Poaceae; genus Triticum; species Triticum dicoccoides. Next base: position 593,430,070 of record NC_041382.1, on the reverse strand, counting down.
ACAGTGGCTACTAAGTGGGTGGTGGGTGGGCGGCGAATTTCTTCGTCGTCCGCATCCCGATCTGGCCGGCCATAGTTCGGCTACGACTCTCCTGACAAGGAGAGAGACCTTAATGAGTTCAGTATGTCGCCAAAGGGCGAGTGCTGAAGGATATCCGCGGAGGTGAACTCCATGATCGGCGCCCAGTTGGATTCGATAGGCACGGGCGCAGGCGGTTCGGAGTCCGTGGCCGGGGAAGAATCCGGCAGTTCGGCGTCACGGCTCCTGTGAAGGGTAAGGTCAATATTCGGCTCGATCACCGCTAAGAATGCGGCCTCCGTGGAGGGGTCTATCCACCCGTCCATGGATGGCGCAATTGGCTCCGAATTGAGGGTCGGAGCGGTTGCCAGTGCGGTCTCCTGAACATTGTCTGATGGTAGAGCTAAATCGTGCTCATCATGACCGTGCGGTGCACTCGGCAGGGGCTCGAATCAATCGAAGATCAAGTCTCCCCGGATGTCGGCCGTGTAGTTTAAGCTTCCAAACCTGACCTGGTGGCCAGGGGCGTAACTCTCGATCTGCTCCAGCTGGCCAAGCGAGTTGGCCCGCAGTGCGGAGCCGCCGAATATAAAGATCCGTCCGAGGAGAAAAGTCTCACCCCAAACTGCATCGCTATCGATGATTGAAGGAGCCATCTAGCCTAACGATGACGACATAGAGGAACTCTCAATGAAAGCACCAATGTCGGTGTCAAAACCGGCGGATCTCGGGTACACTAGTAGAAAACAGGGCTTTGGTCCAGGCCGGGTCATCCCATTAGTCCTGGTTCACTCCAGAACCGGGACCAATGTGGGCATTGGTCTCGGTTCGTGAGTCCAGGGGGCCAGCCGGGCCACATGGGCCATTGGTCCCGGTTCATCTGGACCTTTTGGTCCCGGTTGGTGGGATGAACCGGGACCAATGGGCCTCGCTCCTGGCCCACCACCATTGGTCCCGGTTGGTGGCTTGAACCGGGACCAAAGGCTCCCCTTTAGTTCCGGCTCATGTCACCAACCGGGACCAATGAGGTGCCTATATACACCCCTCGCTCGCAAGCAGAGCACCCCAGTGCTCTGTTTTTCTCTGGCCGAGGGGGAGAGGGCTTGGTGGTGCTCTAGCTCACCTCCTATGCACACAAGGTGTTCGATGGAATGCCCGAGCTACACTACTTAAACTTTCTCCTCTCCAAGCTCGACCTCCAAGCTCCATTTTCCATAATATTTGTCTAGGTTTAGCGGTCCGTCACGCCCTGTCCCCGTCTTCACCGCCGTCGATCACCCGCGCCGAGCTCATCGCCGGCACCACCGTGGTGAGCCTCTTGTTCTTATCTTCTTTCTGAAAGGAAAAATATTCTTACTTGTATGTTTACATAGATACTTGTATTATTTTCTTACTTTTATTATTGCATCTTATATAGTGCGATGGTTTTGGTATCCGCCCCCGTCGGCCCTCGTCCTGTCTATGATTCGGATGTGCTATATATATTATCTTTATAACTATTGGTTCATTTATTGTTTATGAAAATTATGCCGACCAACGTGACATAGATTTTATTTATGTAGGATGTATGTGACTCGGAAATGCCAACCGACCCTATTGTCGAGAGGTGAAATTTAGTTGAAGAAGAAAACAATTTGTTGAAGGAAAAAAATAAAAAAATTGAGGAGGAGAAGATGATATTGGAGTTGCATGTTGCGGATGTCATCGATGATCACAAGATCAAGATGGATGCAATGCGCTTGAAGATTAGAAAGATTAGAAAATATGCCATTCATACCGAGGCTTGGTATCATTATGCCGTTGGATCAATTGTTACATTGGTTGCGATTATGATCGCATTTATTTTCACATTGAAATGTTTTACATAGTTTCAATGTATGTTTAATTAATTAGATGCTCTGGAGAGCTATATGTTGTTAGATGAGAACTATGTATGCACTTTGGTTTTAATGTGATGATGAACTTCTATTAATTTGGACACTTAATTATATATAATGCACGCAGATGAACCGGCAATGGATGTATGGTGACAGACACACCTGCGAGTACATTAAGGGTGTGCATGAGTTTCTCGATGCGGCTGAGGCAAACAAGCAGAATGGTTTTATGTGTTGTCCATGCACTGAATGTGGGAATACGAGGTCTTACTCTAACCGGAAAATCCTCCACTCCCACCTGCTTTACAAGGGTTTCATGCCACACTATAATGTTTGGACGAGGCATGGAGAAATAGGGGTTATGATGGAAGACGGCGAAGAAGAAGAGTACGATGACAACTATGTGCCCCCTGAATACGGTGATGCTGCAACGGGGGGAGCTGGTGAAGATCAAGAGGAACCAGACGATGTGCCCAATGATGCTGCAATGGGTGAAGCTGCTGAAGATCAAGAGGAACCAGACGATGTGCCTGATGATGATGATCTCCGCCGGGTCATTGTCGATGCAAGGACACAATGCGAAAGTCAAAAGGAGAAGCTAAAGTTCGATCGCATGTTAGAGGATCACAAAAAGGGTTATAGCCTAATTGCGAAGATGGCAACACAAAGCTCGGTACCGTACTGGAATTGCTGCAGTGGAAGGCAGAGAATGCTGTGGCTGACAAAGGATTTGAGAAGCTACTGAAAATATTGAAGAAGAAGCTTCCAAAGGATAACGAATTGTCCGACAATACATACGTAGCAAAGAAGGTCATATGCCCTCTAGGATTGGAGGTAGAGAAGATACATGCATGCCCTAATGACTACATCCTCTACCGTGGTGCATACAAGGATCTGAACGCATGCCCGGTATGCGGTGCATTGCGGTATAAGATCAGACGAGATGACCCTGGTGATGTTGACGGTGAGCCCCCCAGGAAGAGGGTTCCTGCGAAGGTGATGTGGTATGCTCCTATAATACCACGGTTGAAATGTCTGTTCAGAAACGAAGAGCATGCCAAGTTGATGCGATGGCATAGTGAGAACCGAAAGAAAGATGGGAAGTTGAGAGCACCCGCTGACAGGTCGTAGTGGAGAAAAATCGAGAGAAAGTACTGGGATGAGTTTGCAAAGGACCCAAGGAATGTATGGTTTGCTTTAAGCGCGGTTGGCATTAATCCTTTCGGGGAGCAGAGCAGCAATCACAGCACCTGGCCTATGACTCTATGTATGTATAACCTTCCTCCTTGGATGTGCATGAAGCGGAAGTTCATTTTGATGCCAGTTCTCATCCAAGGCCCTAAGCAACCCGGCAGCGAAATTGATGTGTACCTAAGGCCATTAGTTGAAGAACTTTTACAGCTGTGGAATGGAAACGGTGTACGCACGTGGGATGAGCATAGACAGGAGGAATTTAACCTTAAGGCGTTGCTGTTCGTGACCATCAACGATTGGCCCGCTCTCAGTAACCTTTCAGGACAGACAAACAAAGGATACCATGCATGCACGCACTGTTTAGATGACACTAAAATTATATACCTGGACAAATGCAGGAAGAATGTGTACCTGGGCCATTGTCGATTTCTTCCGACCAACCATCAATGTCGAAAGAAAGGCAAGCATTTCAAAGGCGAGGAAGATCACCGAAAGAAGCCCGCCGTGCGTACCGGTGATCACGTACTTGCTATGGTCAATGATTTACACTACGTAATCTTTGGAAAGGGTCCCAGTGGACTAGCTGTTCCGAATGACGCTGAGGGACACGCACCCATGTGGAAGAAGAAATCTATATTTTGGGACCTACCCTACTGGAAAGACCTAGAGGTCTGCTCCTCAATCGATGTGATGCACGTGACGAAGAACCTTTGCGTGAAATTGCTAGGCTTCTTGGGCGTGTATGGGAAGACAAAAGATACACCTGAGGCACGGGAGGACCTGCAATGTTTGCACGAAAAAGACGGCATGCCTCCGAAGCAGTATAAAGGTCCTGCCAGCTACGCTCTTACGAAAGAAGAGAAAGAAATCTTCTTTGAATGCCTGCTCAGTATGAAGGTCACGACTGGCTTCTCATCGAATATAAAGGGAATAATAAATATGCCAGAGAAAAAGTTTCAGAACCTAAAGTCTCATGACTGCCACGTGATTATGACGCAACTGCTTCCGGTTGCATTGCGGGGGCTTCTACCGGAAAACGTCTGATTAGCCATTATGAAGCTATGTGCATTCCTCAATGCAATCTCTCAGAAGGTGATCGATCCAGAAATCGTACCAAGGCTAAGGAGTGATGTGGCGCAATGTCTTGTCAGTTTCGAGCTGGTGTTCCCACCATCCTTCTTCAATATCATGACGCACGTCCTAGTTCATCTAGTCAACGAGATTGTCATCCTGGGGCCCGTATTTCTACACAATATGTTCCCCTTTGAGAGGTTCATGGGAGTCCTAAAGAAATATGTCTGTAACCACGCTAGGCCAGAAGGAAGCATCTCCATGGGCCATCAAACAGAGGATGTTAGCGGGTTTTGTGTTGACTTCATTCCTGGCCTTAAGAAGATAGGTCTCCCTAAATCGCGGTATGAGGGGAGACTGACTGGAAAAGGCACTCTTGGAAGAGACTCAATAATATGCAGGGACGGATATTATTGGTCTCAAGCACACTACACAGTTCTACAGAACTCTACCTTGGTGACCCTGTATGTCGATGAACACAAGAACAGTCTGCGCTCCAAACACCCGAAGCAGTGCGACGATTGGATTACATGTGAACACATCAGGACTTTCAGCAGTTGGTTGGAAGCACGTCTCAGAGGTGACAACACTGTTTGTGATGAGTTGTACTTGTTGTCCAGGGGACCATCTTTGACTGTATTGACTTACAAAGGATACGAGATAAATGGGAATACATTTTACATGATCGCCCAAGATCAAAAGAGCACCAACCAAAACAGCGGTGTCCGCTTTGATGCAGCAACCGAGAGCGGAAAGGACACATATTATGGTTACATAGTGGACATATGGGAACTTGACTACGGGCCTGATTTTAAGGTCCCTTTGTTTAAGTGCAAATGGGTCAATCTGTTAGGCGGCGGGGTACAGGTAGACTCACAGTACGGAATGACAATAGTGGATCTGAAAATTCTTGGGTACACTGACGAACCATTCGTCCTAGCCAATGATGTGGCACAAGTTATCTATGTGAAGGACATCCTGGGAGTGGACGGCAAGACAGACATGTCTGAAGATTATGAAAAGTTTCATGAAATTCCTCCCTTCAATGTCAAGGCTGACCCAAGCATCCTGATAAACAATGAAGATTATCCATGGTTACGGCGCAATAAGTAAATGCCACAAGCGAAGAAAAAGTGAAGACTTTTTCCCGCAACTATTATGATGATACCATGCCAACTTTGTAACACACGAACATGCTACCATTGTCCGTTTTGTACATGCACATGCTATGTGGGTGAAATTATGATACCATGCCAACTTTCAACTTTTTCAGAGTTCATTTGAAATGCTTTCATGTCGTATGGTTCGGCCCTCGTAATACCATGACCATTAGTCCCTGGCCCATGCCAACTTTCAGCTTTCAACTTTCTAAAACTAATGGCACTAACAAAAAGTTTATAATTTTGCTCCTCGCCCCTGGCCCATGACCATTAGTCCCGGTTTGTGCCACAAACCGGGACTAAAGGGTTGGTCCTCGTTGCGGGCAGAGTTTAGTCCCACCTCGCCAACCCAAGGGGGCTCACACCGGTTTATAAGCCCTTCCCTCTCTGCCTTGTTGAGCTCCTCTCAAAGTGAAAATAGATGCCCTAATAGAGAAAAATTTAACCTAAATTCATAGTGAATTTCTCTGAAATTCATAGAAATTTACTAGGAATTTAGGTTGAATTTTCTCTATAAGCGCATCTATTCTCATTTTTTAGTAAGTTAATCACAAACTTGTGATTCAAACAATTTTCAAAGAATTCAAATTTTAACTATTCAAATTTGAAAACTAATGGCACTAATAGAAAGTTTATAATTTTGCTAACCTAAAAGCAAACAGAATTAAAAATTAAAGCAAAAAACAAAAGAAAATAAATAATGCCAAAAACAAATCAAAAAAACAGGAAAAAAACTATTTTTATAGTAAAGTTAATCACAAAATAAAATAAATAAAGCAACAAAGAAAACAAAAAAAACTAAAAAAGTGTCTTCAAATTTGAAAACTAATGGCACTAACAGAAAGTTTATAATTTTTCTAAAACTAAAAGCAAAAAGAATAAAAAATAAAG
>NC_041382.1:593402476-593422805 GCF_002162155.2 Triticum dicoccoides | reverse complement strand
TTTTTCATGTATATATGGTGTTTTTTTCTTCAGATTATATGTATATGTGTGAATATATGATTGTATGTATATATGTTCTTTGTGTATATATACGTTCATGTATATATGCAAAAGATAGATGCTTGTTATATATATATATGCTTGTTTTTTATATATATGTAAAGATTTTTTTATAGAATATGATGTTTTTTTCATAGATGATCCCATATATGATGTATGCACAAATGTGGATGAAATATAATGTTTTTTTGTTCATAGAACATGATGTTTTTTTAATTCATAGACTTTTTTTTGTTCATGATTAGGCGGGACGTTGAGGGATAATAGATGTATTTTTTTCAGAATTTTCTATCGTGCATAGACGGATTTTGTACCATAGGAGCACCCCCTCCCTATCGTTGCAAAATTTGCTAAGTGATATTAAGAAAGGAAGGAAAAGAAGGATAGGAAAGAAGAAAATGAGAAGAGGAAAGAAAGAACAAGAGGAGAGGAAGAAAAGGAGAAATAAATAAGAAGAAGAAGAAAGAAGAAAAAGAAGAGGAGAAGAAGAAAGGAATAGTGGAGAAGAAGAGAAAATAGAATCGGGAACTAGGGTAGAGGGTCGAGGGTTCGAGGGTTCTATAGGGTCGAGGGATCGAGGGTCGAGGGTTCCAGGGTCGTCTAGGGGTCGAGGGTTCCAGGGTTGTCGAGGGTTCGAGGGGTCTAGGGTCGCCGAGGGGTTGAGGGTCGTCGAACATGAGAGGAAGAAGAGGATAAAAAAAGAAGAGGAATAAGAAAAAAAAAGAGAGGAGAAGATCTCCTCTTTTTTTTCTTCTTCTTCCTCTTTTTTTATCGGGAACGAGGGTCGTCGAGGGTCGCCGAGCGGTAGAGGAGAAACCTAAATAGAAAGTATCGTCGGTGTGGGATACATGTACCGTCGGTGTCGGACACTACATCCATGTCCCACAAGTGGCGCGGGCTTCGACGCCCATGTCACTTGTGGGACGTGGATGTAGTGTCCGACAGCGATGGCCACATGTATCTCACACCGACGATACTATCTATTTAGGGTTTCCTCTACCGCTCGGCGACTCTGACCCTCGACGACCCTCGTTTCCGATAAAATAAAGTTTCTTCTTCTCTTTTTTTCTACTTCTTCCTCTTCTTCTCTTTTTTTCTTCTTCTTCCTATTTATTTTATCGGAAACGAGGGTCGTCGAGGGTCAGGGTTGCCGAGCGGTAGAGGAAACCCTAAATAGATAGTATCGTCGGTGTGAGATACATGTGGCCATCACTGTCGGACACTACATCCACGTCCGACAAGTGGCGCGGGCTTCGACGCCCACGTCACTTGTGGGACGTGGATGTAGTGTCTGACACCGACGGCCACATGTATCTCACACCCACGATACTTGCTATTTAGGGTTTCCTCTACCGCTCGGTGACCCTCGACGACCCTCGTTCCCGATAAAAAAAAGAGGAAGAAGAAGAAAAAAAGAGGAGAAGAAAGAATAGAGGAGTTCTTACTCCTCTATTCTTTCTTCTCGTCTTTTTTTTCTTCTTCCTCTTCTTTTTTTATCCTTGAAGCATTGTCGAGGCCACCCCAAACCCTAGAGAAGCAGCGTCGAGGCCACCCCAAACCCTAGAGAAGCAGCATCGAGGCCACTAATTAATATTAGTTCTACGTTTGCCACTAATATATCCATCTGTCATGTTTGAATAATAATTGCCATGTCATCAATATTTGTAGAAACTATGGACACCGCCCGTGACGAAGTACAAGAAGAGTTGTTGGGGGACATAATCGCATGAGGAAGTGATGCCGTCTGCTCATTGTTTCTCAATGACACCGATGGTCTGGAAGCAGCTGGCTATGATTATGATGGCTCCGGTGACCTAATGCCGGTGCAAGAAGGAGACCGTGAGGACGGCTTCGGTGACCCAATACCGGTGCAAGAAGGAGACCGTGATGACGTCTCCGATGACCGAACCGAGTCCGGCCAGGTATATATATTAGTTAAGCTTCTGCTGACTAGCTAATTGATGCATTCATTGTTTTGGTATGTACACATATTAATTAAGTCTTTGTTCTTTTTTCTAGCCCTCCGGATCGAGCACAACTTCGGTAAAGAGACGAGGCCCGAAGAAAAAGTTGAGCTCGAACGAAAAGTTTGAGATCATAGCAATCGCGCCCGATAGCCAACCGATTGAACCCCTCCGGACAAAGAGCGCATTTGTTGCTCAGTGCGGGGTTTTGGTTAGGGACAAGATCCCGATCAGCATCCAGTAATGGTTTAAGCCGGCTACAGAAGTCCCTGAGGTGTCTTATGTCAATGATATGCAGAAAAATGATCTTTGGACTGAGCTGAAGTCAAATTTCACCCTACCGCCAGAGGATAATCCAGAGAAGCCAGTTAAAGAGCAATTAATCAAGTCTTTTGCTCTTAAGAGGATGGCAGAACTATTCAGGAGGTGGAATAAAGATCTAAATAAGTTTTTCGAAAATAATGAGACACAGGAATTCAAGGGTAGATATGAGAAGATCAGAGATCACTGGCCCGCATTTGTGGCCCACAAGACATCGGAAAAGAGTAAGAAGATGTCGGCGACAAACAAGCAAAATGCTGCAAAGAAGAAGCATCACCATTGCACGGGGTCAGGTGGCTACCTCGTAGCCCGGCCTAAGTGGGCCAAGACTGAGAATGATATGGTTGATAAAGGGATCGAACCAGAGACAATTAACTGGCCAGACCGTTGCTGGACTTGGTTCTTCGGGGCTGGCGGAACCTTGGAACCTGTAACAGCGAAGTTCATTTGGACGAACGATCAAATGGACATACCAGTCAGGAAGCTTCAGAAGTATGTCGAAGCAGCGCAGCAAGGGACGTTCTTTCCAGACAGAGAGAACGACGAGTTCACAATGGCCCTCGGGAATCCTGAGCACCCTGGACGGACACGAGGCACGCCAGGCTCCATTCCGTGGAAGGTTGGGTTTCCGGACGCAGGCGGTTACAAATCCCATGAGAGGAGGAAAAAAGTGCAGCAGACCCAAATGCAGGCGCTGCAAGCAAGGGTACAAGCGATAGAGGAACGAGAAGCAAATCGTAGCAAACGTACTGCCGAAGCTTCCCCCGAAGCTACCCCGCCATCTCAGTGAAGAAGCAGCGTGGCTTCCACCGAGCTGCTTCAGCCGGAGCATGCCTTGACGGCTCCTGCCAGCTATCCCGTGGATGCTATCACGGAGTCTCAAAATTGGCACCTTATGACGCAATGGATGAATTTGAAGGTCAAGGTGGCTGTTGGCTCTGTTTATCCTACTGAACCCGGTGCAACTTTTCACTGTCGGCCGATTCCAGAACGATATGCTAGGGTGATGGTGGATGAAATAACGGAGGGATTTGAGGACCTCCAGCTTAACCACCCTACCGGTGAAGGGGAGACTAGGCTAGGGTCTGCTCTGAAGACTCCATGCCTATGGCGGAAGGAGCTCATCAACCTTCCGAACAGGACGCCTCCGCCTCCTCCTCCTCCTCCGGCAAGTCAGGGCACTCCGCCTCCTCCACCGCCTCCTCCTCCGGCGAGTCAGGGCACTCCGCCTCCTCCACCGCCTCCTCCTCCGGCGAGTGACGATCAGGGAACTCGATCGGCTCCTTCTCCGGCGCATGGCGGCACTCCGCCTCCTTCTCCGCCTGCGCCGACGCGCCCGAGCAGCCAGCCTCCTCCTTCTCTGCCTCGTAAGCAAGGGTGGAAGAGACCTGCCGTCGCTCCGGCTGCTCCGACGCGTCGTAGTCCTTCTCCTCCGCCTCGTAAGCAAGTAAAGAAGACAGCCGCTCCGTCTGCTCGGCCGGCGTCTAGCAGTACAGCCAAAGGCAGGAGGACATACAGATTCGGTCCTTCTCTGAAGACTCCAGAGAAGTTACCATACGAGAGGACCCCGGAGGAGAACTCGAAGATCACGCGAACCAAAGTGGATGACTGGTTTCAAGGGTTGAAAGCAAAGAGACATCCACCTCCGAAGGAGAAGGTAGATCCGGTGAAAGCGAAGCGCACTCTGGCTGCCCTGACAAAACCACCCAAGTCTTCGCTGAAAGGAAACTATGAGTGCATTATTAGAAAGGAATTTGCCGAAGCTGAGCGGTCGGGAAGTACTATCAGTGATCAAAGGCTGAAAGAACGACGAGCTGGGAAACAAATTGCCCAGCTCGGCGAACAAGCGAAGCAATCATGCCCCCCGCTCAAGGTGCCTAGCGACAACGTCGCTAATGATCCGAGGATGGTGCCCGGTTATAGCAATCTTGCCGATTACCTGCCCGACGATGTACATTATGAACCCATGGAGGTGCAGATACAAAGATACGAGTACGGGAAGCCTCTCGTCAAAGATGAAAGATCTCTATCAACGATGATGCGAATATTGCATGATTGGTACTTGAAAATCTGCAGAGACTCTGGGGGGAGGAGTACTTTGTATGTGAAAGTTAAAAAGGAGCATGACCTCGTTGGAATTGAACTGTTGCCTGTTCCATTTGAGGAGTTCTTTCAGTTTTTCAATCAATTCGCCCTCGATAAAACAACGGTCACATGCTACTGTCTCTAAGTAGTACTACTTCTGTCATTAAGTCTCTCTATATAGCTCAGCTCTTTCATTGCATGTATTTATAATCATCCTCACTATATTATGCAGATTGAAGATCGCCGAATTGAAGAAAAGACAAGTCGGTGATATTGGGTTCATTAACACATATCTCATAGATGCAACTCAGGTTAAATTTCATGCCGCAGATACCGAGGCCAACTTGCTACGATCGTTGGTAATAAATGAAACCAAAGATATAATACTCTTTCCTTACAACTTCAAGTGAGTGTTACTGTCTTGTGCGTATTCGGTTTCCCTTATATATATTAGTCAAGGTTATAGTAATGTAATTGATGAGTTACGCATGTGTGTGCAGTTACCACTATATTCTCCTAGAGATTAAGCTTGAGCAGGGACTAGTAACTGTCTTAGACTCAAAACGAAAAGATCCCCAGGACTATGCGGACATAACTCAAATGCTCGAGAAGTAAGTAAAATTGATCATTATCCACCATATCAGCAACTTTGTTCATTTCCTAATATATCAAGTAATTGTTTTCTTTTCTGGCACGGTTTGGAAAAAATTCTCCAAAAAAGCTCCAGGACTCCCGAAGAAGCTGCAATTTAGACACCCGAAAGTAAGTACTATAGTAGCATGTTCCGCGCATCTCCTATTGATTTGGCATTCTTGCTTATTAGTTTGATTGACCTCTATTTCTTGTAACGTGGTTGTGGCAGGAAAAAGGGAATGATTTCTGTGGATACTACGTTTGCGAGTCCATCCGCCACACGACCTGTGAGCGGGCTACACTGACGAACAATATGAAGTACGTAAATAACAACATTCACAATTTTATTTTATTACAATTATTTGTGTTGAGTTTCATTCATTCATATATATATATATATGTATTGACCCCCTTCTTCAAATTAGGTGTTTCGGAAGCGGGATGAACTCCTTGCACCAGCTCGCATGCGAGAAATTCAAGAGGAATTGGCGGCATTCTTTCTTGACCACGTGATCGCTGAAGACGGAGAATACTATGTGGACCATGAGTCCGTATGATTATATTTGTAAGAGATAATTGTTGTATATATGTAGCCGGTAGTGTCGGATAGATATACGAGAACTTGTTGTTCGACCAATCTCTCGGAGAAGGAGAGGTGGTCGATATCACTTCTCTCTATATGCATATATGTTCATGACGATCTTCTGTTTTGTTCGTTTGCTTACTAGCTAGCTAGCGTGTCTAGTCCTCTCTATACATATGTATAGTACATAGCGTCGACCAAGCACGGACATAAGAGAGAACACTTCTCTCTATTAATTATAGCTAGCTAACACAATATATGAAACACCTAAATTAACCCCCAAAACCCCCAACCCCCCCCCCCTTTAAAAAAAACAAAAACCCCAGCCACAGAAATGCTGACGCGTGGATGCCTATTGGTCCCGGTTGGTGCCACCAACTGGGACCAAAGGGTCTCCTGCCTGGGCTCCGCGCACAAGCCACGTTGAGGCCCATTAGTCCCGGTTCTGGATTGAACCGGGACTAAAGGGACAGGGCATTAGTACCGACCCTTTAGTCCCGGTTCAGGAACCGGGACAAAAGGCCCTTACGAACCGGGACAACAGGCCCTTTTTCTACCAGTGGTAGGGGGTCCCGAACTGTGCGTCTAGGCGGATGGTAACAGGAGACGGGGGACACGATGTTTTTACACAGGTTCGGGCCCTCTCGATGGAGGTAAAACCCTACTCCTTCTTGATTGATTTTGATGATATGAGTATTACAAGAGTTGATCTACCACGAGATCGAAGAGGCTAAACCCTAGAAGCTAGCCTATGGTATGATTGTTGTTGGTCCTACGGACTAAACCCTCCAGTTTATATAGACACCGGAGGGGGCTAGGGTTACACAGAGTCGGTTACAAGGAAGGAGATCCACATATCCGTATTGCCAATCTTGCCTTCCACGCCAAGGAGAGTCCCATCCAGACACGGGACGAAGTCTTCAATCTTGTATCTTCATAGTCCAGCAGTCCGGCCAAAGGATATAATCCGGCTGTCCGGATACCCTGTAATCCAGGACTCCCACACCGTCCTTCATAGTTTGACTCGATGGATATTGCTCAGAAATCAGTTTCTATACACGGATGAGTCTTGTGCTTGCTGCCATCACTCATGGCACTGTTTTTGCATGGAATCCTTATGCTTTCGGTACGTTTGTCTTCCACCGTAATTATAATTGTTTCATCCACATGCATGCGGGTTAGCTAGTTTCCCTTTACTAATTAACATTCTTTTGTTTCCAAGGTCCTGTGAATATTCGACCACCTATACTTGAAAAATATTTATAACCAAGGGGAAGATGACGATGCTGATGATCACGAGCATGAGGACGAGCAGGACCCATATAATTAGTGGCGCCTGGCAACTTATTCCGATGGATCACCTCTTCGTGTCTGTATACAGGGCATTGATGATGTTACTAAGGAAGTAGGTGTTGTCTGGTATGGTCACACTCTCTGGACCTATTCCAACATCCATTGTAGGGTATTCAGGATGGATATTAGTGTACTAGCGCCAACACCTTTTCCTGGTCCAGTATTGAAAGTCTTGGAGGAAACTCGCTCTTCCTTGGACAAAACTATCCAATGATGGTGGAAGGCGATCCAGCTGCTATTGACACAAAGTTACTACCATTTATGAGAAGCAATTGTATCTATACCTCAGACATTACTATGCTTCCCTACCATCCCAATATGGGTCCTAACATAGGCCGCTTCAGCCTCGATGATCAGTCCTGCGCTGGTCTCGAGATTGATAGTAGCTGGTCCTTCCCAAAGAATCACTTCTGGTTCAAAGCAAGCGTTTCCAACGTCGACGAGTGGTTGATCTGAAGTTCATTTCATCTCTTTGTTATTAGTTGTGTGAGAAAACATTACTAGAATGTTTTGTTGGAAATAATCTATAATCAAACGTGTATCCTCGTTGTCATTGTGGGTGGATGACTTGTTGCATGTAATCAATGGTACATTTGCATATGCGTCCATCAACTCACGCCTGCTAGTGGTGTCATATGAACAGTGCTAGTGATTTTAGCTGCAAAAATTAGATAGTGCTAGTGATTTGTTGCTGCATATTTTGACAAATCATAGTGTTACAAGGTTGACAAATGGCAATGTTACTAGATAAACAAATGTCAATCTTTCCAGTTTGACAAATGGCAACATACCCAAAATGATAGATATGCAAATCTTACCCAATTGTTTGCATGTGGTTACACACATGTCATGCAAAACAACCGTTTGTGTTGAAGGGATGCAGAAATCCTGCTCGGCACATTTTCCCTTGGCTTCCTGGGGAAGCTGTCGGTTTGCATACACATGTTCTAACTAAAACATTTGCGATGAGTGTTTTATATTTTAAAACCATTGATTTTTTTCAAAAGAAAATCATTTGATAAGTTTGTACATTAAGAGAGAAAAATGCAAGTTTGTTCAAACCATATCTTTGATTCACTCACACTGTGAATTTATATTCATATGATCAAGAATTTGAGGATACAGTATTAAACCCCAAAAAAAATATTTCTGGAGTTCGGCGGAGGCGGTGTGCCGTGCCGCGCCGTCATTGTCGTTGTCGTTACCGTGCTCTGGGACGCCGTTGTTGAAGTATTCAAGGTAGCACAAAATGTTCTTCACTTGTAAATAAAACATCATGTTGTCGCGCGGGAGGACGGCAACTAGCGCTGCTGAGAGGTAGCGGTCGACGGTAGCGTCCCATGCCGCCGAGGGGGGTGCGTGCACGGGCACCGGCGCGGCGGATGCAGCCAAATGCATGGGGACCGATGCCGCGATGGGTGGAGGGGCGCGCACGGGCGCGGCGGGTGCAGCTAAACGCACGGGGGCCGGGGCCACGATGGGTGGAGGGGCGCGCACGAGCACGGGCGCTTGCATGTACACAAGCTCGCGCGGGTCCACGGAGACCTCGCTGACGCCTGAGGCTTCCAGCTCTGCGATAGTGCTCGGTGACCAACCCGTCAATGCTACGGGGATGGTCGCTGGCGCGGGCGCGGGGATGGGAGCTGGGACAAGAACGCGGGCAGCAACTGCCGCGGCGAGCTCGTTCTGGGCCATGTCCATGAGGCCCCATTCCTCCTTATTTTCTATCTCCTCCGGCTCAGAGTCGACTTCACCAAACTTGAAGACTAGTGGCAGATGATCATTCTGCGCCATGGCGTTGGTGGACGTCTGCGGGAGCGAGGGGAATGCGAGGCGAACAGTAAGGCTGCCAATATTAAATAGCGGCACGGGCGCCATTAATGGAGAGGAAGGTGGGCGGCCATGGAAGTCAAAGGGCTCGCTTCCCAGTGAGCCTGTGCAGCATACAACTCGCATGATTCCTGATGAGCCTGCGCATTGGAGGACAGCTTGCACGCCTCTCGGTCAGCCTGTGCACCGGCTGCGCTCGCACGCCTCCTGTTCGGCCAAGGTCAAGCAGCTGTCCGCACGGCACCTTCTACAACCATTAAAACCAAGACACGTAGCATCACATGAATACTTAATAGAACGCACATGGTTTGAATTATACAAACGTTTGAGATATTAAAGTGGCAGCTAGTTTTTCAAAATGCCTTTGTTGGCTGTCATAATTGGAGTGCGCCTTCTGTCAAAATGGACACGAAAAATACCACATCATGTCGGGTGCCATTCCATGATAGCATGCCAAGTTTCATGAATTTCAGACGAGTTTTGGGTTTACTAGAATTCAAAAACAAGGCATCTCAATGTTTTGCCGGCAATCAGCAGTCCCTGGTGTTTGAAATTCATTCCCATTTCTTGCATGGGACCTAAGCATGCACCCAAGGACACAGATTTGATTTTTCAACCATTTTATATGCACTGGAACATGTGCATGTAGTTCAAATTTGAATTATGCACATAAATGCATTGAAAACTCAGTAAATGCATAAAAATGTCCAGAAGAACACCGAAAAATCACAAAAATTGACAAAACACTCCTGTTGTTCTACGTTGACACGAGAAATTTTTTGGAAGCAATAAGAGGTAGTGGATATCGTGTCGTCCCCAAAGGTGGGGCGTTCCCTACCGAAACCATGATGCTTGTTGTGAGAAGCTCTAGTTAGTGAGAAGCATATACACAAACCTGCCCCAAATGGGACAAAAATTTTACCACAGCATGTTGATGCCGCTCCATGAAAGCATGCCAAGTTTCATGAATTTCAGACGAGTTTCGGATTTACTAGAATTTAAAAACTAGACACTCAATGTTTTGCCGACAATCAACGGTGCCCTAGTGTTTGAAATTCATTCCCATTTCTTGCATGGGGCCTAAGCATGCACCCAAGGACACATATTTGATTTTTCAACCAATTTATATGCACTGGAGCATGTGCATGTAGTTCAAATTTGAATTATGCACATAAATGCATTGAAAACTCAGTTGATGCATAAAAATGTCCAAACGAACCCTGAAAAATTCCAAAAATTGACACAACACTCCTGTTGTTCTATGTTGACACTAGAAAAAATTTGAAAGCAATAAGAGGCAATGGATTTCGTTTCGTCCCCAAAGGCGGGACGTTCCCTATCGAAACCATCATGCTTGTTGTGAGAAGCTCTGATTTGTGAGAAGCATATACCTGAACCTGCCCCAAATGGGATAAATTTTTTAACACGACATGTTGACGCCTCTCCATCATAGCATGCCAAGTTTCATGAATTTCAGACGAGTTTTGGATTTACTAGAATTTAAAAACTAGGCATCTCAATGGTTTGCCGGCAATCAACAGTGCCATGGTGTTTGAATTTCATTCCCATCTCTTGCATGGGACCTAGAAATTCACCCAAGGACACACATTTGATTTTTCAACCAACATTGGTGCATTGGAGCATGTGCTTGTAGTTCAAATTTGAATTGTGCACATAAAATGCCTAGAAAACCCAGTTAATGCATAAAAATGTCCAAACGAGCCCCGAAAAATCACAAAAATTGACACAACACTCCTGTTGTTCTATGTTGACACTAGAAATTTTTTGAAAGCCATAAGAGGCAATGGATATCGTTTCGTCCCCAAAGGTGGGACGTTCCCTATCGAAACCATCATGCTTGTTGTGAGAAGCACTGGTTTGTGAGAAGCTTATACCGGAACCTGCCCCAAATGGGACAATTTTTTTACCACGACATGTTGATGCCGCTCCATGATAGCGTGCCAAGTTTCATGAATTTCATACGAGTTTTGGATTTACTAGAATTTAAAAACTAGGCATCTCAACGTTTTGTCGGCAATCAATAGTGCCCTGGTGTTCAAAATTCATTCCCATCTCTTGCATGGGACCTAGAAATTCACCCAAGGACACACATGTCATTTTTCAACCAACTTTAGTGCATTGGAGCATGTGCTTGTAGTTCAAATTTGAATTATGCACATAAAATGCCTAGAAAAACCAGTTAATGTATAAAAAAAGGCCAAACGAACCCCGAAAAATTCCAAGATTGAACACAACACTCCTGTTGTTCTATGTTGACACTAGAAAAAAATTTAAAGCAATAAGAGGCAACGGATATCATCCCATTCCCAAAGGTGGTACATTCCCTATCGAAACCATCATGCTTGTTGTGAGAAGCTCTGGTTTGTGAGAAGCTTATACCCGAACCTGCCCCAAATGGGACAAAATTTTCCCCACGCCATGTTGATGCCGCTCCATGATAGCATGCCAAGTTTCATGAATTCAAGACGAGTTTTGGGTTTACTAGAATTTAAAAACCAGGCATGTCAATGTTTTGCTAGCAATCAACAGTGCCATGGTGTTTGAATTTCATTCCCATCTCTTGCATGGGACCTAGAAATTCACCCAAGGACACACATGTTATTTTTCAACCTATTTTGGTGCATTGGAGCATGCGCTTGTAGTTAAAATTTGAATTATGCACATAAAATGCCTAGAAAACCTAGTTAATGTATAAAAAAGGTCAAACGAACCCCGAAAAATTCCAAGATTGAACACAACACTCCTGTTGTTCTATGTTGACACTAGAAATTTTTTGAAAGCAATAAGAGGCAACGGATATCGTCCCATCCCCAAAGGTAGTACGTTCCCTATCAAAACCATCATGCTTGTTGTGAGAAGCTCTAGTTTGTGAGAAGCTTATACCCAAACCTGCCACAAATGGGACACAATATTCACCACGGCATGTTGATGCCGCTCCATGATAGCATGCCAAGTTTCATGAATTTCAGACGAGTTTTGGATTTACAAGAATTTAAAAATCAGGTATCTCAAAGTTTTGCTGGCAATCAGCAGTGCCCTGGTGTTTGATATTCATTCCCAGCTCTTGCATGGGACCTAGAAATTCACCCAAGGACACACCTGTGATTTTTCAACAAACTTTAGTGCATCGGAGCATGTGCTTGTAGTTTAAATTTGAATTGTGCACATAAAATGCCTATAAACCCCAGTTAATGTATAAAAAAGGCCAAACGAACACCGAAAAATTCATTCCCATTTCTTGCATGGGACCTAAGCATGCACTGAAGGACACAAATTTGATTCTTCAACCAATTTGTATGCACCAGAGCATGTGCATGTAGTTTAATTTTGAATTGTGCACCTAAAATGGCTAGAAAACCATTTTAGTGTATATAATGTCCAAACGAACCCTCAATAATTCCAATTCTTTTATGACACACATATAGTTGCATGTTCACTGCAGATAAAAGGACTAGCAATTCAAACAGCGTCCATTGCCGTTGTGACCCCATTTTGTAATTCGAATCAAGTAGATCCCACACAGTTTATTATCACCAATCGTGTGAGATGTAGTACAAAATAACTTGGAGCACCTTCGGTGTATAGTACGCCTATGGGTTACGCGAGAAGGTGTGTCGGCTATAGTCCACAGCCGGCGTGTCAAGCACACTAGCTTGCTCCCCAAAAACTCCCGCCTCTGCATACCTAGCAATCTCGAAAATATCTACCGCCTGGAAGGTTTTAATGTCTGATAGCACACGATTAGTATGTGCGGACCGTGTGCGATGTTTATTACTCCCACTCTGCTTCAGTCCCTTGATTCAAATTTTCAGTAGCCCCGACATTTTATTCCCGCCTCCGCATCCCTCGCAATCTCAAAAATATCTACTCGCCCTTGATCCAAATTTTCAGTAGCCCCGCCTCGTTACTCCCGCCAAGTAAAAATTTTAGTTGCCACAGTATTTCCTCAAACACAACCTCTGCCAACATAGACACACACAACCCTCTAAACCATTGGTAGGTCGCCGCCATCGCCGGCTCCTCCATCCTCAACCTCTCCCTGTGTGCCTGGGAGCTCGAGGAGCCAATGGCCAAAAAGAGGTTTATCGCGGCCTTTTCGCCCGATGCCGGCGAGGTGGCCGCCGAGGTGTCCCCGTCGTCCTCTGCAGGCTCAATCCGCCGTTGCTGGTCTGCCGCCATGCCCCTATGCCGGTTCGAGGACTTCCCCGTCCTCCCCCAGACCCGGCAGCCAATGAAGTCCTACCTCGGGGTCCGGCAGCGGCGGTGGGCAACATGGGTCACCGAGATTACAGATCGAGAGACCCACACCCGCTAGTGGCTCAGTAGCTTCCACACGGCCGAGCTCGCGGCCATCGAGTACGACCGCTGGCAGGTCCGCTACCACGGCACGACTGCTATGCTCAAATTCCCCTTCGGCACACGTCCGGTCCACCTCATTCCGCCAGAGCCAGGGTGGTGAGCTTGGCTATGGTGTGGGAGGACCGCGAGGCGCGGGAGCGCCTCGAGGCCGAGGCCACCGACGAGGCCTACATGCAAGAGCTCCACCGGCAGCACCCGGAGCTCGTGGAGGCGGAGCAGGTGATCTTTGCCGGTGCGGAGGGCGGCGAGGTTATCGCGCTCCCCTCCGATGACGAGGTCAAAGGTGGTGAGGACGGCGGCGCGGAAGGCGGAGAGGTTATCATGCTCTCCTCTGATGATGAGGTCGAACGCGGCGGCGTGGAGGGTGTCGAGGTGGGCCCCGAGGACGAGGAGATCGATGTCGACAAGTGGAGGAGTGCCTTCCCCAACGACCTTGACGACGGTACTGGCCGGGACCTGGCTCGCGGCACACCGTGCATGACGAGGAAGGATTGGCTTGACCTCTATTTCGACCGGAAGTATTTTAGCTTAGTTTAAATTTATATTTTATGTTCGGTTATGCAAAACTATCTATGTTTATTATTTGAATGCATGATACTTTCGGTTAAACCTGCTTTGAACTTGATCAAATTGAAGTTTACAACCTTAAGTTTAGGGGATCAACTAGAAAAGGCGAAAAATTACCGGAGTATATATATATCCACTAAGGGTTTTAGTCCTTTAACTTTTTAAGGATCGCCTAGAGATGTCCTTACGACTTGTTTATTTCAGTTCATCACAATGTGATTCTCTATATGTGCAACTATTTGTCATGCAGTTAAATTTCGTCAACAACAGTTTCAACAATACCACTATGAATTATGATATTTGGTAGATGTTAATGATATTGCAGTTAACATGCCTTTTCGTTTTTCAATTATTGTTTAGCAACATGCGTTGTACTGAATGACTAAATATGCAATCCCAGGCTACATAGCAACAAGGAAGAGTGTTACCTTAATGTTCTGATGATGTCTAGATATACATGTAATAAAATCTTATATAATGGGATGGATGGAGTGTTGTACTACATCATTTTTCAGATGTTGTTTAGCTTCTAATATTAATTTGGTGCTTTTAAGTACATATATCATTGCCAAAGATCCACACTTCGACCCTTTCTGCGTATAGGGCAATGAGATATTCATGAACCAGCATCAAGTGAGGAAATTGATAAAGATTGTTATTAAAATGGGTCAAAAGATGTCAATCGAACTATTTGTTTACAGTTTATGCAAGACAACAGTGAACTGCAGGATGGTAAGTAAGAACCATGTAGCCTTCTTTTTACTGCATGTAATGAGTTGTGTTAGATGACAATATCTGAATCTTTTTCTTTTGAAGTGGATCCTAAAGCAGTTTACTCAAGGTTACCTCTCAAACTACATGATTGGTGGCCGTCCATCACAAGGGGTTGGACTAGAGTCATGCATGCCTTCTGCATCCAGGAGAGCACAATAGGGCCATTCCGCTTCACCTTGTTCAGCAACTGGAATGTCTGTTGCCTCTTTCTTTACCATCTGTAATAGTACAAGTATAGAACCCTGGTACATCATTCTTTATTTGGTGCTTCTGTAATTTTTAAACATATGTACCTATGAACCGAATAATGCATTGGTTGTTTGAATCTGATGGATATGAATAAAGCTATAGCCTACTTTCAAGTTTAAATTAGGTACAATTTTAAATAACAACAGTTAAATTAGGGCAAAATTACGTTGTGCAGGTCATTACGACACACACGGTTGGTAAAACACTAACATTTGCGACATACACCATAATCTGAGACGGTTCACAAAGAGGAAACATGTGCAAGCATGCACACAGTTGCCATTTGCAATGCGTGAGTGACGTCAGACATTATCACATACGGTGCGGGAAAACTAAATGTGTGTGATTGTCTACCTATCGTACACGGTTTATAATCATGAATTGTTTGTGATGTGACAGGCATCATAAAACTCTCGTGCCTAGAATCTGCTTGGAAAACTCCCGTGCCTGGAATCTGCCTGGTTTTAGGCAGAACCACAAAACTCCGACTGTGATGGCAATGCAAGCACAAAAAAGTAGCAAGGATGAAGCGTTTGGGATATTTGAGATATCGGAAATGGTTATATAGGGACAACTATATGCATCAAGGCTCCCTATCCCCAGCGGTTTCTAGGTCGTGTGGGAAGGACGCCCCCCCAATCGCCCACACTCACTTGGCGGCGGTTCCATATGCCATCGCGGAAAGGGTTAAAAACCGTTTGTTTAGGACCAACGCGCACTAGTGGTAGTGCTTAGGCGAAGCCCTGCGGGGATCATATCACCATTACCGTCACCACGCCTTCGTGTTGACGAAAATCTCCCTCGACACTTTACTAGATCAAGAGTTCGAGAGACGTCATCGAGTTGAATGTGTGCTGAACTCGGAGGTGTCGTATGTTCGGTGATTGATTGGTTAGATCGCGAAGACGCTCGACTACATCAACTGTGTTAAGCTAACACTTTCGCTTTCGGTCTACGAGGGTACGTGGACACACTCTCCCCCTCTTGTTGCTATGCATCTCCTAGACTGATCTTGCGTGTTCGTAGGATTTTTTTGAAATTGCATCCTACGTTACCCTACACTTAGAATCGCCCAGGGCAAGTATGCGCCCCGACAAGTTTCCCAACTGCGTAGGGAATTAATTCATACATGAATATATACGGACAAGGGAAATAGTACATATTTATTTGAGCACGACAAATATTACATGTTTGTTAGGGAAGAGTGCTCGGTAAAGTTTCTTCTAGCCCTTTCTTTCCAGGATTTACATCAAGTGCAACCAAGGGAAAAATGGGCACCTAGGCGAAGCGCTCCTGGCAAGCCATCTTGCCTATCTCAAACTGCAGATGATGGTGCTACCGGTGCCCAGCTGGCAATGATGGTGGTGCCAGCGTTTAGCTGGAGCCCAAGTCATCCTCTTTGGAGTTGAAGCTCGGGGACTCACCTCCATCATCTTCACCATCGGCCTCCTCCTCGTTGCTATCGCTCGAGGAGGAGCTTTCGATGTTGCGCGAGCTCCTAGCGCAACACTCCAGGTGAGCAGCCAAAGTCCCAAAGAACTTCATGTAGAGCGTATCATACTCCACCAACTTGAACTAGAGGAGGTACCCCTCCGCCAAGTAGCGGGCATGAGCAAAGCATTTTGTCGGATTTCGGGTTCCGGCAAAACCCTTGTCATTTGAACACTGGGGTGCGCACAAAGATCTCTCCCCCTTCCTAGCTCGCACACTCTACGATCTCACGGCCTAGCTTGACGAACCCAAAGAACATGAGACACAAGATTTATATTGGTTCGGGCCACCATTGTGGTGTAATACCCTACTCCAGTGTGGTGTGGTGGCTTGCCTCTTGGGTTGAGGATAAACATTTACAAGGGAAGAACAGCCTCGCGAGGAGAGGTGTTCTTGTGCTTAGTGAACTTGAGTAGTTGGCGTGCTATGGATTCGATCTAGGTCCGAATCAGCCCTTTCCAAATGGTGGTGGCTAGTCCTATTTATAGAGGCCATGGTCCTCTTCGCAATTATTGAGCAGGAAGGGATCTCACAACGGCCAAATTCGAAGGGAGACAACTAGTACAAGCTATCCTGACAAAAGTAGTCATCGCCTGCCAAAGGCTCTGGTGGTGACATCGTCTTGGGCTCCACGGTGACCTCCGTCCTTCCATCCTGCTGGTCTTGGTCTTGTTGCACCGATATGGAAACCTTTGCCTGATGCCTCGGGACTCCTCATCTGCGCTTGCCCCTTTAGCACCAAAGAGGAAATGAGGACACTGTGCGCACTGGCCCCCGCCTGGCTCCAGTCGTCATGGCTTGCGTCACATAAACCTCATGAGGTGCCCCTCGCCTTGATCTCTCCGCTCCTCACAAGCCAGCCTGGTGAGGCCGCCCCTAAGGAGGTCTTGCATCGTCCTCCTTGTGAGCCTTGGCCCCCCGCGAGGGTCTTGAATGCTTGCTAGTGAAGATGGGCCGTACAGGGCTGCTAGTGGAGCAACGCTGCGGGCTACAACCAGGCAACTCTGGGGACCCCAATTCCTAGAACGCCGATAGTAGCCCCCGGGCCCAAGGCGCGCTCGGGCTTGGCTTCGAGGCGAAGCCAAAGGGTAAGCATGGAGCGCCGCGGGCCCCATCAGCCCGCGGCCACGGTTGGCGCGTGGCGACTGATTGGACGTGGGCGTCTCCGCTTCCCCCATGCTGCCTCGGCAACTGCCCGACTTGACGGGTCCTTGCTGCATGCCGAAAAAAGATCATTATTACCTTAGATCGTGGAGGCCGACGGTTGGCCTCCCCTTGGCTATAAATGGGGAGTGGGAGGCGGAGCCCCCATCACTCGTCTCTTCCTTGCTTCTACCGCTTCTTCTTCTTGTTTACTCCACTACCGTCAGCGACACCCATGGCACCTGCAAAGAGGCTATCAGTTGCGGAGAAGAGGAAGGCTCGTCAGGAGGGGCCTGGGTCGCCGCTGCCCAAGAGGGGGTGCGGCCATCCCTGCAAGCACACTGCGACCCCCGCCGCGGCCCCTCGCGGCCGCGGCAGCACGTCTTCTCGTGGCGGCAACCGCCTAGGTCGTGGTAGTCCTGTTGATGAGGTGAGGCGTGCGGTGGTTGCGCGGCCCCCTCGGCCGTGCTTCCATTCGACGGAGGTGATGCCGGAGTATATCGTGTGGTCAAAGAACCCGGCCGGCACTTGCCTTTAGCTCCCACGCTTCTATGTCGGCGAGCTGCCTGCCACTGGTGCAGGCGGTCTTTGGCTGCAGGCGGACGACTGCTGCAGCAAGGCTTCCTGAGTCACGGTCGAGGTCTCTACCGCAGG
Organism: Triticum dicoccoides; assembly: GCF_002162155.2. Taxonomy (NCBI): domain Eukaryota; kingdom Viridiplantae; phylum Streptophyta; class Magnoliopsida; order Poales; family Poaceae; genus Triticum; species Triticum dicoccoides. The sequence goes on along the minus strand of NC_041382.1, from coordinate 593,404,718 downwards.
CAACGTGGTCCTGGCTCGCGGCTGGTAGACGTTCGCCCGCGCACCCGGATTCGGCAGGCGGTGTGCCCTCCACTTCAGGTACGACGGCGACACGACTCTCTTCGTGACGGTATTTGGGGAACACGGTCACCGCGTCGGGTGCTGCACCGAGGACAACAACGGTGATGAGGTGCTCTGCCTTGGCGATGGTCGTGACGAGGAGGAGGGCGGCTTCATCCTCGGCGCTGGCCACGGCTCATACAGCTACGGCGGCTCAGCAGCTCCAGAAGTGGCGGCTACGACCAGCCGCCACACCGCCGCGCCCGCTTTGAAGGTGGTAGCGGGTCGTCCCGAGCCGCGCTCCGGTGAAGCGCGTGGAGTCTGGCTAAACCCAGGAGAGCGCCATGAGCCCGTCCTCGCGATGTGCCACGGGAACACGTCCCGATTTTGTTTTGTTCTTCCTTTCCTTCCTGCATTAGAGAGAGACTAGTATGGGGCCCTGCTAGGGCGTGCAACAATTATGATTTCTGAGTGGCTGTGCTATGTTTATCATTCCTGTGTTGTGTTGCAGCGTTATGTTTTATGTATGCACGTAGAATGACTTAGCTTGTTGCGCCTGAAGTATGTTTCGCCTCGCGAGACACGCATTCCCCAGTGCCTGATGAGGCCTCCCGTGCTCGGACGGTGCCTGAGAACTGCAAAAATTCGTTAGGGAATCTTTATTCTTCTAGACCCTGGTCGTAGGCACTGTCGGCTGTAACCCAATGCTTCACATCACGGTACCCGGGGGGCACGGATTGAGAGGGGAGCGCTAGCTTGCGAGCTCGAGCGAGGGTGCCTTGCAAAAAACAAGAAAATGAAAACGCTCACGAGGTGCCTGTCCAGCCACCTCGCAAGGCACGCGAGGGAGAGGACGGGTAAAAAATGAGGAACCGTGGGAGGAAAAGGAGGCAACAAGGACAATGGAACCAGGCCAGCAAGGAACACCAGAAAGAAAATTATCACTTAAAAGAGGGGGCAACCAACTTCGGAAGGCAAATGAAAAGCCGCGTCCGGCACCTAGTCTAGTCTTCTTGTCTTCTCACCAACGTGGAGCTAAGTGCTGCCACTAGGCGTGGCAGGGAGCCCCCGAGGCCCGAGGGCGGCACTCCTGAGACTCTGGGGCGTGTACATCCCCACTCATTATTACGTGAGAGTGTCACGAGCGAAGATTATTCACAGGCACTGGGCCTTGCTTCACAGGAACCGGGCCTTGCTTCATGGGTAGAACTTCCGGAGGTGCTGGATGTTCCAAGCGTTCTGGATGGGGATCCCATCCTGTGTCTCCAGGCGCGCGACGCCAGGCCTGGAGACGTGGGCGACCCAAAACGGGCCCTCCCACATGGGCGAGAGCTTGTGCAGCCCTTCCCTGGAGAGCACCTGGTACCTCGCAGCTCGGAGCGAGGCTTCTCGGCGGTGTTCCTCCCCCAGCACGAGATCCATCCCCCGCATGGTGTCCTACTGTGTTTCATCAAACGCCAGGACCCGCGTGGAGCGATGCCTGACCTCGTGTGGGAAAACCGCTTCTGTTCCGTAGACGAGGAAGAATGGGGTCTCGCCTGTCGGCCTGGTGGCGGTCGTGCGGATGGACCACAGCACATACTGGAGCTCGTCATGCCAGCCCCTGCTGCAGGCCTCGAGCTTCTTCTTGAAGGTCCTTGTCTTGAGACCCCTCAGGACCTCCACATTGGTGTGTTCGGCCTAGCCTTTGCTCCTGGGGTGCGCCATGCACTACAAAAAAAGACACATCCGTGACATTTTGGGCCGAACGAAAAAAATTCCTGTCATACATATGACACTTCTATGACGATAATTGTGACAAAACCCGGTATCATCATAGATGTGGTGGGCTCCTACTTCTACGACAAAAAGTCATGACAGAAAATGGGCTTTTCATACTGGGCGGGCCGGAGACGCGGCTGCATGACATTCTTTGGGCCGTCCATGACGGAAAAAACCGTGGTAGAAGCGAGGGGGACGAAACTTTTGGGGAGTTCCCGGTTATGGTGGGTGGTCGGGGGCCGAGTGATGCGTGTTTCTCTCGTATACGTACGCGGGTGTGTGCGAGGCATTGGCTCTAACTGAACCCGAGCGATTGCACTGCAGGCTACGCGTTACTGAACCCGAGCTATCGATCGATGGCTGTTAACTGAACCCGATCGAGCGATTCCTTCACTACTGCTGCTAACTGAAGCCGATCGATGGGATGAACAGTGAGCGTTGC
>NC_041382.1:593398996-593402126 GCF_002162155.2 Triticum dicoccoides | reverse complement strand
GTGTGGAGGGCTGGATGAACAGTAGACGGTGGAGGGGTGCCCGTGGAGGGGTGGTTGAATAGGACCCCGTGGTGTGGAGGGCTGGATGAACAGTAGACGGTGGAGGGGTGGTTGAACAGTAGCCGGTGGAGTAGAGCGCGGTGAACACCTGATTTACAAGAGCCCGTGGAGGCTGTCGGAGGTCGACGGGGGAGATTAAAAGTATCCCGTGGAGTCCCGTTTTGCAGTACGCCACACCCCTCCCGATGAACAGGACCCCCGTTTCGACCGTAGCGCTCCAACACAAGTCCGTTTTGTCCGTTTTGCGGTACGCCACACCCCTCCCGATCAACAGGACCCCCGTTTCGACCGTAGGAGGTCCGTTTCCTCCGTTTTGCGGTACACCAGACCCCTCCCGATGAGCAGGATCCCGTTTCGAACATGGCCGGTCGAACACAAGGCTATTTCCTCTGTTCTGCGGTACGCGAGGCCTCATTTCCATCGCCTGTTCCGTCCAAGCCCTCCCGATGAACACGACACATTCCATTGCCTCCCCATGAACACGACGCATTCCGTTGCCTCCCCATGAACACGACGCATTCCGTTGCCTCCCCATGAACACGACGACGATGCTGTTTCTCCGTTCCAACCCAGCCATGTACACGAGCCCTGGCCGTACGTATGCGTGGGTAGGCGTTCGAGACCCCGCCCGTATGTACACGTACGTGGCCGTATTTTCTTTCTTGCACCCTGGCCGTTGTACGTACGTGTAAATGCTACGTGCGCGCCTCTACTACGACACGTGAGCGCCTCTACTACGACACGTGCGCGCCTCTACATCGACCAGTATGTACGTAGACGTTTGCGACCAGAATGACAATGCTACGTACGCTTCGACCAGGTGGGTCCTGACTATCAGGCACTTCCTTGCCTGCGAAGATGTAGCTGGTTGGTCCCATCAGTCAGGGGGCGAATTGTTTTTTTTGCCCGGATGCACTTCCTTGCGTGCGAAGATGTAGCTGGTGGGTCCCAGCAGTCAATGTTTTTTCGCGAAATACAGTGGCCCGTCCGGTGGGTCCCAGCTGTCACATGGAGGAATCATTATTTTCCGCATAATAAGGAGGCACTTCCTTGCTATGGCCATGGACCCAGCTGTCAGCCTCTCCACATACAGTCCATGTCCGATGGAAGTTGTTCCTTGACCACGTTGACCACGCCGCGCCGAGAGCAGCAGGGCGGTGGACGACGACGAGGCCTAGGAAGGGGACGACACGGAGGCAGGGAAGACTCGGCAGTTGTTTCCCACGCGGAGGGGAGTATGACTGTACGAGGGTTTACTGGTTTGTCTACCGTCGCTGGAGAATAACAACATGTGTGGGTGAGTAGAGGGATGGCTAGGCCAGCGGTGGGAGTACGGTCGGGCGGTGAGGCCTGCGCGGCAGCTAGGGCTGGACCAAAAGCTCGTAGCTCGCGAGCTTAATGAGCGCTCGATAGTTCAGCTCGTTAAGCTCGTAGCTCGCTTCTTAATGAACAAAGCCAATCATTGTTTTTAGCTTGTTAAGCTTAACAAGCTTAATGAGCGAGGTAACGAGTTTCACGAGTAGCTCGTTAAGCTCGTTAGTAACAACACAATACATATTTCATCTTACATGACAAACTTTTTGTAGCACCTCATCTCATCTATTTAATCTAATCGACATATGAGGCAACAAACTACTTCATTTCTTTTTGAAGTCACCATATTTCAACTTAAAAATCATACCTACATGTTCACCATGTATATCGTAACACATTATAATCTGTTAATGAGCGCTCGCGAGCGCTCACGAGCTTAACGAGCTTCAAACGAGCCGAGCCGAGCAGGGTTTTCTGCTCGTTAATCTTAATGAGCTTAACGAGCTGAGCCTTAACAAGCGTGAGCTGAATGAGTACGATCTTAACGAGCCAAGCTGCTCGTTAGTCCACCCCTAGCGGAAGCACAGCCGGTCGCGAGGAGGAGGGAGCAGGCAGTCCTGCCGGCGCTTGTTTGAGCGGCTGGAGCAGCAAGAGTAGAGATTGAAGAAGCACGGCGGCCGTTGGATGGACATCCAACAGTCAGTGCTTGTGCGTCAACCTTTTTTTAGGAAAGCCTCAAATCTGTGGAAAACAGCATACAGCCCATCTGCCATTATTTCTAATAATTTACAGCCCATTTGCTAATTCTTAAGGTTTTTTTGGAGCCCATATTCTTTTTGTTAGCATTACAGCCAATTTGTGGCAACGGTTAAAAAATTATACGAAATTTTGCATATTTCGGTGCGGTCCGAACTATTTTTAATCTCGAAATTTTGACTCACATTCAAACTGATTTTAAAAATAAATGTATATCAATATAAAATCCAACAAATTCTCCATGCATAAAAATTAATGTAATTTAGAATCTTGAAATGAAAAAAAAGATATTTGAAACTAATTGCCGGTTTGATGTGTTTGAAAAACGTACAACCCATTTCTCATTACTGATGGGCCATTTTCTCGGCCAGCCAAATGAAAGCTCTCCTAGTCTTGAAAGATTTGCAGCCCAGCAGGCCTGACAAAGCGACTTACTTGGCAAATCACAAAAAAACTGGGTTGTGGCCGTGGACCCAGCTGTCAGCCTCTCCACGTACAGTACTCTTCCGATGGAAGTCGTTCCTTGACCACGTTGACCATGCCGCGCGGAGAGCACCACGGCGGTGGACGACGGCGAGGCCTAGGAAGGGGACGACGCGGCAGTGGAAGCCCACACAGAGAGGACTATGAGGGTTCACTGGTTCGGCTGCGGTGTGAGGCTGCCGTCGCCGCAGGGCCTGGCCAGCGGTGGGAATAGTAGGGGGCGGTGAGGCCTCTGCGGCAGCACAGCCGGCCACAGGAGGCAGGAGCATGCGGCACGACCGGCGCTCATTTGGGCGGCTGGAGCAAGAAGACCAGAGGTTGAAGAAGCACTACGGCCGTTGGATGGACATCGTACGGTCACTGGGGCTAGAATCGTTCATATTGACTAAGTTGACAAAGCCCTTCGTCCCCGTCAACTTAGTAGGCCCACAAGTCAGCCTCCCAGCAAGGTGGGTCCCAGCTAGCCGGGGGGTATTCACTTTTTTGTGCGTAATAAGGAGACACTTCCGGTGGGTCC
>NC_041382.1:593378285-593398792 GCF_002162155.2 Triticum dicoccoides | reverse complement strand
TCGCGAAATATGGTGGCCCGTTCGGTGGGTCCTAGCAGTCAGGGGAAATGATTTTTTTCACAAAATACTGGTGGCCCATCTGGTGGGTCCCCACTGTCAGGTGGAGGAATAATTATTTTCCACATAATAAGGAGGCACTTCTTTGCGGCTGCCGTGGACCCAGCTGTCAGCCTCTCCACGTACAGTACTCTTCCGATGGAAGTCGGTCGTTGACCACGTTGACCATGCCGCGCCGAGAGCACCAGGGCGGTGGAGGATGGCGAGGACTAGGAAGGGGACCACTCGGAGCCGGGGAAGACGCGTCAGTGGATGCCCACGCGAAGAGGAGTACGAGGGTTCACTGGTTCGGCATCGGTGTGAGGCTGCTGTCGCCGCAGAATAACACGGGGTGTGGGTGAGTAGAGGAATGGTCTGGCCAGCTGTGGGAGTAGTAGGGGGCGGTGAGGCCTCCGCGGCATCATAGCCGGCCACGGGAGGCAGGAGCACGCGGCACGACCGGCACTGGTTTGGGCGGCTGGAGCAAGAAGACCAGAGGTTGAAGAAGCACTACGGCCGTTGGATGAACATCGTACAATAACAAGAGCTAGAATCGTTCGTATTGACTAAGTTGACAAAGCCCTCCGTCCCCGTCAACTTGGTAGGCCCACAAGTCAGCCTCCCACTATGCTGGGTTCCAGCTAGCAGGGGGAATATTCATTTTTTTGTTCGTAATAAGGAGGCACTTCCTTGCGTGCGAAGATAGCTGGTGGGTCTGACATGTCAGCGGGGGGGCACTTTATTTCGCGAAATACAGAGGTCCTTCGGGTGGGTCCCAGATGTCAGGTGGAGGAATCATTATTTTGCGCGTAATAAGGAGGCATTTCCTTGTGTGCGGCTGTGGACCCAGCTGTCAGCCTCTCCACGCACAGTCTACTTCCGATGGTGTCGTTCATTGATCACGTTGACCACGTCGCGCCGAGCGCCTCCAAGGTGGTGGACAACGGCGAGGCCCCGGACAGCAACGAGCCGGAGATGGGAAGACGCGGGAGTACAGTCGCAGACAGAGAGGTGTACGAGGGTTAACTGGTTCTAGTGCGGTGTGGTTCGGCAGTCGGTGGAGAAGAACAGGAGGTGTGGAGGGGTGGAGGGATGGCCTGGCCAACGGTGGAGTAGCGCTTCATAGCGAAGCGTGCTAAGCAGAGCTGCTAGCAGCAGGAGGCGGGAGGTGGTCCCGGCAGCGCTGGAGGAAGACGACGAGAGATTGAAGATGGATGCCGATCGTTGGATGTAAATCCAATGGCTAACATGTCAGAATCATTTGTTGACTAAATTGACACCGACTTGCATTGGCTTCGACCTATTGGCCCACATTTCAGCCTCCAAAAATGTGGCACGTATTCAACCCATTTTTCAGAATTTACAGTCTTTTTTTGCGCGGTAGAATTTAAAGTCAATTTGAACTTTTTTTTGAATTACAGCCATTAGCTGGGCTGGGTGAACAAATAATGTAGCATCCATGCGGCCCATTTATTTTATTTCCTAGAAAATTACAGCCCATTTGCACTTTCTCGAAATACACGATTTTGCTGGGCTGATTCTAATTATAATGTTGGGTTGAGACAACAATGTTATCAAAAAATAAAAAGGGGCTGAGCATTTTGTTATAAATATATTTAAATAATAAGTGATATTATTACATTCGTCCTTAAATCTTACCAAGCTTTTGTACACAATCACTAGGATTTTCGTGCCAAAACAATCCAGGATTTTATTTGTTAAGAAATTATTTTTGTAAGTTAATAAGATGTGGGATATTGTTTTCTTACATATGTAAGTATCTGTTAAATATATGATGACAATAAAAATAATTTATAATAACATATAAAATATTTTTTTTAGAAAAACAGGGAGCATCTCCCCGGTTCCATTGCTGAGAATGAAACCACAACATATTCTGATACAGCAGCTCAAAGGGCAGTTCAAAAGCAAAGGTAGAAAAGCTACAAAGGGGGGTGGATGAACAAGTTCTCTGAATAACACAAATCACCCGAGCGGTGCCAAAGGCAGAGCGGATAGAGCACTCAAATGACACAAGGAGGGTCCAGTGAAGCCTTCATGGTCTTCAGCCAAGGGGCCGTGTCAACCTGCGGCGACTAGTAAGCAAGCCGAGACATCGGGCTGGAAGGCGTAGCATGGTGGATGTCCCTATTTTTCGGCGCCAGGTGCCCATGATCTTCATCAGAGATCTTGAGACGAGCCCACGGGTCCAGCCCTAGAGTAGGTCGAGCCTTGTTCAGCCACAAGTGATCACCAACGGTTTCTGGAGGGATCTTGGTAGGGTTTCCACGAAGCTCATCAACTTGTCCTTGTCCGATCCGGACGAGAGAATCGCCCAGTTCCTCACCATGTTCCTGATCAACCTCAAGACCTGCGGAATGGAAATCCAGGAGGTGTTACTAAAAATCATAGCATTTCTATATTTCCAGAGGAACCAAAGGACATCTGAGCTAACAGTGTTTAAAACTGAGCACTTTTTGGTAGCAATCCAGAATCTGGCGACAGATTCGAAGGATGAGCCAATCAGACTAGAGAAATACTCCTCAATGTGGGCCCAGAGATGTTTAGCAACTATACATTCAAAAAATAGGTGAGAACAAGACCTTGTTCCAAGCAGTAAACACAATCAAGGGGTTTGATGATGTGTCTCTTCCTAAGGTTATCCCTAGTCATCAATTTGTTTTTGGAGAGAAGCCAGAGAAATACATGAATTTTAGGGGGAACTTTCAATTTCCAGATAGCAGGGATAAACACGGGTTGAACCCCTCTAAAGTTGATAACATGATAGAGGGAGCTGGAGGAATACTCACCCTTATTGTCCAGCTGCCAAATCAGGGCATCCGGCTCGGTAGTAAAGGTAATGCTTTTGGCAATTTCCTCCAACTGGAACCATTGTTCCATGAGACTATCACTAAAGTTCCTTCTAAAAGAGAGTTTAAGACATTGACCGTCCCAAACTTCATTGACACTTTTGTTAAGCTCATTGCGGACAGAGTAAATAGGCCAAAATTGGACTGCTAGGGGGGATGTGCCAAACCAAGTATCTTCCCAGAACCTAGTTCTGCTCCCATCCCCTATGTTCCATCCGTAGCCAAATTTCACAACATGCATAATAGATTTTAATCCTTTCCAGAATCTAGAGGTCTTAGGTTGGATGAAGGGAAAAAAATATTAGGTTCATTTCCTAGGTATTTATGGGCAATAAGAAGCTTCCAGGGTTTCAGGTCTTCCTCATAGAATCTTTTAATCCAAGACCCTATAAGACAGATGTTAATTTCTTGGAGGTTAGGTATGCCTAGGCCTCCAAAATATTTTTTCATAGAGACTAGGGCCCAATTAGCAAGGTGTAGCTTCCTATTTCCCTCAAAATCATTCCACAAGCAATGAGACATCTGAGAATTGATGAGGTTCACTGCCCATTTAGGGAACTTGAAGAAGGAGAGGAGATACACTGGAATGCTAGCCAAACAAGCTTGTATGAGGATCAATCTACCTCTGTAAGAGAGAAGTTTGCCCCTCCACCCAGCAATCCTTTTAATGATTTTATCCAGAAGGGGTTGGATATCCTCTCTCCTCAGTTTATTATAATGGAGAGGGATACCTAGGTACTTAATGTGGAAGTTACCTTTATTACAGACTAGAATAGAGAGGAAGTCATCTAACTCCTAACCATCCATGTTGACAGGGATGAGTTCACTTTTAGAGTAGTTGATTCTCATGCCTGAGACTTGTTCAATCCAGGTTAGAACAGTTTTCAGATTGCTAGCATGTATGGAGTCATTGTCTAAGAAAAGGATGGTATCATCTGCATATTGAAGGCAGATGATGCCACCAGGGCAGACCTCAGGACAAAGCCGTGCAATCAGACTATGATCAACAGCTTTGCTCAGCATTTTAGTAAGAACGTCCACTACTAAATTAAACAAAAGCGGGGAGATGGGGTCACCTTGCCTAAGGCCTTTACCAGCAAGGAAAAAATCACTTTCATAGTTATTTAACTTGACCCCAACGGACCCGCCATGAGTAAGTTGCTGGATCCAACTCTCCTCTATGAAAGGCTTGGAAAAGATCTAAGAGATCATTTTTCACCAAGTCCCAAAAATGCTAGTAAAACAAGAAGGGAATCCCATCAGGACCAGGAGCCCCATCAGGATAAGAGCTAAAAATGGCTTCCTTCACCTCTGTCTCTGAAAAAGGGGCTTCTAGCAGCTCATTTTCAGCAGGAGAGACTTTTTCAGAAGCAGAGAAAAAATTGTTTTGTAGAGAGAACCCAGAAGGGTTTTCTTTCTTAAGCAGGTCTTTGTAGAAGTCACTAGCCACTTTCAGCATCTCATCTACCTCAGTAATAGGGCCATTAGGACCATCAAGGGAGTGAATGAGGGTTTTCCTCCTCCTCTGGTTAGCTACTGCATGGAAGTAAGCAGTATTTCTATCACCCTCCTTAATGTTCCTATCTCTAGACCTTTGTTTGGCTTTGATTTCTTCTTGAAGCCAAATTTTCTTGAGCTCTCCATGGACAAAGTTTAATCTATTAGTCTCAGCCTCAGAGAGGTCAGTGGTTTCTGCCTTAATATCTAGAGAATCAAACTCAAGGATGAGAAGCCTTTTGTATCTTCTAAGATTAGATTCCTCATTGGAGTTCCACCCTTTGGTAGTTCTTCTAAATCTCCTGATTTTGATCCGCCAATTTTCTAGGGGGCAGCTGCTCCCAGTAGGCTCATTCCAGATTTTCCTGACTAGCTCAGTAAAATCTTCTCTAAGCAACCACCACTTTTCAAATTTGAAACTATTGCTCTTTACAGTTTGGTTAAGACCAGAGTCCCGGAGCAAAGGAGTGTGGTCACTACCACATCTGGGCAGAGCTCTACAACTAGAAAGAGGAAAGAAACTATCTAATTCTGTGTCACAGAAAATTCTGTCAATGGTGGACATAATCCTGGAGCAGCACTTCCAACATATCTAGCAGAACTGTGGGTTTTCCTTTTGACAGGGCAATTCTCAAATTTATGGGTAACCATTTTGCAGAAAAAACAACTCTTGGGCTTGACACATTTATCCAAATGATGCCCTGGTTCCCCACAGTTGTAGCAGATCACCTTAGAGTATGCCATAAGGCCCGAAGCAGGGGCAAGAGCAGTTTTCTGGATGTCCTATCTCTTCTTTTGCTGATTCTTGCCTTGAGATTTCCCACTGATCTGAGAGTCAGAACCACCAGCAGATTCATCTTGGGCAATTACAAGAGCCTGCCCAGATTGTGCCCCCATTTGGGGCGGAGGTGGGCCGTACCACTGCCCAACCGGTGCTCCCCCCAGTGTGATAGGGTAAATTCATCGGAGTTCCTATTTCCTTCTCATCCTCCAGCCAGATGTTGTCTCTTAGGAAGCAGAAATAACCACCAGACAGCTCAATTGGAGCAGATTGCAAGCCTAATTTCAATCTTCTGCAGGTTTGGGGGAGAGGTAAGGTAGGGGATCCACCTGCTCCGGCTTCGATGGCGTGCTGGTGGGCAGGAGTCCAGTCAAGCATTCCCATCTCGCAGCACAGCGTGGATCTCCTGAATTCACTTCTCCTTTCGCCCATCGAACGAACGCAATTGGCGGCTCACTGGGGTGTGGCATCCTGTGCTTCTCCAAGAAATATCCTTCGAAGTAGATCCGTAGGGCTAGATTCATCAGCTCGCAATCCACATGACCCTTGCACATCCGAGCATACATGTGCGAGTGAGAGAACGGATTCGGTCCCTCCTCGGCTTCATCCCTCGCAGCTTCCTCCTCTGCTTCCCTCCATTCGCGCGTGCACTGGGTCCAGGAGAGAGCGTCGTCGCGGATCTGCATCGCCCGCTCCCTCCATCTCCTCCCTCAAGTCTCCCGCAGCACCGCCAACGCGACGGAGTCGAGCGGCTGGAGCATCCGCGGGAAGGCTTTGTAGACATGTGGGAGATGCATCTTGTATATCTGCCTGTCTTCTAGCAATTCCCCCATCGATATGGCCGGTGACTCCATGGGGCGCGCGAGCGGACTTGCTGAGGGGGGCAAGCGCGCCCGGAGTCAGGAGGCGGGGGGGTGGCGGTGAGATCTATGGCGGCAGCGAGGGTGGAGGTAGTGGCGGGGGTGGCGGCGAGGGTGGAGGTGGTGGCGGGGGCGAAGGGGATCGCAAGAGCGGTCATCTATTTGCCAATTATGTGAACTAAACAGTCAACATATAAAATAATTTAAATATATATAATATAGTTAGAAGGGAAACATAAGTTGGACCTGGCGTTCCTATTCTTATATAGAAAATAAGAACCTATGTGTTTTCTTCAAAAAAATACATAAATTGGGCTGCCAAAAATAAAACCTCGGATGGGAGGTCCATAGGCCGGTCGATACATGACGGCCCTAAGAAAATACAAACAGGCCTATGGACCTCCCATCCAAGGACGTGGGCTGCGCATGTTAAAAATGAAAGCCTAGACGGGGCAGCCCAAAACCACGTCCAACACTTGCCAAAACTTCGTCCCTCGTTTTCTCTGTGTTTCGTACACTCGACATTGTGTGGGCATTTTGATTGTGCATCATATGAAGATCTGCTATGCATGAATATTGATCAGCATGATGTTAACTGGCTGGTAGTTCCATTTTTGACCATGAATAAAATTTCCAACATGATGTTAACCCTTTATGAAAAGGCCGTGTTAATATAAATGCTCTGCCTCTGAAAGTTGCAGTTTCTTATCTGAAACTGAACTTGCAATTTCTTATCTAAAACTGAAACTTGCAGTTTCTTCTCTGAGAATCACATTGTCTGCACTTTTATACTCCTTTGAAACTACATTTTTAAGTGCTAAAAATAGATATCTAGAATTCATAAAATACTTCATATGCTCAATACTGCAAATCTGCAAATACACAACACAAAACACAATTCACAACCTGCAAATACTGACAACCCTAAGCTCCTCCTGACAATTCACAACCTGCCTGACTATTGGGCTAGGGGGGCAGCCCCCTCCTATTCCTCGGTGGTAGACAGCCGCCCTGTGAGACGATGTGAACCGCGAGGGACACGATGATGGGGAAGCGTCGTCGGGCCAACTGCTTTTCTCCTCTTGTAGTTGGGTTCGGTCGACGAAGAATCCACCGGCTCGCTCTGGCAGGACACCCTCACAAACGGCACCCTGTAGATGCTCGATCCTTCAATCTCTGGTGGATGCTCCATCTGGGATCAATACTCCCACCACCGCTCCCTCACGATTGGATTCGGTGAATCTGTTTGCTCCATGGCCCAGAGGAGCAGCTCTATGTACTCCGGCGTGACTCTCTCCGGGAGTATCACCGCCTTTTCACTCTGGTGCAGATATTTGGCCATGGATGTCACCATCGCCGCTAGTTGGTCCTTGTTGTCAAACCAAGACTGTATCTCCAACATCCTAGCTAGCTTCACAGGGTCACCGTCTGCAATCCTCACGTATTGGTTGTACTCCTCCATCGATCTACTTCTCCACAGCACCTTCACTCGCCGGCGGTGGTTTTTGAATGGAAGAGAAGAGGAGCAACGCTGGTTTTGGATTAGAACGGGAGAGGAGCGACGCTGGTTTTGGACTGGAACAGGAGAGGAGGGGTGGTGGTTTTGAAATGGAAGAGGAGAGGAGAGGTGCTGCATTTAGATTGGAACAGGAGAGGAGCGGCGGTGGTTTAAATGGAGAAGAGCGGAAGAGCGGCGCTGGTCTTGGAAGTATTTTTTTGTTGTTTCGCATATTTTGGGTCAAAGTTTGACCGCGTGCTGTATTTGACAAGCAAAATGTGAATGCATGTCACCAAAAATTGTATCGTTTGGTTCGTATCTGAATGTACTTTCAAATTATACTCCCTCCATTTTGTATACAAGGCCACAAACTCATATTACAGGTACCAAGGTAAAAATCAATGCTATGTTTAAGTCAATGTTGCAAGCTAGCTTGTCACCTTGATTGTCGTCTTAATTAATGTGGTTTTTCTCTCCCAAGCACAACAAGCCAACCCTCTTACTCCTCCTTGGTTGATTAATGTTGGGAATGCAAGAAAACCTTCTCACTCCCGCATGCACACAAGGGATATTAATGTCCTTGGGTGCTAGTACGAGGCAAACGCCATCAATATTGCCTCGATTAATGTTAGTGGCCTTGTATAGTTGCAAATTGTAATTTTGATAGTGGCCTTGTATACAACGTATAACATATATTTTATGTGCAAAAATCATGGTCAATTATCACCTATAATAAAAGGGAGACTAGTTAATGTGGGGTCGCTTTCTTAATTGAAGGGTAAATTGATTTTGATTTTGATCCAGTCAGAGTGCGCCGGCCCTCTCGTCCAATCCTAATTCGCTGCCGCACACTCCTCTCCCTCTTCCCCATTGCAAAACAACCTCCTCTCCTCTCCATCATCTCCATTCCAAAACCACCGTCTCGCCTCTCCCTCTTCTCTATTGCAAGACCACCGTCTCTCCTCCGTTTAGCAGATGCTTTGCTCCATGGCACGGGGGCAATCCATGGATACAAAATTAGTATACTGTATACTATTTAAAAGTTGAGGGTGGGGCTTTTCCTGCGCGGTAGGCGGCGGGGTAGTTCCGCCTAGTCGGTTCGACAAAGACGTGAGAAGACGAGGGAGTAGGCTGCTGCAAATGTAGGGCTGTGTGATTTGACAGTGAGTTACTGCTGGACAGGTGGGGCCCCGTGATTTGACTTGCCATTATCATTTTAACTGCGGCGCTATGCCCGGCGTGAGTCTCCTAGATTCCTGACCACCTCCAACAGGTGCCTCTCCCAATGCTCCACCATGTAGTAGAGGCTGGCTCTTGCATGAGAGCCCACTTATCCACTTTTTCCTTGCCTCTCTTTCCTCCACATATGCAAAAAATGCCATGTAAAGCACACTATTGTACTTACTTTTACTTGCTCCTACAGGTGCTTAAGCTTGCCACATAGGCATAAAGTCTGATGTGGCAAGTTAATCAAGAAGAGAGAGACTAGTCTGGTGACCCAAGGAAGAAACGGTGCTAAGCGCGTGTACCTAGGTGAAAATACAATTTTGAGACTATAGCTAATTAAATGAAGCAAACTTAGCAACACCATTTCATTGGAAGAGGTCACTCCTTGGCAAATGCAATAAATACACGCGCTTAGCACCATTTCTTCCTTGAGTACGAAGAAAGAGATAGAGAGGAGTAAAAAAATATACACTTATAGCCAACCTTGTTGTAGTATGAGTGACTAAGTGATGACTATGTATGACATGCGAACATCAAATAGCCTAACGCATCGTGTTAAATCTCCAAGGGCCCGACCGCGCGAGCGACGCGACGGTCGTGGTAGGCGTGACCATGATACAGGCTGCTGGCAGCCCTTGGATATGAGATCAAACGGTCGCATGCTAAGTTGCTGAAAATTTGCAAAATAACCCTCCAGGATAGGATATTCACCCATAGGTCTAGAATCACGCCATGCAACCGTTCGATCTCAGATCCAAGGGCTCTTGGAAGCCCGTATCATGGGAGAATGGAAAGCCACTACCCTGCCATTTGCACGCTGGCAGTTCGCTCCTACTCGTCCCTCCACGTCCTTCAATACTACGGCGGTTCGCTCCTAGTCGTCCCGTCCATTCATATTACGGCAGTTCCACTAATCCTAACCCTCCTCCCAAATCCATGGCGTCCCAAATCTCCATGATCGGTGGTGAGTACAAGGTTTGAACCATCACCGGCGATGAGTTCGACGTCATCTACACCTGTTCTTCCGCGATGGTGAAAGGATGCCTTTCTCGCTTCAGACGCATGTTCGAAGACTCAGATGATGAGTGGGTCGCTGGGCTAGATGTTGAGTACACCACAGTCCTAGGACGAGAGAAGGATCTAAAGGACGAAGAGAGGAAGAAGCCCACCGTGATCTAGGTTTGCGTGCATTACTTATGCTTGGTCTACCACATATGCCATGTCGACGTTGAGTGCCAGGATTTTAAGGACTTCCTCGAGAGCAACCTAGTCAAATTCGTTACTGTAGACTTTGGTAACGACAAAGAAGTCCTGCATCGGATAGGCCTCGTTGTAGGAAACACCTTCGACCTCCAGAAGAATCGGCTCGTGACCTCTCGTCAGCCTTCAATGCTGACCCTGGTAGGAGCCATGGTTCATCCTTCATACGGTAAACTAGAGAAACCTCATTACATGTTTCATTGTCATGCATGGCAGCGAAATTTACTAGATATAGACCACATCCACTACGCTGCAATGGATGGCTACCTTTGCTTCAATATCTACAAGGGTTGGATGAAGAGCAACATCCAAGTGTGTGGTTCAAGCAAAGAAGTATCGGCCAAGAGGAAGAGGGACAAGGACGAAGTCGAGGACGTGGACAAGGACTCCGAGTAAGGTGGCAGTGTCGTTGCTCATGGTGGTTCTAATGCAGTGTCTACCGGAATAGTTGCAAAGTTTAATTTCAGGTGTGCTTAATTTAATTTGAGGGGTGTGTTGTGCTGAGCCCCCAGCAGAACTATGTTATGTTTCTTCTTGTTACTTTAACACTTCAGTACGTACATACTAGTATTTCTTACATTTCATCTTTTAGTTGGTATAGTACTACCACTCGTTTCTTCACATTATATACGTACAATATATATGGCCAACATCATATAGCCAGCAGTTTAGTTGTCAAAGAATTTCAGGGTGCTTAGTTTTGTCAAAGAATTCCAGGATGCTTAGAGGGTGCTTGGATCCAAGGGACTTATTTTAGTCTGACTAAAAATAGTCTCTTTAAGAGGCTAAAGTTCCAACCACCCCTAACTAAAGAGGGGCTAAAACTAGTCTTGAGACTCAAATTTTTTAGTCAGGGGTACCCCCTACTAAAATGTGGATTAGTCCTCTCTCTACTCATTTAACTCCTCTCCTTTAACACAGGCAAGTTCTGGATTGGAGGGTTTGGAGGATAATAAATGTTCATTAACTTGATTTTAGCCTTTTTAGTATTTGGATCCAAGCATGGGTGAGGCTAGCATGTTTTAGTCCCACTACTTCTAGTCATGGGACTAAAACATATCCAAGCACCCTCTTAGTTTTATTTGAGGGGTGGGTTGTGCTGGACACCATTATTGTGACTAGCCTTTTTAATAGTACTATATGCATAATTTGGCGACGAGCGCTCTCTATATGTACCACCTTTTTTTTAATTTCAGGTTTTGCTCCATGGTGCAATCCACCGATACTACTACTACTGCTGTACAAAAGTATACATTTTTTAAAAGGATAGAGGGCGAGGCAGTCTAGCTTGGTCGGTTTCACGAGAGGCGAGGGCCTTTGTGATTTGACAGCTCATTACTACTGGAAGGCGGGGCCTTGTGATTTGACTGCTCATACAAATGCGCCGACGACCTGATCGAGGAGCAGCAAAGAACTGTGTGGTATACTCAAGTTTTCCACTGGAGTAGTACTGCGACGGAGGAGCACGAAACACGGCAGCCCAATGCCATATGGCGATAAAAAATGATCTAATTTGCTAGTCATCTCATTGTTAGCATTGTTCTATTAATTCAATAAAAAACATCGTTATATTCATGCTTCGCAGAGAATGTGACACGTGCGGCGAAACACCCGAAGCAAAAAGATGAAACACAGGAGAAAAAGAAGAAGGAAGATTATCACACCAGATGATCTAATTTGCCGCGTAGTCGTAGCTGCTTCTTCATCGCCTCCAAGACCTCCATATCCTTGTGTGTCTCCTCTGCCATCTTCATCATTGTGTCCATGACGCGGAATTTCTCGACACGAGCCTTCATCATCTGTTCCACGGCCATATTACGTACCTTGACAGTAGCCGGGTGCTCGATGCAGAGCTTCGCCAACTCTTCCTTCTGTTCCATGGCGAGGGCTTGCAGCATCTCCATCGAGGAACTACTATTCTTATGCAGCTTCTTCCAGCCAGCGTTCTTCTTCTTCAACAGGTCGATCTCATGGCAGAGCTTCGCATTGTCCTCCCGAAGTCGCAGGATTTCGCCGGTCGCCTTCTTCTTCAAGGCAATGCTCTTCTTCAGCAGCATCACCAAGCCGGCGGTCAACTCCCCCTGCTGACTGAGCTCAGTGGGCATGTCGTCGAGGCTCTCCTTCAGCAACTCCATCAAGCCTTGGATGAACTCCTTCTACTTATTGAGCTGATCGGGCATGCCGTCGAGGGATAACGACTCCAGCCCCGCCGGCTCGGCATATTCGCCTCCGCGGCTAGGGCGCTCCTGGGAGCCATCGCCTGCCCATGAGAGATCTTTCAAGGTCTCTGCGTGGTAGCGAGCCCTCTCTTTTTTTCTGCAGCCTTGGTTGCCGCTCCCTTGTTACGATAGTTCTCGACCTAGAGCTCTGCTCACCGGCCATGGCAACGACGGACAAAGAAGAAGCACTTATGAGGAGGAAAGGTAGAGTGATTTTCGGTTAGGTAGTTCCCCTTTTTATAACCTAAGTCCTAGCACTAGTAGTAATACCTGCATAGTGGGAACACGTTCAGGTTTGGTACGTACTACTAGTAGGTGTGAGCAGGCTTTTGAATGTGATGGGAACAAGGTAAAGATTAATTGATGGTTTTGGTTTCGAGGCCCGAAACGGCTCCCGGTGAGTTTAGTGAAACATAAATTTCAAGTACTACACTGC
Source organism: Triticum dicoccoides (assembly GCF_002162155.2). Taxonomy (NCBI): domain Eukaryota; kingdom Viridiplantae; phylum Streptophyta; class Magnoliopsida; order Poales; family Poaceae; genus Triticum; species Triticum dicoccoides. Next base: position 593,386,108 of record NC_041382.1, on the reverse strand, counting down.
TCAAATGCATAAATATTATGTTACTGTCAAAAATTGGCACAAAATACAAAGGAGACCAATGGAAGTACTACTAGCAACCCACGATTTAACTACTCACATGCGCGTAGTGGAGTAATAATGTCTTTCTTCCGCCCTCACGTCAACTCAATTTGCATGCACTGTATTAATTGACCATCAATGAAGTGAACGACTTTACACGCGTCAAATTATCACATGGGGTGGATCTTGGTACAAGATTGCGTCCGCCTGTGTACCCGCGTGTGCGTGTGAGGAATGAGTGCGTGCATGGCGTGCATGCACATCTTCGCTTCGTGCATGTACCGCTAGTATGGCTCAGGGAGGATGAGTACATTCTTCTGGAACCAGCAGCACATCACTGTGATCAATCCACGCAAGGAGGTCGCGACAACACCTACACATGTGCCACGTGGCTTCATGAACTGTAAGAGATACACTATGTAGCGTGCCATTGGTATTCTAATTTATGTGTTCTACACATACTTGAAGTACTAGTAAGGTACACGTGCATTGCACGCATCAGATTTTGCAACCAAATTATGAATAAATACCACACTATAGCATGTAAGATCTGAGTCATATATGCCTGATGTAGCCCTTCGTTTAATTCTTATAGTTCATTTCATTCAAAATCAATTAGTTTTTATAAAAAAGCTAAGAATGCGGGAATAGGAAAAACATGGGATTATAGTGGAATGTCGTCTTGAATCTTACAGGATTGTACGAGTGTTTGACTGTGCATAGAAAAAATGCAGAATTCTTTCAAAGAGGTTTGAGTGGATGGGATGTTTCCTATGAAATCTAGTGCAAATGATTCATATGGAAAAATTCCTATGGTTTACAATCCTACGAATCAAACAACCAAGATATGAAAAATTCCTAATGATTAGAATCCTCCAAAATTCCTTTGAGAATCCTTTGAATCAAAGAATCCCTTAATCTATTTTATGATTCATGGAATTGTGCGTTGTAAAGCAGAAAGTAAAAACAAATGATGGCAATTCACCTAGAAAAAAGTTTGGGCAGTTATGATACGGAAGATTCTAGAACAAAAGAGAACCACTGTTGTTTTGAGGTTTGTGCACTATGCTTAAGTTCAATCATGGAGTCTGCAAGATTGTACATGTGGAAAAATCCGGTGGGGGGCTAGAAGATGGTGCGAGGGGCCGAGTGGAGGGAGACTATGAAGGAATGCACAAGTGCGAGATCGATATTTAGAGAGAGGGGGCGAACACGTGCGCTGATGCGCGCAGTGGCGGAGCCATGAAAAATAAATGAGCTAGGGGGCCAAGCATTGCTAATCCTTTACGAGGAGGGTCAATTCATGAACTTAAACCATTTTTAGCAGCAATTGTCTAATGATCACATTCATATTAGCCTTGATATATAGTGATGTTAGGGGCGAGGGGGGCAGGGCCCTTACTGCCCCCTGTCTTCGCCATTGTGCACGCGTCTGAGAGATGAAGCAGAAGGCATGGATGATGAGAGGGGGACGTTGGATACATAATTAATGTGGGTGTATTAGCTATATATGTTAATCCTATATAGAGAGGTATAGATTGATCTATGTGGACATGGGAAAGAGGGTGAGACCTCACTGGATATTTCGATTGATCGGTTTGTGTGGAAAACTATGAAAGACCTAGCTATATACACACATACATAGAGGAACATCGATCGTTGCGCATGCACGCGTGAGAGATAAAGAATGCCCGATATGATGGAGAGGGGATGTGTTTTGGTGTGTGCCTTCATGGGAGACCGACACTACTAGGAAAAGGGCTATAGATGGAATTGACACTAATGGCGCACCTGACATGTGGTGTGCCACTACAATATAGCAGTGGCGCAGCATGTGCAGGTGCGCCATTAGTGTGGAAGACACTAATGGCGCACCAAATACATGGTGCCCCACTAGTAACAATTTTTTTTTCATTTTTCCAAACATACTAATGGCGCACCATGTAGACGGTGCGCCATTACTAGTTTTAACTAGTAATGGCGCACAGTCCACAGGTGCGCCATTACTAAGTTTTTCCCCCTAGCTAATGGCACACCGCCAGTGGGTGCGCTATTAGTAATCTTCCCCCTAATTCGCCCGATCCCTTCGTCCCTCCCTCCACTTCCCCCTCGCTCCACACCTGGCCGCTCCGACGACCCCCGCGCCCCGCCTCGCCGTCTCGGGCCTCCGGCCGACCCACTGCGCCACTGCCCGATCTCCTCCGCCCGTAAGCCCCCTCCTCCTCCGCCCGTAAGCCCCCCTCCTCCTCCGCCCGTCCGTCACCTTCGGCCTCGTGCCCCACCCGCTGCCGCCCTCCTCCATTTTGCCGCCGACGTTAGGGTTTTGGCCGCCGATGTCGCCTGCCCTCCCCCTTTTGGCCGCCGACATTGTGCTCCATCCTGATCTCCTCCCCCTCCGACTCCCTCGCTGGCGTCTCGGTCGGGTCCTTCCCCGCTACCCCCTCCATCTTGGTAAACGACGGCGGCGGTGCCGCCGCTAACGCTGGGCTATGGACCTTCCCCCCTCCGTCGCTCACGTCCTCGCGCCCTACGCCCCCCGCCCCGACGGCGGCGTGACCCGGAGGCGCCGCTCATCGACAATGACAAGGGTAAGTCCTCCTCCTCGCATGCCTCCCGTTAACTGTATTTTATCTTCAATTCAGCAGCCTCCATGTGTGGATTTTGGGCAGTAAGATCGCCAGCCACATTAATTGTGTTTTTCTTGCTTTTGGAAGCAGGTCCCCTCCTCCAAAAAGGTTGAGAGATCCTCCGTGAAGGTCACCACCCCTCCTCCTCGCAGCCCTCTCCACTGTCGTCCCAGATTAGTTCCTCCTCTCCACTACCACCCCTCCTCAAGCTTCCTGAATGATGTTTGAGGTAATGCCATTCTGCCTTGTCAACCTTACAAAGGACAGATTTGAGGTGATTGTAGTTTGGTATCTTCAGAATTTCACAAAGGTGGATAACCTTCTAATGGCCATAATGTGCCCTACTGCCAAAAAATTCAGTTAGGTACAGTTAGCACCATGTAAGAAAATGGCCATAATGTGCCCTGATAATGATGTATTTTGTCATAAAAATATGTAGTGGACGGCCATGATATTGACATGCTGCTAGTAGTTACTTCCATGAGTTGTTTTATTGACATGGCACATTTGCAATGGAGTTTTATATATCTTTAGCCACTGTTCATTAACAGCAAGTCAGTTTTGTTTATAGTTGAAAGTAAGTGTGTGGTTTGAAATTTTGATCTGGTTATGACATCTAGAATTATGTCAGTTTTGTTTTGTAACTAGAAGACCAAAGTGTGTTACTTGTGATCTTCTGATGATGCTACTTGTGATGATGTTGTACTTGTGATAATGCTACTTGTGATCTTCTGAAATGACCCATTGGCGACTTCATTACGCGGGGATAATGATTTTGCAGGTACCCCGAGAGGCCCTTGAGTTTGCTGGAATGTCGATTAACTTCCATTCCGGCAAATTCGGGTACTCCATATGTCCTATTTTCAGCAAAGGTCATGCTGAAATTTTCCGTGAATTTTAGCATGAATTTGCTAAAAATAGGACATATGGGGTACTTGTGACTAATGCATGGGCCGGGGTATCTTAGTACTCAATTAAGTAGGATCAACTGCCCCTTTATTATTGCTGCATTAAACCATAGGTTTTAGGGTGCCTCGGTGTCGATAAGAACCTAAATGATGAAAGCTTAGGCTTTTAGGGTGCCGCGGCATCGACAAACCCTAAATGATAAAACCTTGGCTTTTAGGGTGCCTCGGTGTCGATAAGAACCTAATTGATGAAAGCTTAGGCTTTTATGGTGCCTCGGCGTCGACAAACCCTAAATGATAAAAGCTTAGCTTTTAGCATGCCTCGGTGTCGACAAACCCTAAATGATGTAGTTTTGAATTATGAACGTAGGATATGTTGTCATCGTCATCGGACGGCGAAAGTCTCCCGGGAGAGTGCAATTGGTGCCATGACGATCGAGGTCTGTGCGACATGCCTCACCTGGATGATGATCGGCGCTTCAGCATTAAGCTCGAGGAGACCTTCGAAGTTGAAATGGTACACAACGACGACAAGTGTTATATTCATAATTAAGCATGACTTCAACTATTTCAACGTGTAATTTTCATCTTTTACAATTCGAATATAGCTTATCCCATGCCATGTAAGACGCTATGTCTTGGAGAGGATGGATTTTGAAGGCCATGAAATTTCTGAAACAAAGAAAATTCACCTAAGGACTCATCACGATGTGGACTTTGAAGTAAATCTGTATAATTCTGAGAGCGTAACCATTTTTGTTGCAAAAATTGGGAAGCATTTTGCAAGATGTATGGTTTTGATGAGGGTATGCTTATCACCATGGATCTTGGTAATCCTGACATCGACCAAGACAATATGGACATTTGGGTCCTTGTTGATACGCCTCCAGTTCTACCGCTATGTGAGTTTCTCAAACATAGTTATTAGCTAATTTATATTGTTTATTTCAAAATAGTTGACAGCTTATTTCCATTGACAGCTTATTTTTATTGTTCAAAGAATGTGCGGGAGATGGTAGACAAAACCCACTACACGGATGGCTACGAATTAACAACTTACAAGGAGAAAAATCATCTGGTCGGATTTTGTACTGACATTGAGAATTACAATATCCACAATCAAACTCCTCAACATTATGGTAAATACGTGCCACTAGTGCATGTGTTCAACTACGGTAACTACCATGGAGATACCCTGGTAAGATTTTTACTATTACGACATCCGTGCATCTTTTGCATACTTCTAAAACTAGTACATCATTGCTAACTATGAAGTTATTACTATGTTTTTCAACAGATAATCCCAGAGAATTGCGTGCCTCATTTGATGTATCAGAAAGGTAGTCTTAATGTTTTGAACATACAGCCAAGTCATCCTACGAATCTCAATTGCCCATACGAGATTTCTAAAAGAAGTGGAGACATGAAAATCAAAGGATGGGAAAAATGTGTGGACAGTCGTAAGGAGGTTCTTGGAAGCAAAAGGAAGTGAAGCGCAAGAATTGGAGACAGGATGATCTCCATTATCCATAATGGAGAGTCAGGGTCTATATTGTTTTATGCTATTTTACGTTAAATAGGGTATTTAGGTCCTGCCTAATACTGCTGATCATGTGCTAAGAACAATTAAGTAGGGTTGGTTTGAGACTTGTAATGTTCTATCTTAGTATTACTTCCGACAAACTCGCTACTCGCGGTCTCGAGACTTGTAATGTTCTATCTTTATTCAGTCTTTTGAATTCGGAGATTAATATGATGAATTGAATTCAGAGACTAATCTTCTATTGTATTCGATGAATCTGCTCTTGCTATGGGGTGCTGTCTATATTCTGTCCAATAATACATTTTGTAACCTGTGCAAAATTCAGAAAAGTAAAAAAACCCTAATATTCATACTAATGGCGCATCACCCCACAGTGCGTCGTTAGTATGCCAGATACTAATGGCGCATGGTGGCCTATACTAATGGCGCACGGAGTGGTGCGCCATTAGTATAATAGATAGATACTAATGGCGCACCAGTGGTGCGCCATTAGTAAAAAATACTAGTGGCGTGGTACTAGTGGCGCACCAATAGTGCGCCATTAGTAAGCAAAACTGGTGCGCCACTAGTAGGCCTTTTCCTAGTAGTGCGACCTGAAGAAAAAGATTGCATGCGTGCGATGGATAATGCCGACTGGTAGTGTGTGTGCATGCATGCACGAGAGAAAGTTAGTGGTACAATTATAAAGAGAAGACTATTGTGTGGGTGTAAAAGAATAGCTGAATAGGTGAGGTCACAATCAATGTAAAGTTGAATTCAAGTATTTGAATAAGAGATCCTGATGTTTGAAACCCATGCATGCATGAATATAACGGAGATCTGCGCGGTGTGGTTTGGAAACGAGCATGTTGTAATGTATACAAATTGAACAAGGTTAGACTGATTTGAATTTGAAATACCGATGGCAGACATCATTTGGCCACGTCGCATCCGTGCATGGACACACTATTCTAATTGGAGATGATGGGCGGCTTTTGCATCACATATCTATATCTATACCCCTATATATATTATATTTTATATTTTTTATATTGTGTGTGGGTAACTTTAACTTTGAAAGATGGTCGTTGGATGAGGCAAATCTGATGGTCCAAAGATGGCAAATTTGAGCACTACTGGCCGTTGGATATCATCTAGATTCCACCAGATTTCGCCACATGTATAATCTAGAAGACTCCATGGTTGAACTTAAGCATAATGCACAAACATCAAAACACAAGCACTTCTTATTTGTTCTAGAATCTTCCATATCAGAATTGCCCAAATGTTTTTCTACATGATTTGCCATTATTTGTTTTTACTTTATGTCTTACGACGCACAATTCCATGAATCTTAAAATAGATTAGCTTTATTATAAAAACTAGATGATTTTGAATGAAATGAACTATAAGAATTAAACGAACATCTACATCATGCATATATGACTCAAAGCTTGCATGCTATAATGTGGTATTTATTCATAATTTGGTTGCCAAATCTCATGCGTGCAATGCACGTGTACCTTACTCTAGTCTAAATGGTGTTTGTGTGTGTGTTGTGCGTGTTGAGGTGCAAATTGTCTTTTTTAGGTACACGTTAAGCTTGTTCTTCCGAAATTTCAAGCCGTGCCTTGTTATGCTGAAAATTCAAGCTAGCGTCTCTGTCTATCGTGCCGCGAAACTCCCGCCTCTTCAACCCGCGCCTTGTTAGCCCGAAATATTTAAGATATATCTTTGTCCTGTTGTGCTCCGACAACTCCCTCCATCTCAACCCGCGCCTTGCTATTCCGAAATTACAACGCGCGCGAAAACTCCCACCTCCTGTGAAATCCCGACACGCGAAATGCCCGTGGTACCCCTGAACCGAAAGAACCGAAAGAACCCCACATTTCGGACAAGCGCGTCTCTAAGCCATGGTTCCCCACTACCATCCCATCCACCCACCCATTCATACACCGAGTCCACGAAAACCCGCGATGAAACCCCACACCCTGATCCGTCCTCCACCCAGCCGGAGTCTCTTCCCCGACGACGTCGTCCACAGCAACACCTCGACGTCCCTCATCCACCGTACCGGATGAGGATCCGTCGTCGATCTCATCGTCCCGCCGGTTCAGTCACCCCGTCCTCCACCTCCAAGGAGCTTCCCCGACATTCCCCTCATCTTTCGCGCCACCTCCATTCCCACACCGCCGTCTTCACCTGCACCACCGGAAGAGCATCATCATCACCGTTTCCTCAGATGAAGTTGTGGCCTAATCGGCGCCACCAAAGAGGTTGTAGAGTAATCGCCGCATTTTCTTCTTGATTCGATCTCACGGTGCTGCCGGTGCTCGGTCTCGAGCTGACATGGCACGGCTCCATCCACGGCGGCCTCGCCGGCCACTTCTTACACGGTGTCGCTCCCTCGGCGGCAATGTCCACATCAGTAGGACCTGCTGCTGCTTTAGCTCTCGCTCGCGCTGCTGCTCTACTCTTGCTCTCGGTCCCCTGCTTGGTCTGCTCTTACTATTGCTCTTGCTCGCCCTACTGCTCTCACTCTTGCTCTTGCTTTCGATGCTGCTACGATTAAGCTACACTTCACTCCGATGCCGCTGGGGTGAAGGAAGAACCAGCCGGAGCGGGGAGGGGGGCTCGCCGGAGAGGTACCCCACTATCTATCTTAGAGTTCAGGATGGGGGCGGTGGTGGGGCGGTGGCGTGGGGATCATTGGAGAAAAAGCTCAGC
>NC_041382.1:593355295-593377927 GCF_002162155.2 Triticum dicoccoides | reverse complement strand
CCGGGGCGGCGGCGGACCGGCGGTGGGGAGTGTTTTTGGGGCGGGCGGGGCGGCGCACCGCCGGCCGCCGGCGGCGGGGGGCTGCTATTTGGCCGGCTCAGGGGGGTGGAGGTTGAAGATGAACCGCAGGCCCTTGATTTCGTATCCAATGGCTGCAAAATCGACTGAGCAGAGATGAAAAAGTCAGTCGACCGACATGTAGCCTCACCTTGCTAGTGCGTTAAGTTTTGACAGCAAAATTCAGTTTCGACAGCAAAATTCAGTTTCGATAGTTAAGTTTAGTTTCGACAGTTAAATTCAGTTTCGACAATTAAGTTCAGAGATGAGCGGCTGATGTATTTTACATCTAGCACTTTGTGTTTATGTATTTTACGTCATGTATTGGAGATGCTATTAGAATTCCACTCAGGTTAACGTTGTTCGTTGTCTCTCTTGTCCTGCTTCAGCCTCGGCGTCGTACAACTCATCGGAGCTGCTCCAACGATGAAACCCTCCATCACAGCGGAGCAGTACCTCGGGCTCCATCTCTAGACGCCTAAGATCTTCTTCCCCTCCTCCGACAGCCAAGTCAGCCGGAGCATCCTCACCGGCCAACCCAATCACGCCGAGATCGACATGGCTTCGCCAAAGAGGTTGTACACTTGTTACATCTCTTTTTTACTCTACATGTTATGTATATTGTCCACTGAGCACTCGTAGTAATGGGAAATACGATTATTTTATCCTACTATATGACAAGCAGTGAGGTACCAGGCAACTTAGCTATCCGTGATGGACTATCTTGAACGCCATCATTATTTATCTCTGCGCGTTTGAGCTGTGCACTTGTCGATGGGCCTGGGAGTTGAGCTAGTATGGCAGTGGCCTGGGTCCAAAGTAATAGAAGTAGCACAAAAACATTTTTTTAGTGTAGGATTTTCCTTGCTCAAGCCTGCCTACTAGAATCGCCAGTGCTTGAAAGGAAAAGTGAATGAAAAACATCGGAATTGGAAAGTTTCCTATGGTACTACTTTTCATGAATTTGGTGCAAAGGAATGGAGCAAAGGAAAACTATAGGATTTGTTCCTTTAGTGTCTCCTTGAAAGAAAAACCGTAGGAATTCTAATTTCCACTTCTCCTCCTTTTCATATTCCTATTCATCAAGCACAAGACTAAGAGATAGTAGCATAATAGCATTATAACCGTACATTTTCTTGTGATTTGACTTAATCTCACCATGTTTTTTTGCATCATGTGATCTTCCAATTGTTCTGAATCAAACATCCAGATTGGCAGAAATCCTGTGTTTTTAAATTCTCTGTTTTGCACGTGCATTCCTATCCTATTCCTATCAATTTCCTATCCCTGCATTGTTAGAATCCTCAAATTCAAAGAAGCCCTTACTCAATTACTTATGTTACAGATATGTGTCGAAGAAAACCTTGTGTGGTTTGTCCTGCTCCTGCGGCGCTGTGTTCCACCCCAGCTCAGCTATTCCAACGACGGAAGGGTTCACCACAGTAGGGATCCGCTCTCCAGACTGTCTTTCGCCGCCTCAGATCTTCTTCCCCGCCACCGGCAACCACGGCAACTGCATTACCATCATCAACTGAGCAGATGACCTTGAGGACTACACGGGTGCGCAAGAGATGTCACACTCTTCTGTGTCTGCTGACGTTATGCATCGCTTAATATGATGACATGCTACATTATCATCGTGTTCACCTATTAGACTCTGAGTCAGGTCCAAACTAATGCTGAAACTTGAGTTTTTAAATGGTTGTGGGGTACATATTGGGGCAGCAATCAGTACTATCTGTCTACTATCTGGTTAATCTCTGGTGTCTACTATGAGTTTCATGTTGGGTGCAAACAAATATTAAAGGAGCCATTATCTGTATTTTTAACTAAAGCTATTATCTGCCTACTATCATTGGTTTTGGGTCTATCCCCAGTTTGCTACCATCACTCTGGATTTGTGCATGCACTCCTTACATAATCTCACTATGTTTTATTCCTATGCATGCCAGTTATTGTACACAATGGAACTGATCATGTAGAGCAAAAGAGACGAGCCTTGCATGGCAATAAAATTTCATGCAGACGTCGTTCCATGGTGGGCGCAAAGGCAGCCCCCCTCCACCCATTTCGGATCGTAATCAAGAGGAAGATAACTGTTATGAGGGGGATTCAGAAGGAGAAGACCACTCCTACTTACCCAATGAGGTCTTCGCTCTAACTTGGCATGCTGATGTTGGTAATATCATGCATATGGTGCCTTGCATTGCTTACTGTATACATTAAAAATGTCATCTGCTTAGTTTAGACATGCTTTGTGTCAATGCCATCTGTTTAGTTTCTTTATTGTATATGTGAATCATGCAATGCCATCTTGTCTAGCCAGGCATCATATATGTGAATTTTGCAATGCCATCCTGGTTAGCCAGTCATCTTATATGTGAATTATATCATGCCATCATTTTTTTATTATGTGTTCAATTTGTCAACAATTTTAGTACATTCAATTACTCTTCCTGTGCATCAGCCATTTGGCACGGTCATGGAAAAATCTGGAGTGGAAACAAGGTCTTCAGAGCAGACAATGCTATCTGACGAAGTGCATGTCTTGCTGGTTACCGATAGCTCCTCAGAGGATGATTCAGAGACAGATGACCAGTCATATCCCCCCCCCAAGGTGCATGCCCTAACTTGGCAGGGTTATGTTGCTCATATCGTGCGTATGGTATCTTGCATTGCTATGTCATTTGCTTAGTTTAGACATGATTTGTGTGAATGCCACCTGTTTAGTGTCTAATTACCATATATGTGAATTATACAATGCCATCTTGTTAGACATTATATATGTGAATTATGCAATGTTATCTTGTTGCAAGGCATTATGTATGTGAATTATGCAATGCCATGCTGTTTAGGCAAGCATCATATATGTGAATTATATCATGCCGTCCTTTTTTTGTATTTCTCATTGCTTTTGTCAACAACGTTTGTATATTCAACTGCTCTTCCTGTGCATCAGCCATTTGAATTGGTGATGGAGAAATCTGGAGTGAAAACAAGGTCTTCAGAGCAGACAATGCTACCTCCTGAAGCAGATATCTTGCTGGTTACAGATAGCTCTTCAGAGGAGGATTCAGAGGCAGATGACCAGTCCTATTATCCCCCTGAGGTGTATGCTCAAACTTGGCAGGGTTATATTACTCATATAATGCATATGTTGTATTGCAATGCTTAGTGTTTACATCATATACACAATATTGAATGCCATCTCCTTAGTTGACACATCGTATATGTGATTTCCCTCTGCTCACTTCCTTAGTATATAAATCATATATTTGAATTATGTCATGCCATGATGTTTACATAGATAGCATGTATCTGAATTATGGCATGCCAACCCATTTTCTAAAGACATAATATAGTTATATAATCTCATCCTGTTTACATAGTCATCATATTTAAATTATGTCATTCTATCCGTGAATTATATCATGCCATCATGTTTCCATCGACGGCATGTTTGTGATTTATGGCATGCCAACCACTTTAATAGACACATCGTATAGTTATATCATGTCATCCTGTTTACATAGTCATCATATTTTGAAGTATGTCATTCTATCCTGTTTAGTTAGCCATCATACATGTGAAATCGTGTCATGCTATCCTATTCAATTAGCCATCATATATGTGCAATTATGTACTGCTATTCTGTTTGCTTAGACAACATAAATGTGAATTATTTCATGCCCTATTTTCTTCCCTACTATCCATTGCACCTGTCTATCTTACAATGTCTGTACATTCAATTACTTTTCTTGTTTATCAGCCATTTCAATTGGAGGGAGTGATGGCAGTATCTATGGGAGTAAAAACACTGTCTTCAAAAAAGATCGTGCTACCTGTTGATGCAGATAGAACCACGGTTGTACTTGCCCAAGAACTAGCCCCACCACACATAACCTACACTCATGCAGATTGCACCCCTACCCATTTGGACAGAGAACCAGCTACACCCCTTCTAACCCCAACCCCAGCAGATAGACACCCAGTTCCCGTTGACACAGCACCGTCTCCACCACAGAGCACCCAAACACGAGCAGTTAGTAAGGCAACTACAGTGCCCAAATCACGAGGACCACCACTCCAAACCCGAAGTCAACGCTTAAAGCAGAAGAAGAATTGTTCTCAGGTCAGGTTCCGTAGCTATGGTTCATACTACTTTGCTCTTGCATCACTGTATTTACTGATACCAACTAATTCCAAATTTTAAGGATGCAATTGAAACTCCAATGGCGCAACAGGTATGTTTTAAACCTGTTTCTCCAACGTGTTTGGCTGTTTGCTGTTGTAACTTGCTCTATGTTGATTTCAGTTTCAATTGAATAAACATTTATGTTCTCATGCCATGCACATTACAAGTGTTGTTATTGCTGTGTAGTTTCCCACACTTATATTCTGTCTATGTTGCTTTGTCTTAAATAGATATGATTCAAACTGTATCTATCTTGATTTGGCAACATAAACTAGAATGATATAGACCATACAGTGACCATACTACATAGATATATGTTTGTTTCATGTTGTTATCCTGTCCACCTTACTACTGAACTGGTTTACCAAAATGAGTTTCATATACTACATTGTAAACCTGAGATGTGTTTGTTTGTTTCTCTTTTAGAACGCGGATAAAATATTGGAGAAGAGTACGCTGTTATGCAATGGTAAAGGAAATAATGCAGATAAGGTTCAAGATAGTGAGACATCCCTATTGGTCTCCAAGAAAGCTGATAAAAACTATATTGAAGACACTGAGACAACCCCAAAGTCTTGTCTTCATATATTGTTCGAGTTACTGGCTACCACTGCTGGCACCAGCTCTTCGAACTCATTGCCTGAATCAGTTCGGCTTCTTGAGTCTCAACTTCAAGTTGAAAGACATCGATCAGATGTTATGCGACAAGAAGCCGAAGGACTGAGGAAGTCCCTGCAGAATTCAGATGCATACTTTCTGGTGCAACAGCAAGCGCTGGAGGACTTAAGCGCCAAACAAGAGAAACTTAATAAGCTTGCTAAGCATCGTGCCAGCATTATGGGTACCCAGGAAATTGTTTCTTGAGCTCTTCTGAAGTGGTTTCAGTTCTAGACTTGTTTTGTTGCGGCGTTTATATGCTGTTGTGTTCCCTATATTTGCACTGGTGGCGAACTTTGATGCCCAGTGGATGTAATATGTGTAATAGCCGTGATAGCCTAGTGTAAGTTGCTTGCTTATTGATTTCCTTGTTGTCTTGTTTATTTGTTTGCTTGTAGTAAGTGCAGTTCTCTTTCTGCGGTTTGCTAGTGGCTGCAATAACCTATTTTTTAAAACTAGGCCACAATAACCATGGGCTAATATTTACTGTAGTGACACTGGGCCTCCTACGGGCCGTAGAAACAGTGGGCCTTCTACTGGCCGTATAAACAGTGGGCCTTCTACGGGCCGTAGAAACAGTGGGCCTTCTACGGGCCGTAGAAACAATGGGCCTTCTACAGGCCATATCATCAATGGGCCTTCTACGGGTCGTATAATCAATGGGCCTTATACGGGCCGTATGATTGTGTAACACCCCGGATATGATTTACCCAATATGTATTCCAACTCTTGCCATTTCCGGCCTTAAGTTATTTTATTTTCTCGGGTTCGGGTTTTTGTTTCCATGTGTTGTTATCATTGTCATGCATCTCATATCATGTCATTATGTGCATTGCATTTGCATACATGTTTCATCTCATACATCCGAGCATTTTCCCCGTTGTCCGTTTTGCGTTCCGGCGCTTCGTTCTCCTCCGGTGATCATTTCTACCTTTCTTTCGTGTGTGGGGGTTATACATTTTCGGATTGGACCGAGACTTGCCAAGCGCCCTTGGTTTACTACCGGTAGACCGCCTGTCAAGTTTCGTACCATTTGGACTTCGTTTGATACTCCAACGGTTAACCGAGGGATCGAAAAGGCCTCGTGTGTGTTGCAGCCCAAAACCCTTCCAATTTGGCCCAAAACCCACCAAAACCTTCTCCATCATCTAGAGCGTTCGATCACGATCGCGTGGCTGAAAACCGCACCTCATTTGGACTCTCCTAGCTCCCTCTATGCCTATATATACCCCCCATTCCAAATCTCGGATCCCCTCTCTCTAAACCCTAAAAAAAACTGCTCCCCTCACCGCCGGACGTGTCCGAATCGGGCCGGACACGTCCGCCCAGCCCCGCCACCACCAAGTGTCGCCGCCTCCTTCCTCCCGCCGCCGGCCCGGGCAGGCCTGCACCGGGCCCTCCAAGCCCATCGGGAGGCTCCACCCTTCGGCCTCCCGCGCCGACCCTGCGCCGCCCAGCCGCCCGGCTCGCCCGCCTCCTCGCGCCCGAAGGCCGCCGCCACCGTGCCATTGCCGGCCGGAGCTAGCTCCAGCGGCCAGACCTCCTCGCCGCCCCTCGCCTCAAGCCCCTCCGCCGCTCGGTCGCGCCCTCCTCCGCCGCCCCGCGGCTAGCTCCGGCCGGATCCGGTGAGATCCGGCCCGGGAACCTCTACTCCGGCGACCCCCGCGCAAGAGCTCCGGCGAGCTGCTTCGAAAACCATGTCGGCGACCCAGATCCAGATCGGGGAACCCTAGGGTTGACCTTTTTTTTCCTAAGTCTGCTGTTTAAATTGCCATGTTCATCGTGCCGTAACTCCTCATCTGTAGCTCCGTTTTGGGCATATAGCATAACAAAATGTTCATCTCAAAGAGTACATCATTTCATCTCATTGCATCATTTTCATTTGAGTTCATCTTGATGCCCGAAATGCTGTTAGAAGAATGCCATTTGAGATAATTGTCAGATCTGCTGCTCCAATTAGATATATGTCATTTTTGCCATGATTATTGTGTGCATGATATGCCCTGGAGCTCTACATGTGTTTTGTTATATGTTTTGCCATCTATCCAGAGGTGCAACCCATGTATTTTTGTCATGTGTGTGGTGACTAGCACAAGCTTGCAAAGTGGTGCATTCGTTAACGCTGATTTCAGGGACTTTGCATTTCCACCAAGTCCTTGACCTGTTTATCTCATATGGCGATATGTTCATGTTGTTTCCTAGTGATCCGTGCCTCTTTTGAGGATGATCAGTAAGGATGTTTTGTTAATATTGTAGTGCTCTATCCATCCATGTCTTTGTTTGCAATTATGGAGCACCCTAGCTTGAGTCAATCAAGCTCTACTTTTGTCATTTCGTGAATCTGGGCAGATTGTCTACTTGTTAGCAATTTTGCCGAGGATGTTGTAGTTGATTCGTGCATGCCATGTTATTGTTCTTGCCATGTCTAGCTTATATTTTGTATATTCTTGATGGGTGCATGCTTAGATTGACATGACTTTCTCTGTAGTGAGTGCATCGAGCTCGTAAGCATGCTCCAGTTTTCACTAAGTGTGTGATCTGATTATGTTTTTGCCATGTTCACATGCTTGCAATTGTATTTTCTGATCCCTTTTGGCTCAAGGTCACTAAGGGACTTTTGTTAAGATCTTTGAGTAGCTCCATGCCATGCTTTACTTTGCCATGTTCAGGTCCTGTAGCATATAGTTTTCATGCTCCGAAGAGTGCTATCTGATCTGAAATTCCAGACAAGTGTTAATTTCACTAAGTCTGAGATCTGTTTGTCAAATGCATTTTTGCCATGCTTGTTTGAACCTGTTAATGGATGAATTGGCCGTAGCTAAGTGCTAGACTTTTGTTAAGCTTCATGAATGAATCCCTGCCATGTATTTTTATGCCATGTTTGAGTGTTGTAGTATGTTCATCTTGTTGCATTTAGATGGCTACTTGCTGTAAATCGCAGAACGTGGTCATATTGATTTGCTTGCCATTTCCAAACCGTAACTCCGATTCCGGTGATCTTTATATCGTTTTCAAGCGATTTCATCTCATCTTTCCATTGGAACACTTGGATTTCCATGTTGAGGCCAGGTTCATTCATACCTTGCCAAATCTTGCATATGCATCCCGCATCGCATCCCGCATAGCATACCATCCTTGCATCATATTGTTTGAGCATTGCACGTGGTTGATTGTGTCCTTGTTGCTTGTTTGTCTTGTTTGGGTAGAGCCAGGAGACGAGTTCGCTAACGAGGAGCCCGTTGAGTTTACTTTCGAGGATCCAGTCAACTCTGACAACTTTGCAGGCAAGATGATCATACCCTCGAAATCACTACAATCTTTGCTTTGCTAGATGCTCGCTCTTTTGCCATGCCTATGCTATGATGCCTACCATTTGCTTTCATGCTTCCCAAATTGCCATGTCAAACCTCTAACCCACCATGTCCTAGCAAACCGTTGATTGGCTATGTTACCGCTTTGCTCAACCCCTCTTATAGCGTTGCTAGCTGCAGGTGAAGATTGGAGATCGTTCCGTGTTAGAATATTATTTACTTGTTGGGATATCATTATATTGCCATGTTATCTTAATGCATCTATATACTTGGTAAAGGGTGGAAGGCTCGGCCTCTCGCCTAGTGTTTTGTTCCACTCTTGCCACCCTAGTTTCCGTCATATCGGTGTTATGTTCCCGGATTTTGCGTTCCTTACGCGGTTGGGTTATAATGGAAACCCCTTGATAGTTCGCCTTGATTAAAGCTTTCAAGCAATGCCCAACCTTGGTTTTACCATTTGCCACCTAGCCTCTTTTTCCCTTGGGTTTCCGGAGCCCGAGGGTCATCTTATTTTAAACCCCCCCCCCCCGGGCCAGTGCTCCTCTGAGTGTTGGTCCAACTCGTCAGCCGCCGGTGGCTACCAAGGGCAACTCTGGGCTGGCCTACCGGAAGATTAGACAATCTGAGTGTGCCCTGAGTACGAGATATGTGCAGCTCCTATCGGGATTTGTCAGCACATCCGGGCGGTGTTGCTGGATTTGTTTTAACCTGTCGAAGTGTCTTGAAGAACCGAGATACCGAGTCTGATCGGAATGTCTCGGGAGGAGGTCTATTCCTTCGTTGACCGTGAGAGCTTGTCATGGGCTAAGTTGGGACTCCCCTGCAGGGATTTGAACTTTCGGAAGTCGTGCCCGCGGTTATGGGCAGATGGGAATTTGTTAATGTCCGGTTGTAGATAACTTGAACCTTAACTTAATTAAAATGAATCAACAGTGTGAGTTACCGTGATGGTCTCTTCTCGGCGGAGTCTGGGAAGTGAACACGGTGTTGGAGTAATGCTTGCGCAGGTTGTCCTCTAGTTTCTCGTTCGCGTTTTGCCTCCTCTTCTCGCTCTCTTTTGCGAACAGGATAGCCACCATATATGCTAGTCGCTTGCCGCAGCTCCACTTATATTAGCTTGCCTTACCTTTTAAGCTTAAATAGTCTTGATCGCGAGGGTGCGAGATTGCTGAGTCCCTGTGGCTCACAGATTACTTCCAAACCAGATGCAGGGCCTGATGTTTCCGCTCCATGTGATGCGCTTGAGCTCAAGTGGGAGTTCGACGAGGACTCTCAATGATACTACGTGTCTTTCCCTGATGATCAGTAGTGGTGCCTAGTTGGGGGTGATCGGGACTGTGTCGCATGTTGGGTTATCTTTTATTTTGGCGCCGTAGTCGGGCCATGAGTGTTTGAATGTTGTAATGTTATTTATGCACTTTGATTGACGTGGCGAGTGTAAGCCAACTATGTATCTCCCCCTTATTATTTATGTTACATGGGATGTTGTGAAGATTGCCTAACTTGCGACATTGCTTTCAATGCAGTTATGTCTCTAAGTCGTGCCTCGACACGTGGGAGCTATAGCCGCATTGAGGGTGTTACAAGTTGGTATCAGAGCCTTCCCCGACCTTAGGAGCCCCCATTGCTTGATCGTTTTTAGTAGTCGTTGTTGAGTCTAGAAAAATGTTTTGAGTCATTTAGGAATTATATATCAGAGAGTTTAGGAATTCTTTTTACTCCCCAGTCTCCTCATCGCTCTGGTAAGGCATCCTGACGTAGAGTTTTGACTCTTCTCTTCTCAAATTTCACTAAAAAAAATTTAGGATCACGCGGGTATCTTGGAATCGTTCCGATGGTTTTATGACGAGAACATTGTCTTGGTGCCTCCTGTCAGGGGTTTTGTGGAAGTGTCCCGGGGAGTTGAGCTCTGAGGTGTTGTCGTCATAATTTTATCGTTGCAGTTCTGGAATACCTGAGTTTAGTACACCGACATCGAAAATCTCTTTCATGCAGTTCGTTGGTGAGATAACCTCGACGCCACCCAGTACTGGGGCGGGAGTTCGGGAGTATCGCCATAACTTGTATAACAGATGCTTTTCGAAGGTTGAGGTAGATGGTTTCCGAAGTTTTTCTCGGTTATGTGTTGAAGGATGGATACAGGTGGATGTACGAATTGCTAGATTTGGGTGAGATATTATGCTTCCCCTGTATCCCCAACACCTGATTGCATAACCGGAAAGGTTCGGGAGTTTCATAGGTGGGAATTCAAGTAGCTCTAGCTCTTCTTCACGGATATTTGGTTTGAGATTGGGATTTCTTACCGAGTATTCGTTCTTGATCCGTACCTTGTTGATTTATTTCTCTACCTAAATTATAAGTGGGTTCTCAATTTATGGATATGTGACCATTTCAAGAGGATTGCATTCGTTCATTTTGTTCGGATGTGAAGACTATATGTTCCAATTTTCATTCCATTGGATCCAGCTTCATTTTATCTGTCAATGTGCTAACGGTGGTCAACCTCTTCAGGATGGCTCCCGCTAAGAGCACCAATCAAAATCAGAATCAAGATCCGCCACCACCCCCACCTCCTCTGGAGGCATGGCAAGCTGTGATGGCCGCAACCAATGCAAACACACAGTTGATCATGCAAATTATTCAAGAGCGCAATCAAGCGAACCAAGGCAACCAAGGCAACAATCAGAATCACTTTGCTACACTCAACCAGTTCCTTGCTAACGGGCCAAAGACTTTCAGCAATTGCGTTGAGGCAACCGATGCTGACGATTGGCTCGTGGATCTGTGCAAGCATTTCCAGTGCAGTAATGTCAGGCCTGAGGACTTCGTCAAGTTCGCTTCCTTCCAACTCAAAGACCAAGCTGCAGAATGGTTCCAGCAGTACAAGGACTCCAGAGGTGGACGTGTGATTACCTGGGATGATTTCTGTCAAGATTTCAAAGCTCATCATATTCCTCAGAGCGTGGTCGAAAGCAAGCGGGAGGAATTCCGCAACCTGAAGCAAGGCTCTTTGTATGTCTATGACTACAACAAGTTGTTTCAGAAGCTCGCCCGCTTTGCTAAGCAGAACGTCCCTGATGAGAAGAGCATGATATACCAGTTCAGGGGTGGTCTCAGAGAAGAAATTCAGCTAGCTCTTGTTCTCTTTGAGCCCTTGAGGTACGATGAGTTCTACAACATGGCATTGAAGCAAGAGGCCGCTCAACTGAGGTGTGATGCTTCCAAGAAGCGAGTCAGAGACACTACTCCTTCTTCCTCTACTCAAGTGGCCAAGCAGTAGAAGTATTGGCTTCCTCCTCCTCCGTTCCGTCAGCCGTATCAGCAGAAGAGCAAAGGTGGCAGTGGATCTTCCCACCCACCCAACCCTGGCTTTCAGAACAAGACTTCGTCTCAAGCTCCAAGATCGAGTGCTCCGTATCACCGTCCGCTTTCAGAGGTCACGTGTAACAAGTGCCAACAGAAGGGTCACTATGCCAACAAGTGCTTAAATCGAAGGCGTCTCCCTCCTCCTCCTCCTATGAGATTGGCAAGTATAGATGTGGTCAAGCATAACCCCAAGTACGCCAAGGTCAATATGGTGAATGCAGCTCGGGCAGAGGATTCATCAGATGTCATCATGGGTAACCTTCCTGTTAACGATGTTTCCGCAAAAGTTCTTTTTGACACTGGTGCATCACATTGTTTTATCTCGAGACCTTTTGCATCTAAGCATGGTTGGTTTTCTCAAGTCATGCATAAACCGTTAGCAGTTGTCTCTCCGAGTAGATGTTTGCTCGCTAACTACGAGGTTCCGGATATCTCTATCTTGATGGGTGATTTCAAGTTTCTGGCTTCTCCAATGATCCTTGGTAACTCGGATATTGATCTTATTCTCGGAATGGATTGGCTTTCTAAGCACAAGGCTCAGCTTGATTATGCAGCCAGGCAGATTCAATTGACTCATTCGTCTGAGGATGTAATTGTCTTTGCCGCTCGGGATAATACTCTCCGTCTGTTTTCTCTCAATGAGAAGGGTGAACTGGATGCTATCTCGCAAATTCCAGTCGTTTGCGAATATCAAGACGTCTTTCCAGAAGGGCTTCCAGGAATGCCTCCGCATCGGCCAGTTGAATTCGTCATCGATCTTGAGCCTGGCACGGAACCAGTGTGCAAGAATCCTTACAAACTCGAACCTGAAGAGTTGAAGGAGCTGAAGAAGCAACTCGGTATTCAAGAGAGAATGGGTCTCATCCGGCCTAGTTCTTCTCCGTGGGGTTGTGGTGTTCTTTTTGTGAAGAAGAAGGATGGAACGAACCGACTTTGTGTTGATCATCGTCCATTGAACAAGAAGACCATCACGAACAAATACCCACTTCCCAACATCAACGAGCTGTTCGAACAACTCAAAGGTGCCCAAGTATTCTCCAAGCTTGATCTCCGTATGGGTTATCACCATATTCGAATCCGTGAGCAAGATATTCCCAAGACGGCTTTCAGGACAAGCTATGGTTCACATGAATACACTGTCATGTCTTTTGGCCTCGTCAACGCTCCTTCGACTTTCTCTCGCATGATGAACTTCATCTTCAACGCCTAGACCAATGACTTCGTTTTGGTCTATCTCGACGACATTCTGGTTTTCTCGAAGAACAAGGAAGATCATGCCAAGCACTTGCGTTTGGTACTCGATAAGCTAAGGGAACACAAGTTCTACGCCAAGTTCTCCAAGTGCGAATTTTGGCTCGATGAGGTTCTTTATCTTGGTCATATCATCTCTGCCAAGGGCATTGTGGTGAATCCTGAGAAGGTGTCTGCAATTGTGAATTGGGAACCTCCTCAGAACATGAAGCAACTCCGTAGCTTCCTCGGTCTCGCAAGCTATTGTCGAAAATTCGTTGAGAACTTTTCTAGGATCGCGAACCCTCTCTCAAATCTTCTCCAAAAGCACGTCAAGTACGTTTGGTCTCCGGAGTGTGACAGTGCTTTCAACACTTTGAAAGAGAAATTGGTCATTGCTCCAGTTCTGACTCCGCCTGATGAATCCAAACCGTACGAGGTCTTTTGTGATGCCTCTCTCCAAGGTCTTGGCGCAGTGTTGATGCAAGAGAAGAAAGTTGTTGCCTATACCTCTCGCCAGTTGAAGCCCAATGAGAAGAACTACTCCACTCATGATCTCGAGTTGGCGGCAGTTGTGCATGCTCTTTCGACTTGGAGACATCTCTTATTGGGAAGAAAAGTGGACATCTTCACTGACCACAAGAGTCTCAAGTACATCTTCACTCAGCCTCATCTCAATCTCAGGCAAACTCGATGGGTCGAAATGATTCAAGAGTACAATCCGAGTATCAAGTACACTCCAGGCAAGGCCAATGTGATTGCTGACTCTTTGAGCAGGAAGGCTTATTGCAACAGTCTGATTCTCAAGCCTTATCAACCCGAGCTTCGTGAAGCTTTCCGCAAACTTAATCTGCAAGTTGTTCCTCAGGGTTTCCTGGCCAACCTTCAAGTCTCTCCTACCTTGGAAGACCAGATTCGCCAAGCTCAACTTCTGGATGCTATGGTGAAGAAGGTGAAGATTGGGATTGCCAAGAGTCAACCCAAGTACAAGTGCTACCGCCTTGATGATAAGGATACTCTCTTCTTCGAGGATCGTATTGTTGTGCCCAAAGGTGACCTCCGTAAAGTGATCATGAACGAGGCTCACAATTCTCTCCTCTCAATCCACCCTGGGAGCACGAAAATGTATCAGGACCTCAAGCAGGCTTATTGCTGGACTTGAATGAAGCGCGAAATTGCTCAGTTCGTGAATGAGTGTGATGTCTGCAGAAGAGTGAAGGCAGAACACCAAAGGCCAGCGGGTATCCTCCAACCTCTTGCCATTCCAGAATGGAAGTTTGACCACATTGAAATGGACTTCGTGACTGGGTTTCCAAAGTCCAAGCGTGGCAATGATGCTATATTCGTTGTCATCGACAAACTCACTAAAGTGGCTCACTTTCTGCCTATCAAAGAGTCAATCACTGCAGCTCAATTGGCGGAACTCTATACCTCTCGAATTGTATCTCTGCATGGTATTCCACAAGTGATCTCTTCAGACCATGGCAGCATCTTTACCTCCAAGTGTTCGGATTCTTTTCAGAAGGCCATGGGCACCAACATCCGCTTCAGCCCAGCTTTCCATCCTCAAACAAGCGGTCAAGTCGAGCGTGTCAACCAGATTCTTGAAGATATGCTCAGGACTTGTGTGATCTCCTTCGGCATGAAGTGGGAGGATTGTCTTCCTTATGCTGAATTCTCCTACAACAACAGTTTTCAACCAAGTTCGGGCAAGGCCCCATTTGAAATTCTGTATGGCAGGAAGTGCCGTACCCCTCTCAACTGGTCTAAAACCGATGAACGTCAACTTCTAGGAAATGACTTAATCATAGAGGCAGAGGAAATGTGCAAAGTCATTCGAGATAACCTCAAAGCAGCCCAAATCCTGCCAGAAGAGCTACTATGATAGTAAGCACCGTGATTTGGCTTTCAAGATCAGAGATCATGTTTACCTCCGCGTCTCTCCTATGAAAGGTACTCGTCGCTTCGGTATCAAAGGGAAGCTTGCCCCCAGATACGTGGGACCTTTCAAGATTGTCAGCAAGAGAGGTGATCTCGCCTATTAACTCGAGCTTCCTTCAAACTTTGCAAATGTGCATGACGTGTTCCATGTCTCTCAGCTCCGAAAGTGCTTCAAGACTCCTGACCGCACCGTCAACTTCAAGGACATTGAACTCCAAGAAGATCTCTCTTATCATGAGCACCCAGTTGCTATTCTTGAAGAGACTGAACGCAAGACTCGCAACAAGTCAATCAAATTGCTCAAAGTCAAGTGGTCACACCATTCCGACCATGAAGCTACCTGGGAACGCGAGGATCACCTCCGTTCTGAGTACCCGGCGTTCTTTCAGTCCTAGATCTCGGGACGAGATCCTTTCGTAGTGGTGGAGTGTTGTAACACCCCGGATATGATTTACCCAATATGTATTCCAACTCTTGCCGTTTCCGGCCTTAAGTTATTTTATTTTCTCGGGTTCGGGTTTTTGCCTCCGTGTGGTGTTATCGTTGTCATGCATCTCATATCATGTCATCATGTGCATTGCATTTGCATACGTGTTTCATCTCATACATCCGAGCATTTTCCTCGTTGTCCGTTTTGCGTTCCGGTGCTTCGTTCTCCTCCGGTGGTCATTTCTACCTTTCTTTCGTGTGTGGGGGTTAAACATTTCCGGATTGGACCGAGACTTGCCAAGCGGCCTTGGTTTACTACCGGTAGACCGCCTATCAAGTTTTGTATCATTTGGACTTCATTTGATACTCCAACGGTTAAGCAAGGGATCGAAAAGGCCTTGTGTGTGTTGCAGCCCAACATCCCTCCAATTTGGCCAAAACCCACCAAAACCTTCTCCATCATCTACAGTGTTCGATCACGATCGCGTGGCCGAAAACCGCACCTCATTTGGACTCTCCTAGCTCCCTCTATGCCTATATATACCCCCCCCCTATTCCAAATCTCGGATCCCCTCTCTCTAAACCCTAAAAAAACTGCTCCCCTCGCCGCCGGACGTGTCTGAATCGGGTCGGACACGTCCGCCCAGCCCCGCCGCCGCCAAGTGTCGCCACCTCCTTCCTCCCGCCGCCGGCCCGGGCAGGCCCGCACCGGGCCCTCCAAGCCCATCGGGAGGCGCCACCCTTCGGCGTCCCGCGCCGACCCTGCGCCGCCCGGCTCGCCCGCCTCCTCGTGGCCGAAGGCCGCCGCCGCCGCGCCATTGCCGGCCGGAGCGAGCTCCGGCGGCCGGACCTCCTCGCCGCCCCTCGCCTCAAGCCCCTCCGCCGCTCGGCCGCGCCCTCCTCCGCCGCCCCGCGGCTAGCTCCGGCCGGATCCGGTGAGATCCGGCCCGGGAACCTCTACTACGGCGACCCCCGCGCAAGAGCTCCGGTGAGCTGCTTCGAAAACCGTGCCGGCGACCCAGATCCAGATCGAGGAACCCTAGGGTTGACCTTTTTTTTCCTAAGTCTGCAGTTTGAATTGCCATGTTCATCGTGCTGTAACTCCGCATCTGTAGCTCCATTTTGGGAATATAGCATATCAAAATGTTCATCTTAGAGAGTACATCATTTCATCTCATTGCATCATTTTCATTTGAGTTCATCTTGATGACCGAAATGCTGTTAGAAGAATGCCATTTGAGATAATTGTCAAATCTGCTGCTCCAATTAGATATATGTCATTTTTGCCATGATTATTGTGTGCATGATATGCCCTAGAGCTCTACATGTGTTTTGTTATATGTTTTGCCATCTATCCAGAGGTGCAACCCATGTATTTTTGTCATGTGTGTGGTGACTAGCACAAGCTTGCAAAGTCGTGCATTCGTTAACGCTAATTTCAGGGACTTTGCATTTCCACTAAGTCCTTGACCTGTTTATCTCATACGGCGATATGTTCATGCTGTTTCCTAGTGATCCGTGCCTCTTTTGAGGATGATCAGTAAGGATGTTTTGTTAATATTGTAGTGCTCTATCCATCCATGTCTTTGTTTGCAATTATGGAGCACCCTAGCTTGAGTCAATGGAGCTCTACTTTTGTCATTTCGTGAATCTGGGCAGATTGTCTACTTGTTAGCGATTTTGCCGAGGATGTTGTAGTTGATCCGTGCATGCCATGTTATTGTTCTTGCCATGTATAGCTTATATTTTGTATATTCTTGATGGGTGCATGCTTAGATTGACATGACTTGCTCTGTAGTGAGTGCATCGAGCTCGTAAACATGCCTACTTGATATATGTTTCAGCATGCTCCAGTTTTCACTAAGTCTGAGAACTGATTATGTTTTTGCCATGTTCACATGCTTGCAATTGTATTTTCTGATCCCTTTTGGCTCAAGGTCACTAAGGGACTTTTGTTAAGCTCTTTGAGTAGCTCCATGACATGCTTTACTTTGCCATGTTCAGGTCCTGTAGCATATAGTTTTCATGCTCCGAAGAGTGCTATCTGATCTGAAATTCCAGACAAGTGTTAATTTCACTAAGTCTGAGATCTGTTTGTCAAATGCATTTTTGCCATGCTTGTTTGAACCTGTTAATGGATGAATTGGCTGTAGCTAATTGCTAGACTTTTGTTAAGCTTCATGAATGAATCCCTGCCATGTATTTTTATGCCATGTTTGAGTGTTGTAGTATGTTCATCTTGTTGCATTTAGATGGCTACTTGCTGTAAATCGCAGAACATGGTCATATTGATTTGCTTGCCATTTCCAAACCTTAACTCCGATTCCGGTGATCTTTATATCGTTTTCAAGCGATTTCATCTCATCTTTCCATTGGAACACTTGGATTTCCATGTTGAGGCCAGGTTCATTCATACCTTGCCAAATCTTGCATATGCATCCCGCATCGCATCCCGCATAGCATACCATCCTTGCATCATATTGTTTGAGCATTGCACGTGGTTGATTGTGTCCTTGTTGCTTGTTTGTCTTGTTTGGGTAGAGCCAGGAGACGAGTTCGCTAACGAGGAGCCCGTTGAGTTTACTTTCGAGGATCCAGTCAACTCTGACAACTTTGCAGGCAAGATGATCATACCCTCGAAATCACTACTATCTTTGCTTTGCTAGATGCTCGCTCTTTTGCCATGCCTATGCTATGATGCCTACCATTTGCTTTCATGCTTCCCAAATTGCCATGTCAAACCTCTAACCCACCATGTCCTAGCAAACCGTTGATTGGCTATGTTACCGCTTTGCTCAACCCCTCTTATAGCGTTGCTAGCTGCAGGTGAAGATTGGAGACCGTTCCGTGTTGGAATATTATTTACTTGTTGGGAGATCATTATATTGCCATGTTATCTTAATGCATCTATATACTTGGTAAAGGGTGGAAGGCTCGGCCTCTCGCCTAGTGTTTTGTTCCACTCTTGCCACCCTAGTTTCCATCATATCGGTGTTATGTTCCCGGATTTTGCGTTCCTTACGCGGTTGGGTTATAATGGGAACCCCTTGATAGTTCGCCTTGATTAAAGCTTTTCCAGCAATGCCCAACCTTGGTTTTACCATTTGCCACCTGGCCTCTTTTTCCCTTGGGTTTCCGGAGCCCGAGGGTCATCTTATTTTAAACCCCCCCAGGCCAGTGCTCCTCTGAGTGTTGGTCCAACTCGTCAGCCGCCGGTGGCTACCAGGGGCAACTCTGGGCTGGCCTACCAGAAGTTTAGACAATCTGAGTGTGCCCTGAGAACGAGATATGTGCAGCTCCTATCGGGATTTGTCAGCACATTTGGGCGGTGTTGCTGGATTTGTTTTAACCCGTCGAAGTGTCTTGAAGAACCGAGATACCGAGTCTGATTGGAATGTCTCGGGAGGAGGTCTATTCCTTCGTTGATCGTGAGAGCTTGTCATGGGCTAAGTTGGGACTCCCCTGCAGGGATTTGAACTTTCAAAAGCCGTGCCCGTGGTTATGGGCAGATGGGAATTTGTTAATGTCCGGTTGTAGATAACTTGAACCTTAACTTAATTAAAATGAATCAACAGTGTGAGTTACTGTGATGGTCTCTTCTCGGCGGAGTCCGGGAAGTGAACATGGTGTTGGAGTAATGCTTGCGCAGGTTGTCATCTAGTTTCTCGTTCGCGTTTTCTCCTCTTCTCACTCTCTTTTGCGAACAGGATAGCCAGCATATATGCTAGTCGCTTGCCACAGCTCCACTTATATTACCTTGCCTTACGTTTTAAGCTTAAATAGTCTTGATCACGAGGGTGCGAGACTGCTGAGTCCCTGTGGCTCACAGATTACTTCCAAACCAGATGCAGGGCCTGATGTTTCAGCTCCATGTGACGCGCTTGAGCTCAAGTGGGAGTTCAACGAGGACTCTCAACGATACTACGTGTCTTTCCCTGATGATCAGTAGTGGTGCCCAGTTGGGGGTGATCGGGACCATGTCGCATGTTGGGTTATCTTTTATTTTGGCACCGTAGTCGGGCCATGAGTGTTTGAATGTTGTAATGTTATTTATGCACTTTGATTGACGTGGCGAGTGTAAGCCAACTATGTATCTCCCCTTTATTATTTATGTTACATGGGATGTTGTGAAGATTGCCTAACTTGCGACATTGCTTTCAATGCGGTTATGTCTCTAAGTCATGCCTCGACACGTGGGAGCTATAGCCGCATCGAGGGCGTTACAGATTGATTGGCCAAACATGGGCCAAACAGACTGCATTCTGGCCGTAAACGGGCTAGATTTGGAATCATTCGTTCATGGGCCGACCATAACGGGCCATCGTTATTAAGCCGTATTTGATGACGCTATGAAAATGGCCTAACGTATTAACGGACCACAAACGGGCTGACTGTAACCACGGGCTGAATTTGGCCCACAAGCAGAAAATGACAGTAACGGGACGTAAGTAAACGAATGCTGGAAATGAGCCCAAGAATAAATGGGCTCTAAGAAGGCCGAAAGATAACATGGGCTGGAGACGGCCCAACAGAATAACGAGCCGTTAATGGGTATAAAGTGATACACTGTTCATTACGGGCCAGTTTCACCACGGGCCGTTAATGGGTGTAAAGTGATACACTGTTCATTACGGGCCAGTTTCACCACGGGCAGTAAATAGGCCAAGAGTTACATAGGGCCTCATATGGGCCGACAGACGTCATGGGCCATACATGGGCCAGAAGTGAAAACAGGCTGGAATCATATTGGATGGCCTAGATGACACTACTTGGCCTAATTTGGATAGGGCGTAACGGGCCTTGGATTAGCGGGCTGTAAATGGGCTATATGCGAACAGGCCGTTAACAGGCTTTCATGGGCCGGCCCGCCACCTTTTGACCAAGTCAAACGGGCCGGCCTTTTCATAGGAATGGGCCTCTATTGGGTCGTGCCATGTGTCAACGTATCATAGGCACCTTCTGTCTAATGAGTGGATGACATCTGTCCTGACGATGAGCCGACACGTGTTTCCTCCAGCGAGTGATGATTTTACACGTGGAAAATCCCCATTGGTCGGGGCTGTTAACGGGTTATCGAATCCAAAACCCGACCCGATAGCTTAATGGCGTTCCGTTACAGTGGATGCCACGTGTCGGTCACCCTTGATGAAATGACTTCTGTAACGCGTGATTTATCGTCATGGAAGTGGACACTTCCGTGATGATAATTTTGGTAATGTCATGGAACACTTCTACGACAGCATAGGTATGACTATCTTGATTCTGTCATAAATTTGTCATGGATGTACATGCATGACAAAAAACACGACCTACTGTGACAAACATGTATCATCACGGAAGTGTAATTTTTGTAGTGATGGAGGCGTAGCAGATCTGCATTCCAAGGTTAGCACAATACGTTTTGAAGAGAATGCTAGTGAACTGCGAGCCGTTGTCAGTGATGATGCGATTAGGGACCCCAAATCGGCTTACGAGGCCCTTGATGAACTTGACTGCTAACCCGGCTGGGATGGTGCGGACAGCTTTGTAGCGACCCAACCTCAAACGGCCAAGTCTCTGTGCTTCAGTGTCATCCCTCGATCGGTAATGCTGACACACACAATACTCGAGGATTTATAACAGAGTAGCAATCACGCACTTATTACATCGAATGTCTCAAAAGAGAACTTATTACAATAAATATGACTTAAGGCTATCTAATACGATACAACGGAAGGCTTGGAAGATAAAGTGAGTCCATCAACTCCAACGGCATAACTGAGCTGCACGGCAACGACATAACGAACCTTACTCCTCGTCTGAAAAGTCTGCAACATAATACGTTGCAGCCCGAAAACGGGTCAGCACATGGAATATGCTGGCAAGCTAACACAGTAGAGCAAGACCAGAATAATGCTATCCCTACATGCATATTTGGCTGGTGGTAAGCTCTATGGTTATAGTTTTTTGCGAAAAGCCAATTTTTCCCTACAACAAAGGAATAGATTTTATTTAACTATCATGGTAGTTGAAACATCATTGAGAAGGTTCCTCCAACTCAATCCCAATTAAAGTAATTAATAACCCAACAATATTAGTTTAGAGTGATGAGATACTTAGGATACTCCAAGTACTAGATACTCAAGATGTCCATAACCGAGGACACGGCTAACCATGATTAGTTTATACACTCTGCAGAGATTTGCGCACTTTTCCCCACAAGACCCGATCTCCTCCGTTGGATTTCTCGCACTACAAGGTGTTTGAGAAACGAATGACCGAGACACAGTCTTTTAGAAGCATTAACTCCTTACTTCAGCCATACCATACCAAACCTACATCCCACTACCTGCTGATCCACCTCTTCGGGAGCTTCACGCAACTTACTCAACTATGCTAGAGCCCATAATAACTTGTGGCTTCACACGGAAGTTTCTAGCATGAGAATATCTCAGTTCCCTTTGAGCCTGGGTGGCGGACCATAGGATTATCACACGGGTACTCCGGGATATCCTAGGACAACACTGGATTCCCCAGGTTCCCAACAAACAATCCACCCAAATGTGTATTCAAGTTTCCACCTTAAGTTAAACCATTAATTAACAATCTCACATCTGTCATGGATTTCACTCACCCAAACCATGTCTACGAGCATAGCATAGCAATATAAGCAATACGTAGAAGTAACTCCCAAGGGTTTGAATATAACAGGGCAATAGGTTCCACCTCATCAACTACTTCCCAACCCACATGTTAATCACATCCCAACCATGAAATGTTTGAGGATTGGAACTAATGCATAAAACTGGGTGATAAAGGGGTATGATAAAAGTGTTACTTGCCTTGTTAATGATCCACAAAACCTAGGGACTCGTAGTAGCACGCTTCGCACTCCGGGTGTTCTATCGCAAACAAACAAAAGCATACACAAGCAATCAAGCAAAGAAACATGGGTAAATCTCAAATAATAAGATCTAACCAGAAAGTTCAACTTAAGAACTCCGGTTTGCGAAAAGAATCAAATCAAACGGAGCAACGAAACTCAAACGGCGAAAGAAACAAGATCCGTTTACTAATATGGACTAAGGTCAAATTTTACAGTAGCAAAAGCTTGTTCAAGTTGGTTAAACGGAAAGAGGGTTTCGAGACGAAGATCTAGGTGCTTGAATCGCCTGATTCTGACAAACGAGCGAAAAGATAAACTAAAACAAAAATCAGATCAGAAATCACGATTGAAAATAATCACGGAAAATCCGAGAAAAAGAAAACTGACGAACAGGCTAACGAACGAGCGGTCGTTGTCTGTTACTAACGAGTAAACTCCGTTCGTTAAAACGAACGTACGGACGAACATCCGGAAAGTAACTAAACCGAGAAAAACTGGTGAACCGATCTTAAAAAACGAACTAGGGTTTCTAAAAAACCGGATCGGTTTTTAAAAAAACTGGCGGCGGCAATGGCGAGGCT
>NC_041382.1:593336595-593355135 GCF_002162155.2 Triticum dicoccoides | reverse complement strand
CGGCCTGGAGGAGGGGGCAAGGCGGGGGGAGGAGGAGTCCGGCTCGGACTCCGGTCCGAGTCGGCGGCGGCGGCGCGCGGTCTCTAGGAGGGAGACGGCGGCGCGGGGAAGGTGGGCCGGCGGCTGGGCTTCGGCCCAGCTAGCCACTGCGTGTTTTTTTTAATAATTCCGCCAAAACTAAAAAAATCCTAGAAAATAAAATAAAATTCTAAAAATGCCAAAACAAATTTTCGCCGTCTAAATAAAATATTTAGAATGAGATGAACATTTCTTGGCCTTAAAATGCAACTTTGAGAAACATGCAATTTTTATAATTCAAATAATATAGCAATAAACTCCGGATAAAAACAAATATTTGATTTTAATCTTTTTCCAACAATATTTCCTTTATTTTGGGGAAGTCATATTATCTCCTCTCATGTATTTTAATATGAAATATTTTCGGAGAGAAAAATAATTAAAACCAAAATCCTCGTTTCAATATTTGATAAAACTCAAATATGAAAATAGGGAAATCCCCAACTCTCTCCGAGGGTCCATGAGTTGCTTAGGATTTCAAGGATCGCAAAATGAAATGCAGTAAAATATGATGTGCATGAATGATCTATGTATAGCATTCCAAATTGACAATTTGGGATGTTACAAACCTACCCCCCTTAAGATGAATCTCACCCTCGAGATTCGAGTTGGCTAGAGAATAGGTCTGGGTGGTCTTTGCGAAGATCATCCTCTTGTTCCTAGGTGGCTTCATCCTCGGTATGGTGGGTCCACTGAACTTTGCAAAACTTGATAACCTTGCTGCGGGTGACTCGGCTGGCAAATTCGAGAATCCTGACTGGCTTCTCCTCATAGGTCAAATCACTGTCCAACTGTATCGCATCCAAGGGTACTGTATCTCTTAACGGTATATCAGCCATTTCAGCATGACATTTCTTCAACTGGGAAACATGAAATACATCATGAACTCCTGATAGTCCTTTAAGTAACTCCAACTTGTAGTCAACTTCTCCCATACGTTCCAAAATTCGATACGGTCCTACAAATCTCGGGGCTAACTTCCCCTTAACTCCAAAATGTTTCACTCCTCGCAGGGGTGACACTCACAGATAGGCTCTGTCTCCAATTTCATAGGTTATTTCCTTGTGTTTCGAATATGCATAACTCTTCTGTCTGGAGTGAGCTATCTTCAGTCTATCTCTGATCAACTTAACTTTCTCTTCAGACTCTTTGATCAGATCTGGTCCAAACAATTGTCAGTCTCTGACTTCATCCCACATCAACGGTGTTCTGCACCTTTGTTCGTATAGGGCTTCGAACGGTGCCATCTTCAAACTGGCTTGGTAGCTGTTGCTGTATGAGAACTCCGCGTAGGGAAAATTTTCATCCCAACTAGATCCATAATCTAGCACACAGGCTCTCAACAAATCCTCCAGAATCTGGTTGACTCTCTCGGTCTGTCCATCTATCTGCGGGTGGAATGTTGTACTGAACTCCAACCTTGTCCCCAAAGTTTGGTGCAGCTGATGCCAAAACTTTGAAGTAAACTGTGTCCCTCTATCTGATACGATGGTCCTCGGAACTCCATGCAGACATACGATCCTGATCATGTATATCTTATCCAACTTCGCACTTGTATAGGTAGTTTTCACTTTGATAAAGTGAGCCACTTTGATCAAGCGATCAACTACTACCCATATAGAATCATATCCTGATTTGGTCCTGGGTAATCCGATGATAAAATCCATGCCAAGTTTATCCCACTTCTATTCGGATATCGGCATAGGCTGTAACAATCCTGCTGGCTTTTGATGCTCATCCTTCACTCTCTGACATACATCACATACGGCTACATACTCGGCAATATCCTTCTTCATATCAATCCACTAGAAACGTTCCTTCAAATCCAAATACATCTTGGTGTTTCCGGGGTGTATCGAGTATGGTGATTCATGAGCCGCCTGAAGTATTAACTTCCTAATCTCTGTGTTATTGGGCACATAAACATGGTCCTTGAACCATAAGGTGTCGTGCTCATCCTCACGAAAACCTTTGGCCTTTCCTTTGCTCATTCTCTCTTTTATCTCTGCAATCTCTTTGTCCTCCTTCTGAGCTTCTCGAATCTTTCCTAACAATGTCGACGGAACTTTCATTGTTGCAACAAAACCTCTAGGAACAATCTCCAATCGAAGTTCCCTAAGATCCTCTGCTAAATCCTTCGGCAATCCCGTGCTCACTAGGGTATTAGCATAACTTTTCTGACTCAAAGCTTTGGCTACGACATTGGCCTTGCCACGATGATAGTGAAGCTTCATGTCATAATCCTTTATAATCTCCAACCATCTCCTCTGCCTAAGGTTCAGCTCTTTCTGTGTGAAAATGTACTTCAAACTCTTATGATCCGTGTACACATCACAATGATTTCCAATAAGGTAATCCCTCCAGGTCTTCAACACATGCACTACGGCAGCCAACTCCAAATCATGCGTGGCATAATTCAACTCGTGCGGTTTCAGTTGTCGTGAGGCATACGAAACAAATCTTCCGTCCTGCATAAGCACACTTCCAAGTCCTAGGCGAGAGGCATTGCAATACACTTGGAACTCCTTACGTATATCCGGAAGAATCAGCACTGGGGCTGTAGTCAAACATTTCTTTAACTCCTGAAAACTTACTTCACATTCTCCCGTCCATTTAAATTTGGTATCCTTCTCCAATAACTCAGTCACTGGCTTCACAATATTGGAAAAATTCTCAATGAATCTCCGATATTATCCTACGAGTCCAAGAAAACTGCGGATCTCGCTAACTGAAGTGGGTGCCAACCATTCAGTGAGTGACTGAACCTTGGTAGGATCTACTGCTACAACTTCTCCTGATATAACATGTCCAAGGAATCCGAATTCCTTCAGCCAAAACTTGCATTTGCTGAACTTGGCATACAACTGATGTTCCCTGAGTTTCTCGAGAACTAAGCACAAATGCTCTTTGTTCTCCTCTTCGTTCTTCGAGTATACCATTATATCATCAATGAACACCACAACAAACTTATCCAAATATTCCATGAACACTTTGTTCATCATTCTCATGAAGCAGGCATGGGCGTTAGTCAGTCCAAACGACATGACCGTATATTCATACAACCCTTACCGTGTGGTGAATGTTGTCTTTGGTATGTCCTTCTCTCGTATCTTCAGCTGGTGATATCTAGATCGCAGGTCGATCTTTGAAAACACCTTAGCTCCTTGCAGCTAGTCGAACAAATCATTGGTCATCGGTAGTGGGTATTTGTTCTTGATCGTCACCTCATTTAACACACGATAATCAACAACCATTCTTAGGGACTTATCCTTCTTCTTGACCAAAAGCACTAGGGCTCCCCAGGCTGATGAGCTCCGTCGAATTTATCCCTTCTCCAATAACTCCTTGATCTGTTTCTTAATCTCCTCCATATCATTTGTGGGCATCCGGTGTTAGGACCCGGATTCTAAGTCAGACCGATCTAGCCTGTAACACCTCATATCACTTTGCGGCCTCACGCACGGTATTCCCCCGGGCGTCGCCTTACCATGGCCCGGGACCGTTTGCGCCTTTTGGCTCACGTATATGATAATGTCGCTAGCATCCATATGACAAAGAACCCGGGCCGACATGACAAGTCGTGAACCCAAAGTGGCACTAACTTATGGGGAGAGGCATACATGAATCAACATCGAGCATGTCGGTCAGCAGCGTGCGAATCCGGGCTGTAGCACTGGGCTAACAGGACTCCGAGAACCCGGGCTGTAGCAGGCTAGGCAGGACTCCGGATATCACCGCGTGACATTTCCCCGAAGGGACAAACACAGGAACGAAGTGAATCACATGCCGGCCAGTTAAGTGTTCCGGAGCAATAGTGCTGGGCTAGCAGGACTCCGGTGAACCGGGCTGTAGCGGACTACTATGGCTCATGGAAGCACAAGACTACATTTCCCCATAAGAGAGGCTACCAAGGATAAACAACTAGGTTGTCGGATCCCACACATACCAAGCATTTCAATCATACACACAATATGCTTGATATGTGTAAATACAACATGGCGTCACAACATAACTCTACGACTCAAGTATTTATTCATTAGGCTCCGAAGAGCCAGATATTACAGACATGGGTCTCATGACCCAACATTCAGAGCATACCAGACAAAGCACATGCGGATGCTTAACATGTCTGAGTACAAACATCTACAAATGAAAAAGGCTGAGAAGCCTGACTAACTACCAGATCCTGCCGAGGGCACAAGATCGTAGCTGAGGTAACAAGCTAAACGTCGAAGTCCACGTGGAACTACTAGCGAGACTGAAGTCTCTTTGCAAAAACATAAATTAAGCAAACATGAGTACAAATATACCCAGCAAGACTTACATCAAAACTAGCTACATATGCATCAGTATCAAGAAAGGGGTGGTGGAGTTTAACTGCAGCAAGCCAACTTTGACTCAGTGGCTAACCTGAACTACAACTGCAAGTAACTCTTTTGAGCTGGCGCACACGAGTCCACAAATTCACCATACCAATACACCACTATGGATCCGCTCCCGTCTCCCTGCGAGAATGCCATCCATGGCACTCGCACTTATCTTGCGCATTTTAGAGTATCCACTTTCACTTGTCTATGAACTATGCAAGGGATCCAAGTTTCCATATACGAGGAATCCGGCTATTTGAATAGATAATGATAACCCTGCAGGGGTGTACTTCTTCACACACGCTCTCGCCACTTACCACCATGTACACGTTGTGTATCTCGGCAACCTTCAAGCGGAAGCCTGGTGAGGGAGTCGGCCACGACCTGACTAATCACACAAGTCTCTCGTCTAGGTTTATCGCCTATTCGGGTTCCATCCGCAAGGAGATCCTGTTGGGGTGTCGCTCACGGCCCCAAACGATGCGTGCAGGGTTCCCAAGCCCACCAACCGGGTGCCACTTCGTACACTGTGCCACTGTGCCTAGTCTGTCCCAAGCCCACCTATACCGGGTGCCACTTGGTAGACTACTAACACTACCTACAAACACCAGAAACTAGTTGTAACTCCTGGACAGAGATCAGGTAGATTAATAAGTCGAGAGGGGCACTTAAGCATTCTAATGCGTGATAGTAACTATTCATGGATCACAAACACAGAACTCAATTCCTGAGGACGGCTGCAATGAGACAACCCACCATGTACTCCTACATGGCCGCTCACTACTACCTTTACCAAATCGTGTTCACACTCTTAGCTCACACACAGTAGGACATGTTCAACACCATTCCAATTCATCCCCGATGAATCAGACCTAACACAACTCTAAGCAGTAGGAGGCATGACAAACAAGCATGAATGAGTAGGCACATCAGGGCTCAAACAACTCCTACTCATGCTAGTGGGTTTCATCTATTTACTGTGGCAATGGCAGGTTATGCAGGGGAAAGGGGTTCAGCTACCGCAGCATGTAACAGTTGAAACGTTGTTGTCCTAATGCAATAAAGTGAGCAGGAGCGAGAGAGTGGGATTGTATCAGGATGAACAAGTGGGTTTTGCTTGCCTGGCACTTATGAAGATATTATAGTTCTTCATCGGTGTCATCGATCACATCGTCGGAACATACGTCTACTGAGGGGGGAAGAACCACCAACTAGCAAAGAAGGAACACAATCAATGCAATGCACATTCACATGAATGACATGTCATGTTAAGGTACTGAATTCACCTAATGCAATATCTAGCCAATTTAATTGAAGTAGAACTCAAACAAGATCAAATTCCAACTCCAAATGTTATTTCATAAATTGCCTTAATCATCATTTGTCCTATTCAGTGAGGTTAACTTGTTCAAACATGCATGATCATGGCACAGATGGATTCCTTGAATTCTTTTGATAATTTTTCATATATAAATTATTTCATTCTGAGCTACGGTTGAATTTCTATGATTTTTAGAAGTTTGGGGTATTTTCTGAATTTTATAAATCATTTCTGATTTATTTTAATTCCAGACAACTTTACTGTGTCAGCATTATGTCATGCTGACCTCAACAGGTCAACAGGCACGGTCTAGGTAAAACCTGACTAGTGGGACCCACTGGTCAGTGATCCAGTCAACTAAGTTAGTTAGCCCTAACTAACTGGGCAGGGCCCACTAGTCAGTGACTGTAGTTACTAACCTAACTAGTTAATTAGTGTAACTAGAGTAATTAGTTGGGTGGGCCTGCAAGTCAGTGAGAGAGAGGGGGAAGTCAAACCGGGCAGTGGGGTCAACCCACGCCGGTCAACGGGTCAGCGGTCGCCGGCATTTAGCCTCCGGCGAGTCCAGACGCGGCGGAGGGCTTCGGAAAACGCCACATGGCTCGGTTTTGGACGCGGTTTGTGGCTACGGAAAGCTGAGAGTCTTGCGCATCCAATAGAGGCAACAGCTCGCGCCAGAGTGGACTAAATCGACGGCGGTGGCAACTTTTGCGGCGGCCGGAGTTCGGGCGAGCTCGGGTTCGGTGTTAGGGAGCACGGCAGGAGGAGCTGGTGCATGCGTTCGGCTCCTGGGAGCACGGTGAGAATGGCGACACGCTCAAAAGCGGGCGGAGGCAGCTCTGGCCGCGGCAGCGACATGGCACGGTGGCGGCGAGCTTCGGCTGCGGTGGCCAGTGGGGTTAGAGGAAGAAATCGAGTGGGAGGAGAGAGGGGTTGGGAGCAGAAGCTCACGACGATCACATAGGGAAGGTCAGCGAGCTCGGGGAGGTCCTAGCGGCGCCGAATCGACCGGAGATGGGCTCGGGTGCCCGAAGTTGAGGACGAAGGCGAATACGGCGTTCATCGGTGTTTGGCGTTGCGTGAGTCGACAAAGAGGCGTAGATGTCTATGGCGGAGCTCCTGGGCATGTCGGCGAGGCGAGGGGGAGGCGGTGGCCGCGGTGGTGCACGTCGGCGGTGACGGGGCCGCTCGGGTGCGTGCGAGTGAGAGAGCAGAGGAGGGGAGAGGCCACGGGTGAGGGAGAGAGAGAGGTCAGGGGGGTGCGTGGCTACGTTGGAGGCGTTCAGGCGTCGGCGGCAAGCAGGAGCTGGCGAGGCGCGTGCTCGCGAGCGGCGGCCACGCGCGCTGTGTCCTCTTGGCAAGAGGAGAACGATGTCTGGCCACTGGGCCAGTCGGGTCGGTTGGGCTGTCAGAGAGCTGGGCCGGTTGGGCGCTAGGTAGGCTGTGCCAGGTAAGTGGCTCAGGTAGGTTCTCTCTCTGGTTATTTAATTTGTTCTCTTTTTCTATTTTTGCTATTATGTTTTGATTTAGTTCAAAGACCAAACCATTTTCAAAATTCATGAAAATAATTGTCTGAACTAAATGGACTTCTCCAAAGCTACACAACAATTTTCAGAATTATTGAACATATATTTATTATATAATAAATATAGATCCAATTCAAATAGTTATTGAATTAATTTCAAATGGCCAAAATAAATATTTCTGAAACTCCAAAAATATTGGTTTGAATTTTACCTCTTGCCAATATTTTTACAGAATAACAGGAACATTTCTTGGACTCATTTGAAAAGATTTTTAACGTTGATTATTTCTGAAGTGATTTCTGAGGGTTTCAACTAACCTCAATTCAACTTTCAGAATTTAGACATGATGCATGGATGCTCTCTTATGCAACTATTGCAAACAATTCTAGGGTTGTGACAACTCACCCCCACTAAACAAGAATCTCGTCCCGAGATTCAAGTCGTGAGGTAGGAAGATAGAGCGACACAAGCTAACACAATCTTCATGATCTAGATGTCCTTCTCGAGGATGTTGATTCATTGCTTCCTATTGACCTTGACGTCTTTGCTTTCGATATCTTCATCCAACACGATGACGATAGAAGGAAACTCTACATGAAATGATTTCCTCGAAGAACGAGCACTCAAGATCAACTCAAGGAGTGAGAAGTTGAAACATCTCTTGAGTTGGGACACAAAACATACATCAAGACAGATGGATAGTAACGTATGGTGAACTTCGATTTGGTAGGCAACTATTCCACGCTTAAGAGGATGGCGGATGGGTTCAAAGAAGCGAGGATATAATTACCACGATTCCATAAAGGGGCACCCTAGAGGAGGTGACTCATAGGATTATTCCCTTAAGTGGCAAAAAGAATTACTTTTGATCCATAGATAATTGAAACTCTTCATACCATCCTAAGGCAATTCTTAATGGACAGTTTGAAGGAATTCGAAAGAATGACATACTCGGGCTAGGGTGGACGATGTGGACTACCTTGTTGAAGACAACGTAATGGATGATTTTGCTTATCATCGGAGATTGATGGGACCCATGGTAAGCCCACTTTTGAAGATGATCCAGGACAACAATTACTGAGGTGCAAGCTGGGAATAAAATGCAAATGCTAGGAATGACCCAACCATCATACCTGCCTGAGATTCAGATCTGGTTGGTAACAGGATATTTCAGACACAGCATGTCTGGAAAAAGAAAGGTAGCAACACAAATCGACAGGATGGCATTGTGAGATTCTCGAGAATGAACTACGATAGCAAGCTCCAAAACATGAGATGGTTCTGCTACAAACATGTGAACACGCTGTCCTAGACAAGCATGACCACATGGTAGTCTTACAACAAAACACTACCGAGTTCTAGTTGGGAACCATCATCGAGGATATTGGAATCTTGTACATGAACTAATATTCGCACATCAACTCCTTTTTCTCGAACAAATTAATCAGTGGCTTGGTGTGCTAGGAACACATATGGAGTGGAGGCGGCCAACCTATCAAACCATAGAGCACTTCGCACGTGCATGACTAACTTGGGATGATTCCAGAGGAGGCAAAAATAAACTCTCTCGAATTCACGGCGGCAACTTGCATCGAATGCACATGAATTAGAGGAAGTCACTTCTTTCATCCAAACATATGCTTCATGAGCTAGCATGAAGAAATGCTTTCAAAAGTTTCCAACACTAGCTTCATGTTCAACATGAATCATGAAGGAGATAAAGACGTTGTCGATGGGCTCAACAACAATTTATCAAGATTTCCATAAGATGGGGTTACATGGTTATGTGAACAATATGATAGCATTGATCAGGCCAAAATATGTAATGATGTATGCTCGAGGGATCAACCACAAGTAAGACAACATTACGACATCGTTGGTACTGATTTGATTTGGTGATAGCCCATACTCAAATCAAAGTTTTGATAAGACAATAGGTCCAACAACTGATCACAGGGACCAATCGATGAAGATATCATCTTTGTTCAACTAACACACAAACACATGGATATCCTTTTGGAACGAACTAAGTTAGGCGAGCTTTTATCTTCCAACTCTCCAAGTTGTTGTTTGGCTTAACCAACTAGCTCAGGATATCCAACATAGATTCTTAGAGAAGGAGTGGTTTATGGAAAAACCAAATTGATCACGAACTCCACATAGCAGTCAGGTGACAACCCGGTAGTACTTCCGAGAAGATATTCGGAAAATCACGAACCACCGATATGTTGCTAAGCTCGAGAACAATCTTGCTTCTCAGGCAAGACAATATGATCAAATAAGCAAGGATTGGCACTATCCTAACTCATTGATCGAAAAGTGCACTGGAAATAAGGCTAGGTAGCACGATCAACCTTAGGGTGATGATTCAAAATCAACACGCTAAGAATGAGGTTAGTGTCCATTAACCACCAAGAAACGGGGTTGCTAGGAGTATTGATTTCGCACGTCACGGTTCACTTGTCAGTATTTCGGTTGCAACAACACGGGATCCGAGGAATGAACAATGATGGCAAGAAGTATCACTACGTCAAAATTTCATAAGAGATGGTGCAGTTCCTATGATATTCTTGACATGAATAGGGTAATACTCCAAGGTAGAATAGAACAAAAGCTGGATTGGCATTTGATCTGCGGAATACAAATACTTTGACCCAATCCTGGATATGGATGAGGCACTGGAGTTTGTTTCTCCTAGTCATTCTGGAATAGAATGGCTCGACGAATCACAAGAATAATAGGCACCGATGAATGAATGCTCGCATACTCTTGACTATCAATTGATAGATGAAGGTCGGAATATAACTGAAGGGGGACAACTCAAAGGAACATATAACTTTCTGAGTTGTGGATGCATAGATTAGTATGTCGAACGAGTTCAACATATTTCTTCCGGATAACCCATGCAGAAAGGTAGAACTGGTAGAATCACAATTATGAATGGAGAACTCCTCAGGAGTACTCTAATGGTGATCTTTTGGTTCAAAGAACTTCTGCCTTAATGGTTCATGGTATTTGGAAGAAGGAAATACCACGGACCTCTAGGACTATCGCAAAGGTTACTAATATCCTAAAGGAACTAGCAACAATATCAACACGAAGTGAACAGAGTGATTCTTGGGTCAAGAACACAGGAGTAGAATACCTACTACTAAATGGCATCACGTGATGATTTCGAGAATGATGGCCAGAATCACCACACTTGGGACACGAAAGCGTTGCTAAATTCTCGAGGACACCTAGGGTCATAATACTAACTCCAGCATACACGTCAAGGCAACGGAGTACCTCAACACACCGATTAGTGTGCTTAATCAGGCCTAAAATACAACGGGAACATGGAGGAAAGATTTGCATGTGCATCAGACTATTTAGAAACCTGGGATGACTCAGACAGCATAACGGCTGTAAATGCTCAAAATGATTTAAGACATCCTGCAAAAAATGGTGGCATAAACACTCAACATCACAATATCAAGGTTCTAAGGCCAGCTATGAACATATGGAAGTAGTAGGAACTGAACTGAGGCTTGAACTCAACAATCCTAGGCAACTACGGTTTAGTAACACGTCATCCTGAGAGATAGAAGAGAAGCCTAGTTCTTAACCGCGTAGAAAAGATAAGATGACTCAGATCAGAAGGTCATGAGGATAAGGAGTAAAAAGAGCCTTACGTTCCCATCCACAATCAATTCCCTTATATAATTAAAGCATTTCTAGACTCAACTTCGACCATCTTGGCTTGGTAATCCTACAGGCAGTCAGGCTCTGATACCAAAGCTGTCAGGACCCCGATTCTAAGTCACATCGATCTAGCCTGTAACACCTCATATCACTTTGCAGCCTCACGCACAGTATTCCCACGGGTGTCGCCTTACCATGGCCTGGGACCGTTTGCGCCTTTTGGCTCACGTATATGATAGTGTCGCTAGCGTCCATATGACAGAGAACCCGGGCCGACATGACTAGTCGTGAACCCAAAGTGGCACTAACTTACGGGGACAGGCATACATGAATCAACATCGAGCATGTCGGTCAGCAGCGTGCGAATCCGGCTGTAGCACTGGGCTAACAGGACTCCGGGGACCCGGGCTATAGCAGGCTAGGCAGGACTCCATATATCACCGCGTGACATTTCCCCGAAGGGATAGACACAGGAACGAAGTGAATCACATGCCGGCCAGTCAAGTGTTCCGGAGCAGTAGTGCTGGGCTAGCAGGACTTTGGTGAACCGGGCTGTACGGACTACTATGCCTCATGGAAGCACAAGGCTACATTTCCCCATAAGAGAGGCTACCAAGGATAAACAACTAGGTTGTCGGATCCCGCACATACCAAGCATTTCAATCATACACACAATATGCTCGATATGTGTAAATACAACATGGCATCACAGCATAACTCTACGACTCAAGTATTTATTCATTAGGCTCCGAAGAGCCAAATATTATAGACATGGGTCTCATGACCCAACATTCAGAGCATACCAGACAAAGCACATGCGGAAGCTTAACATGTCTGAGTACAGACATCTACAAATGAAAAGGCTGAGAAGCCTAACTAACTTCCAGATCCTACCGAGGGCACAAGATCGTAGGTGAGGTAATAAGCTAAACGTCGAAGTCCACGTGGAACTACTAGCGAGACTGAAGTCTCTCTGCAAAAACATAAATTAAGCAAACGTGAGTACAAATGTACCCAGCAAGACTTACATCAGAACTAGCTACATATGCATCAGTATCAAGAAAGGGGTGGTGGAGTTTAACTGCAGCAAGCCAGCTTTGACTCAGTGGCTAACCTGAACTACAACTGCAAGTAACTCTTTTGAGGTGGCGCACACGAGTCCACTAATTCACCATACCAATACACCACTATGGATCCCCTCCCGTCTCCCTGCGAGAACGCCATCCATAGCACTCATACTTATCTTGCGCATTTTAGAGTATCCACTTTCACTTGTCTATGAACTATGCAAGGGGTCCAAGTTTCCATATCCGAGGAATCCGGCTATTCGAATAGATAATGATAACCCTACAGAGGTGTACTTCTTCACACACGCTCTCGCCACTTACCACCATGTACACGTCGTGTATCTCGGCAACCTTCAAGCGGAAGCCTGGTGAGGGAGTTGGCCACGACCTGACTAATCACACAAGTCTCTCGTCCAGGTTTATCGCCTATTCGGGTTCCATCCGCAAGGAGATCCGGTCGGGGTGTCGCTCACGGCCCCAAACGATGTGTGCAGGGTTCCCAAGCCCACCATCCGG
Organism: Triticum dicoccoides; assembly: GCF_002162155.2. Classification (NCBI taxonomy): domain Eukaryota; kingdom Viridiplantae; phylum Streptophyta; class Magnoliopsida; order Poales; family Poaceae; genus Triticum; species Triticum dicoccoides. The sequence continues at coordinate 593,342,576 of NC_041382.1, read as the reverse complement.
GTGCCACTTGGTACACCGTGCCACTGTGCCTAGTCTGTCCCAAGCCCACCTATACCGGGTGCCACTTGGTAGACTAATAACACTACCTACAAACACCAGAAAGGAGTTCCAACTTCTGGACAGAGATCAGGTAGATTAATAAGTCGAGAGGGGCACTTAAGCATTCCAATGCGTGGTAGTAACTGTCCAGGGATCACAAACACAGAACTCAGTTCCTGAGGACGGCTGCAATGAGACAACCCACCATGTACTCCTACATGGCCTCTCACCGCTACCTTTACCAAATCATGTTCACACACTTAGCTCACACACAGTAGGACATGTTCAACACCATTCCAATTCATCCCCGAAGAATCAAACCTGACTCAACTCTAAGCAGTAGCAGGCATGAAAAACAAGCATGAATGAGTAGGCACATCATGGCTCAAACAACTCCTACTCATGCTAGTGGGTTACATCTATTTACTGTGGCAATGACAGGTCATGCAGGGGAAAGGGGTTCAGCTACCGCAGCATGTAACAGTTGAAACGTCATTGTCCTAATGCAGTAAAAGAGAGCAGGAGCGAGAGAGTGGGATTGTATCGGAATGAACAAGGGGGTTTTGCTTGCCTGGCACTTCTGAAGATAGTATAGTTCTTCATCATTGTCATCGATTACATCATCGGAACATACGTCTACTAAGGGGGGAACAACCACCGACTAGGAAAGAAGGAACACAATTAATGCAATGCTCATTCACATGAATGACATGTCATTTTAAGGTACTGAATTCACCTAATGCAATATCTAGCCAATTTAATTGCAGTGGAACTCAAACAAGATCAAATTCCAACTCCAAATGTTATTTCATAAATTGCCCTAATCATCATTTGTCCTATTCAGTGTGGTTAACTTGTTCAAACATGCATGATCATGGCGCAGATGGATTCCCTGAATTTTTCTGATAATTTTTCATATATAAATTATTTCTTTCTGAGCTACGGTTGAATTTCTATGATTTTTAGAAGTTTGGGGTATTTTCTGAAATTTATAAATCATTTCTGATTTATTTTAATTCCAGAAAACTTTACTGCGTCAGCATTACGTCATGCTGACCTCAGCAGGTCAACAGGCACGGTCCAGGTCAAACCTGACCAGTGCGACCCACTGGTCAGTGATCCAGTCAACTAACTAAGTTAGTTAGCCCTAACTAACCGGGCAGGGCCCACTAGTCAGTGACTGTAGTAACTAACCTAACTAGTGAATTAGTGCTAACTAGAGTAATTAGTCAGGCGGGCCCGCAAGTCAGTGAGAGAGAGGGGGAAGTCAAACCGGGTAGTGGGGTCAACCCACGCCGGTCAACGGGTCAGCGGGCGCCGGCGTTTAGCCACCGGCGAGTCCAGACGCGGCGGAGGGCTTCGGAAAACGCCCACAGGGCTCGATTTTGGACGCGGTTTGTGGCTACGGAAAGCCGAGAGTCTCACGCATCCAACGGAGGCAACAACTCGCGCCAGAGTGGACTAAACCGACGGCGGCGGCAACTTTTGCGGCGGCCGGAGTTCGGGCGAGCTCGGGTTCGGTGTTAGGGAGCACGGCAGGAGGAGCTGGTGCATGTGTTCGGGTCCTGGGAGCACGGTGAGAACAGCGACACGCTCAAAAGCGGGCGGAGGCAGCTCTGGCCGCGGTAGTGACATGGCACGGCGGCGGCGAGCTTCGGCCGCGGTGGCCAGCAGGGTTAGAGGAAGAAATCGAGTGGGAAGAGAGAGGGGTTGAGAGCAGAAGCTCACGGCGATCACGTAGGGAAGGTCAACGAGCTCAGGGAGGTCCTGGCGGCGCCGAATCGAGCGGAGATGGGCTCAGGTGCTCGAGGTTGAGGACGAAGGCGAAGACGGCGTTCTACAGCGTTTGGCGTCGCGTGAGTCGACAGAGAGGTGTAGATGTCTGTGGCGGAGCTCCTGGGCATGTCGGCGAGGCGAGGGGGAGGTGGTGGCCGCGGTGGTGCACGTCGGTGGCGACGGGGCCACTCGGGTGCGTGCGAGTGAGAGAGTAGAGGAGGGGAGAGGCCACGGGTGAGGGAGAGAGAGGTCAGGGGGGTGCGTGGCTATGTTGGAGGCGTCTAGGCGTCGGCGGCAAACAGGAGCTGGCGAGGCGCGGGCTCGCGAGCGGCGGCCACGCGCGCTGCGTCCTCCTAGCAAGAGGAGAACGATGACTGGCCACTGGGCCAGTCGGGACGGTTGGGCTGTCACAGAGCTGGGCCGGTTGGGCGCTTGGTGGGCTGCGCCAGGTAAGTGGCCCAGGTAGGTTCTCTCTCTGGTTATTTAATTTGTTCTCTTTTTCTATTTTTGCTATTATGTTTTGATTTAGTTCAAAGACCAAACCATTTTCAAAAATCATGAAAATAATTGTGTGAACTAAATGGACTTCTCCAAAGCTACACAACAATTTTCAGAATTATTGAACATATATTTATTATATAATAAATATAGATCCAATTCAAATAGTTATTGAATTAATTTCAAATGGCCAAAATAAATATTTCTAAAACTCCAAAAATATTGGTTTGAATTTTACCTCTTGCCAATATTTTTATAGAATAACAGGAACATTTCCTTGGACTCATTTGAAAAGATTTTTAACATTGATTATTTGTGAAGTGATTTCTGAGGGTTTCAACTAACCTCAATTCAACTTTGAGAATTTATACATGATGCATGGATGCTCTCTTATGCAACTATTGCAAACAATTCTAGGGCTGTGACATCCGGTATGGTCTCTTTGATATGGGCCCGGTGCCTGGCAATAGCTCTATCAAAAACTCAATGTCTCGATCCGGTGGCATGCCTGGTAACTCTTTTAGAAAAACATCCGGGTAATCCTTCAGTACATGCACTTCCTCCGGAACAACTCCTGCGAGGGTATTCATTTGGCTACTTCTTGGCGCATGCCTAGATACATACTTGATCCTTTTTCCCTCAGGGGTGGTGAGACAAATTGACTTACTAACACAGTCAATGCTTCATCCATACTTTGACATCCAGTCCATGCCTAATATCACATCCAATCCTTGTGACTCCAAGATTATTAGGTCGGATGGAAAAACATTGCTACCAATGGTTAGGGGTATCTGGTCGCACCATCGACTAGCCATATACTCTGCTCCAGGTGAACTTACTAACAGATGGGTCCTAAGGGTTTGGGTCGGTAGTCTAAACTTATCCATGAATTCCCTTGATATGTATGAATGCGATGCACCAGTATCAAAAAGAACAAGGGCGGTAAAGGACTTAACCAAAAACTTACCGATAACCGCGTCTGGCTGCTCTTCAACCTCCTCCACATTGACGTGGTTTAGTTGTCCTTTGTTGTATCGATTGGGCTTCTTTCCAGTGCTCCCATTGCCATTTCCATTCTTCGCTTCAGGGCACTCTATGGCATACTATCCAGTCTTCCTGCACTTGAAACAAGTAACGTGGCTCTAGGTCTCTCTTGGCGGGTGTGGCTGGATTGGGGCGGTTCAGATTGTTGCTTGCTCCATTCCCATTCCCATTCCTTGGGCATGTATGATTATGGCTACTTCCTCCATTGTGGGTGTGGCCTCCATGGTTATGAACAAGTCCTCCCGAGTTCGGGGTTAGGCGAGGCTTCTGCTGAGCTCCTGAATTATACCTTCCTTGTCCATACTTCCTCTTACAGCTCTCAATCTGCTTCTGCTTCCCTTCAATCATAAGAGCCCTATCTACCAACTCATGGTAGTTGTTGAATGTTTCCACCATCAACTTGATGCTCATCTCATCATTCAGCCCTTCCATAAACTTCTCCTGCTTTGCGGCATCTGTGGCCACATCATCAGGGGCATAGCGAGATAACTTGCTAAACTCATCGGCGTACTAAGCCACAGTACGGTTCCCCTGGCGTAAGTTGCGAAACTCACGCTTCTTCATACTCATAGCTCCAGTTGAGACATGGGCTATACTGAAAGCTTGCTGAAACTGATCCCATGTCACCATGGCTATAGGGTAGGTGACAGTGTAATTCTCCCACCATGAGGCTGCTGGTCCATCCAACTGATGTGCGACAAAACGCACCTTCTCAGCATCGGTACATCCTGCAGTGATTAACTCCCTTCCAATCCTGTGGAGCCAAACATCTACTACTATGGGCTCGGTGCTACTGGAAAACACCGGCGGTTGCAACCTTAGAAAGTGGGCTTAATTATCAACTGGTGGTGGTGGCGGCGGATTGTTGTTGTTGTTATTGTTGTTGCCTTGGTTCTGAACTAACAACTGCATCATGGTATTCTACTGCTGGATCAACTGAGTGAGCTCCGGTGGGAAGGTAAATCCGGGGTCACGTCTCGGAGGCATCTGATGGGTTTAGAGGGGAGAGATTAGAATAGAATGAGGTCTAATGAGAAAAGCACTACCCGTATGCACATGAGACAAACACAAACATTTCACTCAATCAATCAAGCAAGGACATACAATTGATCTAACTATCATTACAAAAGTGCTCGGACTATACTATTTACATGGTGGAATACTTCTACTGATGTGGTGGTCTACTAAAAATATTCTTCGGTTGAAGACTCCATGATGTCTGCTCCAGCTTCGTATTCATAGTCATCATTGCTATTTGTCGGGGTCTGAGTCGGTGTCGTCGATGATGATGTAGTCCTCCGGGCGAATCTCCTTGGGTTCTTCGTCTTCTCCTCCTGGTGCGGGGTCTCCCAGGAATACTGCTAGCTTCCTTTCCAGATCGTTATTCTTCTCCACTAGTACGACGATTTCCTCGTCATAATCTTCACGAGTAGCTTTAAGTTCTTCCTCCAGTTCCGTGATCCTAGTCATTGCCTTCTTCAAATCTATCATTCCTGCGCACATCTGGTTCTCCTGGCGACGAATATGTTGATTTAACTCCTGGATGAAAGCTACAATGGATCTATCTGTAATGCCCTCGATGCGGCTATATCTCCCACGTGTCGAAGTACGACTTAGAGGCATAACCGCATTGAAAGCAATGTCACAAGTGAGGTAATCTTCACACAACCCATGTAATACATAAGGGAAAGAGATACATAGTTGGCTTACAATCGTCACTTCCCACAATTACATGAATAAAGCATTACAACATCCAAAAACAAACAAGGTCTGACTACGGAACCAAAATAAAAGAAGAACCCCAAATGCGACAAGGTCCCCGATCGACCACAACTGGGCTCCACTACTGATCAACTAGAACGAAACAACACAAAGGACAAGATCTTCATCGAGATCCTCCTTGAGCTTGGCTGCATCATCTGCACTGACTCATCGGCACCTGCAAGCTGGTTTTTGAAGTATCTGTGGGTCACGGGGACTCAGCAATCTCGCACCCTCGCGATCAAGACTATTTAAGCTTATGGGTAAGGTAAAGGTATGAGGTGGAGCTGCAGCAAGCGACTAGCAGATATGGTGGCTAACATACGCAAATGAGAGAGAGAAGAGAAGGCAAAGCACGATCGAGAAACTATGATCAAGAAGTGATCCTAGAACAACCTACGTCAGACATAACTCCAACACCGTGTTCACTTCCCGGACTCCGCCGGAAAGAGACCACCACGGTTACACACGTGGTTGATGCATTTTAATTAAGGTCAACTTCAGGTTTTCTACAACCGGACGTTAACAAATTCGCATCTTCCCATAACCGCGGGCACGGCTTTCGAAAGTTCAATCCCTGCAGGGGTGTCCCAACTTAGCCCATCACAAGCTCTCACGGTCAACTAAGGATATTCCTTCTAGCGGGAAGACCCGATCAGACTCAGAATCCCGGTTACAGGACATTTCGACAATGGTAAAACAAGTCCAGCAACACCGCCTGAATGTGCCGACAAATCCCGATAGGAGATGCACATATCTCGTTCTCAGGGCACACTCAGATGAGACATCCTACGAGTAAAACCAACCCTCAAGTTGCCCCGAGGTGGCCCCGCAGTCTACTCGGTCAGACCAACACTCAGAGG
>NC_041382.1:593314195-593336176 GCF_002162155.2 Triticum dicoccoides | reverse complement strand
TAATGATGACCCTCAGGAGCGCGACTCCCAAGGGAAAAGAAAAGGCTAGGTGGCGAATGGTAAAACCAATGTTGGGCATTGCTGGAGGAGTTTTATTCAAGGCAAACTGTCAAGGGGTTCCCATTGTAACCCAACCGCGTAAGGAACGCAAAATCCGGGAACATAACACCGATATGACGGAAACTAGGGCGGCAAGAGTAGAACAAAACACTAGGCATAAGGCCGAGCCTTCCACCCTTTACCAAGTATATAGATGCATTAATTAAATAAGAGATATTGTGATATCCCAACAAGTAAACATGTCCCAATAAGGAACAACATCTCCATGTTCCAACAAGGAACAAACTTCAATCTTCACCTGAAACTAACAACGCTATAAGAGGGGTTGAGCAAAGCGGTAACATAGCCAAACAACGGTTTGCTAGGACAAGGTGGGTTAGAGGCTTGGTTCAACAATATGGGAGGCATGATAAGCAAGTGGTAGGTATCGTAGCATAGGCATAGAAAAAGAGCGAGCAACTAGCAAGCAAAGATAGAAGTGATTTCGAGGATATGGTCATCTTGCCTGAAATCCCGCAAGGAAGAAGAATGAGTCCCTGAAGAAGAAAAACGGGCGTAGATGAACGAATCCTCACAACACGACGTTATCGGAACCAACCCGAAGAAGCATCACCGAAAAGAAGCAAACAATCATGGTAAACAACCATCACATAATCATGGCATGATGCACATCCAAGCATGATGCATGTCCGGTTTAATGAAGCAAGGCTTGGCAATATGCACAAGCAATCCTACAAATTAAGTGGAGCTGAATATGCAACTCCGTTGCATATTGACGAAACACCACGTGACTTATTTAGTTCAATCTTGTTTATGTACCCAACAATATTAAATGTTGTTAACCATGGCAAGAGGTGAAGCAAAAGTAAACTACACAATCTAAGCAATTTAAATGGGGCCGGAACCATCAAACAACAATCCGGTAAATCCCCATATGCATTAGTAATTTAAAAGCAAACAACAATTTAAACATTTTAATTATTGTTATTATGATGCGGATGACATGGACAAGTTTTATGCAATTTTAATTAAAAGTTGATATGAGCATAATATGGAGCATTTGTCATCGTGGTGGAAAGAAAGGGTGCCACGGCGACGATAACAGAAATGGTGCCACGGCAACGTTCCGGTTTCCGGAAACTCGATTGAGATGCTGGTGGAAAAGAACAAGTGTGACGGGAGCGTGTCATGCGATGAACGGTGGGGTGCTCCCGGTTACCGGGTTCCCATGGGTCGACGATGGTGAAAAGGCAAAAGAGGGGCAACGTGCACTGACAATTCGAGCATGGAGCAAGCATGAGCATCTCATACACCACACATGCATTCGTTCACGGGCGGTCGTCTCGGGGTTATACCTTCGAAGCGTGCATTTCGGGCGGAACGAATTCGTAGAGGAAGTAGTCGTTCACGGGTCGTCGAGGGAAGTAGTGGTACTTAGGTGAATCCACGAGAAACAGTAGTCATACATGGTTCATCGAGGAACTTGACGTTTCGTCCTGTAGTCATTCGAGCATCCGATGGTAATTGTATTCAGTCGTTTCGAAGAGGTACATGGGGTCATTAGAACTTGCCGGTCTCGTCCTCTCAAAGGGGTACTTGACGTTCTTAGCGATTCCAAAGACGATGGTAGAGATACACTTGTTGTAGGGGTACTTGTCGGATCCACGGCAACGGTAGAGGTACAAACGTTCTCGCGGCACTTGTCGGTCCGGTCTTGGTGTAGATGTACATGGCAAACGTAGTGGTACCCGGCATCTTGTCGAACCCATGTGACGGTAATCGTTCGCATCCGTAGATGTTCAGGGCCAACGGTGGAGGTACTTGGCGATCTCTGAAACGTCTTGTGGCGGTTCCTATCTCCGCAACAAGTCTTGGTGGTCCAACATTCCAGGAACGGAGGTGCAGCCGAGGCAAAAAAATGCGGGGTTTTTTTAGCCATGGCCATGCCGAAACTTCTAGTGGATGGCCGAGGTGGAAGCTTGATGCGGGCAATCACGAAAGGCAATCTCATGATGCAACAATGAGCATGGCGTGGTGGTGATGCAGGGGAGCAATGCAGGCGAGGAGACGAGGTCGTCTGCATGAGAAGCGGGGTGCAGGCACGGCGGCGCTGCCGAAAAAGAGTCAGGCGATAGGAAGGAAGGGAGAGACCCTGGAGGACGGCGGCGGGCTTGTCGGCGTCGGGGACGAGGTGCAGGCAGCAGCATGCCATGGGAGATGGAGCTCGTGGTAGGAGGGAGCAGGGCGCGGAGCAGGAGGCAAGATGGCGCTGCGGCGAGGACGGGCAGGACGTTGAGAAGGGCAGGGCGCAGGCGAACCATGGAGGCCGATGGTGCCATGGTCATGCGGGTCAGGCGAGCTCGCGGCAGGAGGCGCTCGAGCGCGGGGCAGAGCTTGGCGGCGGGGCCGGCGCCAGGAGACGGGGCGACGTCGGGCGACAGGAGCGGTAGCTCGGTCGACGAGGTCCGGCGACCCGGTGACCGGGCGCGCTGGCGAGGAAAGGAGTAGGCAAAGGGGGTCGGGCGCTCTCCCTGGCATCGATGTGTGGCGGCGGCACGGGAACAAGGGGGGAGAGATGGGGATCGGGAGGAGGTAAGGGATCGGGCACGGGGCTCTCATGGCGAGGAGTGAGGGAGAGGGCGAGGCTGCGAGGGACAGAAGGGGATCGAGCACGGCCTCCTGGCTCGATGCGTGAGGCGTGCGTGTGGCGGCGGCGTGGGAGGACGAGAGGGATCGAGAGAACGAGGGGAGTGGGTTCGGTCGACGTTAGGGTAGCGAGGAGATGGACCGGGATGACCTTCGGTGTAGATGGGCCTTAGAGGCCGGCCCAGGGAGAGGGAAGGCTGCGCCTAGGGAGGTTTGGGCCTGCTGGGCTCTCTCTCTCTCTCTCTCTCTCTCTCTCTCTCTCTCTTAATCTCTCTTTTCAGCAAAAGAGATAGGCCAAAAAATAATTAATAGAAGAGGCCATGGAGAAGAACAAAATTATGGAACATTTTGTATGGCTTTATGGAATATTTCCACCTCAACAAAAATAGTTCCGACAAGTTAGGAGAATTCAAATTCAAACTTATTTGACTTGAGCCAAAAGAGTTTGAATGGAGGCTAGGATAAAGGGGTGTACAAAAATGTTGAGGGTTTTTGGAGGACCCTCAATAAATGGAGAAAGAACTACTGCCAAGGTTTGGAGGTGAAACTTGAAGCAAAAGAACCCAAGGGATTTATCTGCACGTGTGTTATGGGTGATTCCAAATTATTGGAATATAATTTATATAGCTCCCTAAAATATTGGGAGAATAAGTTTTAAAGAGTAATCACCATAGTGAATATCCCTCGATTTAAATGGACCGAAGATCCATGCAATTTATTTAGTTGAGTTAAGAAAAGAAATGACATGATGGCATGATGACATGATGCAATGCACATGATGCAAGGATGAAAGCGATGAACCAAACAAATCACACGACGATACCCGGAAACCCTGGAAGGCAACTGAAGCTCTGGTCTTGGGGCGTTACAACACTCCACCACTACGAGAGGATCTCGTCCCGAGATCTAGAATGGCACCGGAGGGAAAAGGAAGAGGAAGATAAGAGGTAAAACTAAGTTGCTTCTTTGACCAATGAGTGAAACCAAGGAACCTGAAAAGGTTAAGCCATTTCGAGAAAAGAATACAACGGTGATAAACGAAGTTGAAAGCACTCCGTTAAGAAAGGGGAAAGGAAAGAACCGATTTAGGTAGCACTCCAGTTTAGAAGGGATGCAAGACTTGATAAGGCGAAAAGAACTTGAGCAAAAAGGTCACAACACTCCGGTTAAAAGGATAAGCATGAAAAGAATAAGGTCCTGACAAAAATGTGAAGAAGGGTTGAAGAGAGCAACATCACAATGCCTCCAGAAGAAAAGAGAGAATGGAATGGATTGAATGGAGGAGAGAACAATATATTCTATCTCGAATGAGGTTGAAAAAGGCATCCTTAGGAGAGTGGTCGAACGGAGATGTTGGAAATCCAACAACGAAAAAGAGTAAGATTGTAGTGGGCTTATGGAGAACATCTCAAAACTATGAGGTGAAAATTCTGCCACTAACGGAAAACAATGGATTTGAATTGATATCAACAAGGAAACGAGAAACTTATACCATCGGGAGGATAAAAGAACTTGGGTCAATAATAAGCACCATAAAAGCAACAATCCTTGGAAAAAGCTTTAGGTGAAATATAACCCAAGATAACTCCAACGAAGAGGTTGATGGATTTAAAATACCTCATTCTTAACAACATGTGAAATATGAAGCATGAACTCAAATTATCAAGAATGACGTAATACCACCTCCAATGATACGAAAGAAAAGAATTGCACTCCAGATTGCAAAATGAAGAATGCTTGAGCTCCTTAAAAGAATCTCGATGAAAACTTTGAGAAGGAATTAAATCCTTGATGAACCATCATGTAGAACCTTCATGAAGAACTCCGGTAACAAAAAGGATGATGAAGATGAAAGGAAAAGGCGGTTGAAAAACACAAGGTGAAGCCTTGCAATGATTTAGATGGATCTCCGTGACGAAAAAAAATGAGAGAGCTTGGAACTCCGGAAAAGAAAGATGAAACCATTAAAATAGAGAATTTGAAGAATCTCCGGAACAAGGAATTAAATCAACTCGATGAAACAAGAATAAGAATTACATTATGCTTATCCTTCAGCAATTCAAATTGATGACAACCAATGGAATTGGCATACTACTTATTCTCGTAGAAAGGATTAAGATAGATAATGCGCAAACTTGAAGAGGCCTTCGATGATCCACCGGTAGGATTTGAAAGAACAGAAGTATGATAACGCAAGAAGAGGAATCTTGAACAAACCACCGTAAGAATTGAAAATGAATGAAGATAACATAAAGAAATACCAGGAAGAATTAGAAAATGAACGAAGATGCTTGAGAGAATTTAGATACAAGTGAAACAAAGAGATCACGAGCTGATAAGAGAATACTTGAATGATGCACCGGTAAGATTTGGAGAACCATAGCTGAAAGCTGAGAATGAATAAATCTTAGATCATGGGCTCCGGATGATCAAACTGAGAAGACTCTTGAATTGCTCCGGATAGGTGAAAAGAATACTCACAATCAAAACAATTATGAGAGGATGGCAGCAAGCTAGAATCACGAATCTTGAAGAGACAAGAACAAGATTGAGAGAAAAATCTTCTTCGGTCTTCAAATGATGAGAATGACAATGAGAAACACCACCAAGAATTATTGCAACACACCGGAATGAAAGATGGAAAAGTTGAGCCAACGATGAAAAGAATTTGAAAAAATCTTGGAGAAAGACATTTGACTGATGATAAATCATTCTTACGTCAAACTTTAGAAAAGAATTTGAGAAGCTCCGGAAAAATAAGAAGAGTCAGGTAAGATCCTGGGAAAAGACCTATGGGTTAGGGACCACTCAAAAGAAACACCGTAGAACGATAACTTGAAAAGGAGATAGCACCGGTTGAATTTAAATGGATTGAATGATATAACATCCTCAAAAAGAGATTGAACGAAAGCAGAGTGGAGACACGAATCTTCGAGATATCTTGAGCACTCCGGGACAATTGAATAGCAAGCGGGGAAGATTAAGAGGTGCACCGGCATAAGAAGGTATTTGAAACAAGGAAAAAGGATATGATCAACATCGAAAGCTTGAATTGGTTCCACCGGAGAACAAAAAGAATGAATAATGATGAACTTGAGTCTTCGTTAGTATCTTCATGAGCATCACCGGATAAGAAAATTGACGGAAAAGGAATGGAGAGGCTTCCCATCAATAAAATGGATAGTTGATTAAGAAATCTGAGTCCTTGAAGAAAAAGGGTGGGAGGGTGGGAAAACACGGTTGAGAATGAAACAAACACCGTTGAGAAGAAATGATAATTGATCTTGCTGATGTAGAAATGATCGGATCCATTTGAAGAGAAACATGCCGGTGAAAAGGATTGATAAGACAATCTTGATGATCAAGAAGGATTGGTATCCACATCGGAGTATGAGAACACCATTTGGGGAAGGTATGGAATCAACACTTGACATTGAAGCAACTTGAATACCACAACTCAAAAACAAAAACAAAGGATTGGCTCGCAGAATAAGCCGAAACAAACATATGATAGAGATTTCGTTCGAAGTTTTCGTGGTGGGGCCTACACGGGCTCGATCGTACAGCACCATCATGTACAAGGCAGTTCACATGACATACGAAGCGTCCCCCAGTCGGCATAGCCAAGGACTCTTTAAGACACAACGAGACCACTGTAAAACCAACCATGGATAGGCGGACCACTAGATGTCGAACCCCAATTTCATATCATACATCTGTCGGAAAGATATCCTAAGAGCTACTTGAATTCCCACTTATAAACTCCCGAAACTTTCCGGTTATGCAATCAGGTGTTGGGGATACAGGGGAAGCATAATATCTCACCCAAAACTAGCAAATCCTACATCCAGCTGTATCCATCCTTCAAGACATAACCAAGAAACCTTTGGAAATCGTCTACCTCAACCTTCGAAAAGCATCCGTTATACGAGTTATGGCAATACTCCCGAACTCCCGCCCCAGTACTGGGTGGCGTCGAGGTTATCTCACCAACAACTGCATAAAAGAGATTTTCGATGTCGGCAAAACTAAACTCATTCCAAAACCGCAACAATAAAATTGTGACGACAACACCTCGGAGCTCAACTCCCCGGGACACTGCCACAATCCTAAATGACAGGAGGCACCAAGAACAATGTTCTTGTCACAAATCGATTGGAACGATTCCAAGATACCCGCGTGATCCTAAAAAAAATTAGTGAAATTTTAGAAGAGAAGAGTCAAAACTCTACGTCAGGATGCCTCACCAGAGCGACGAAGGGACTAGGGAGTAAAAAGAATTCCTAAATCTCCGATATATATAATTCCTAAATGACTCAAAACATTTTTCTAGACTCAACAATGACAGCTAATTCGATCAAGCAGGGCGGGCTCCTAAGGTCGGGGAAGGCTCTGATTACCAACTTGTAACGCCCTCGATGCGGCTATATCTCCCACGTGTCGAAGCATGACTTAGAGGCATAACCGCATTGAAAGCAATGTCGCAAGTGAGGTAATCTTCACACAACCCATGTAATACATAAGGGAAAGAGATACATAGTTGGCTTACAATCGCCACTTCACACAATTACATGAATAAAGCATTACAACATCCAAAAACAAACAAGGTCCGACTACGGAACCAAAATAAAAGAAGAACCCCAAATGCGACAAGGTCCCCGATCGACCCCAACTGGGCTCCACTACTGATCAACTAGAATGAAACAACACAAAGGACAAGATGTTCATCGAGCTCCTCCTTGAGCTTGGCTGCGTCATCTACACGGACTCATCGGCACTTGCAAGCTGGTTTTTGAAGTATCTGTGAGTCACGGGGACTCAGCAATCTCGCACCCTCGCGATCAAGACTATTTAAGCTTATGGATAAGGTAAAGGTATGAGGTGGAGCTGCAGCAAGCGACTAGCATATATGATGGCTAACATACGCAAATGAGAGCGAGAAGAGAAGGCAAAGCACGATCGAGAAACTATGATCAAGAAGTGATCCTAGAACAACCTACGTCAAACATAACTCCAACACCGTGTTCACTTCCCGGACTCCGCCGGAAAGAGACCACCACGGTTACACACACCGTGTTCTACAACTGGACGTTAATAAATTCCCATCTGCCCATAACCGCGGGCACGGCTTTTGAAAGTTCAATCCCTGCAGGGGTGTCCCAACATAGCCCATCACAAGCTCTCACAGTCAACGAAGGATATTCCTTCTAGCGGGAAGACCCGATCAGACTCGGAATCCCGATTACAAGACATTTCGACAATGGTAAAACAAGTCCAGCAACACCGCCCGAATGTGCCGACAAATCCCGATAGGAGTTGCACATATCTCGTTCTCAGGGCACACTCAGATGAGACATCCTACGAGTAAAACCAACCCTCAAGTTGCCCCGAGGTGGCCCCGCAGTCTACTCGGTCGGACCAACACTCAGAGGAGCACTGGCCCGGGGGGGTTAAAAAGAAAAGGCTAGGTGGCGAATGGTAAAACCAATGTTGGGCATTGATGGAGGAGTTTTATTCAAGGCAAACTGTCAAGGGGTTCCCATTATAACCCAACCGCGTAAGGAACGCAAAATCCGGGAACATAACACCGATATGACGGAAACTAGGGCGGCAAGAGTGGAACAAAACACCAGGCATAAGGCCGAGCCTTCCACCCTTTACCAAGTATATAGATGCATTAATTAAATAAGAGATATTGTGATATCCCAACAAGTAAACATGTCCCAACAAGGAACAACATCTCCATGTTCCAACAAGGAACAAACTTCAATCTTCACCTGCAACTAACAACGCTATAAGAGGGGCTGAGCAAAGCGGTAACATAGCCAAACAACGGTTTGCTAGGATAAGGTGGGTTAGAGGCTTGGTTCAACAATATGGGAGGCATGATAAGCAAGTGGTAGGTATCGTAGCATAGGCATAGCAAAAGAGCGAGCAACTAGCAAGCAAAGATAGAAGTGATTTCGAGGGTATGGTCATCTTGCCTGAAATCCCGCAAGGAAGAAGAATGAGTCCCTGAAGAAGACAAACGGGCGTAGACGAACGAATCCTCACAGCACTACGTAATCGGAACCAACCCGAAGAAGCATCACCGGAAAGAATCAAACAATCATGGTAAACAACCATCACATAATCATGGCATGATGCATGTCCGGTTTAATGAAGCAAGGCATGGCAATATGCACAAGCAATCCTACAAATTAAGTGGAGCTCAATATGCAACTCCGTTGCATATTGATGAAACACCACGTGACTTATTTAGTTCGATCTTGTTTATGTACCCAACAATACAATATTAAATGTTGTTAACCATGGCAAGAGGTGAAGCAAAATTAAACTGCACAATCTAAGCAATTTAAATGGGGCCGGAACCATCAAACAACAATCCGGTAAATCCCCATATGCATTAGTAATTTAAAAGCAAACAACAATTTAAACATTTTAATTGTTGTTATTATGATGCGGATGACATGGACAAGTTTTATGCAATTTTAATTAAAAGTTGACATGAGCATAATATGGAGCATTTGTCATCGTGGCGGAAAGAAAGGGTGCCACGGCGACGATAACGGAAACGTTGCCACGGCAACGTTCCGGTTTCCGGAAACTCGATTAAGATGCCGGTGGAAAAGAACAAGTGTGACGGGAGCGTGTCATGCGATGAACGGTGGGGTGCTCCCGGTTACCGGGTTCCCATGGTTCGACGACAGTGAAAAGGCAAAAGAGGGGCAACATGCACCGACAATTCGAGCATGGAGCAAGCACGAGCATCTCATACACCACACATGCATTCGTTCACGGGCGGTCGTCTCGGGGTTATACCTTCGAAGCGTGCGTTTTGGGCAGAACGAATTCGTAGAGGAAGTAGTCGTTCACGGGTCGTCGAGGTAAGTAGTGGTACTTAGGTGAATCCACGAGAAACAGTAGTCATACATGGTTCATCGAGGAACTTGACGTTTCGTCCTGTAGTCGTTCGAGCGTCCGATGGTAATTGTATTCGGTTGTTTCGAAGAGGTACTTGGGGTCATTAGAACTTGCCGGTCTCATCCTCTCGAAGGGGTACTTGATGTTCTTAGCGATTCCGAAGACGACGGTAGAGGTACACTTGTTGTAAGGGTACTTGTCGGATCCACGGCGACGGTAGAGGTACAAACGTTCCTGCGGCACTTGTTGGTCCGGTCTTGGTGTAGATGTACATGGCAAACGTAGTGGTACCCGGCATCTTGTCGAACCCAAGTGACGGTAATCGTTTGCGTCCGTAGATGTTCAGGGCCAACGGTGGAGGTACTTGGCGATCTCTGAAACGTCTTGTGGCGGTTCCTGTCTCCGCAACAAGTCTTGGTGGTCCAACATTCCAGGAACGGAGGTGCAGCGAGGCAACAAAACGCGGGGGAGTTTTTAGCCATGGCCACGCCGAAACTTCTAGCGGATGGCTGAGGTGGAAGCTTGATACGGGCAGTCACAAAAGGCAATCTCATGATGCAACAACGAGCATGGCGTGGTGGTGATGCAGGGGAGCAATGAAAGCGAGGAGACGAGGTCGTCTGTGTGAGAAGCGGGGTGCAGGCACGGCGGCGCTGCCGAAAAAGAATCAGGCGACAGGAAGGAAGGGAGAGACCCTGGAGGATGGCGGCAGGCTTGTCGGCATCGGAGTCAAGGTGCAGGCAGCAGCACGCCATGGGAGGTGGAGCTCGTGGTAGGAGGGAGTAGGGCGCGGAGCAGGAGGCAAGATGGCGCTGCGGCGAGGACGAGCAGGACGTTGAGAAGGGCAGGGCGCAGGCAAACCATGGAGGCCGGCGGTGCCATGGTCGTGCGGGTCAGGCGAGCTCGCGACAGGAGGCGCTCGGGCACGGGGCAGAGCTTGGCGGCGGGGCCAGCGCCAGGAGACGGGGCGACATCGGGCGACAGGAGCGGTGGATCGGGCAACGAGGTCCGGCGACCCGGTGACAGGGCGCGCCGGCGAGGAAAGGAGCAGGCAGAGGGGGTCGGGCGCTCTCCCTGGCATCGATGTGTGGCGGAAGAACGGAAACGAGGGGGAGAGATGGGGATCAAGAGGAGGTAAGGGATCGGGCACGGGGCTCTCATGGCGAGGAGTGAGGGAGAGGGCGAGGCTGCGAGGGAGAGAAGGGGATCGAGCACGGCCTCCTGGCTGGATGCGTGAGGCATGTGTGTGGCGGTGGCGTGGGAGGACGAGAGGGATCGAGAGAATGAGGGGAGTGGGTTCGGTTGATGTTACGGTAGCGAGGAGATGGACCGGGCTGACCTTCGGTGTAGATGGGCCTTAGAGGCCGGCCCAGGGAGAGGGAAGGCTGCGCCTAGGGAGGTTTGGGCCGGCTGGGCTCTCTCTCTCTCTCTCTCTCTCTCTCTCTCTCTCTCTTAATCTCTCTTTTCAGCAAAAGAGATAGGCCAAAAATAATTAATAGAAGAGGCCATGGAGAAGAACAAAATTATGGAACATTTTGTATGGCTTTATGGAATATTTCCACCTCAACAAAAATAGTTCCGACAAGTTAGGAGAATTCAAATTCAAACTTATTTGACTTGAGCCAAAAGAGTTTGAATAGAGGCTAGGCTAAAGGGGTGTACAAAAATGTTGAGGGTTTTTGGAGGACCCTCGATAAATGGAGAAAGAACTACTGCCAAGGTTTGGAGGTGAAACTTGAATCAAAAGAACCCAAGGGATTTATCTGCATGTGTGTTATGGGTGATTCCAAATTATTGGAATATAATTTATATAGCTCCCTAAAATATTGGGAGAATAAGTTTTAAAAGTAATCACCATAGTGAATATCCCTCGATTTAAATGGACCGAAGATCCATGCAATTTATTTAGTTGAGTTAAGAAAAGAAATGACATGATGGCATGATGAAATGATGCAATGCACATGATGCAAGGATGAAAGCGATGAACCAAACAAATCACACGACGAAACCCGGAAACCCTAGAAGGCAACTGAAGCTCCGGTCTTGGGGCGTTACATTATCCTTCCTGATGCTGATCATCTCCCATTGCTCGTCTCGGCGCCCACAAATCTGATAGATAGTATCCTTAAGCTCCTTATGATAAACTTCTCCAATGCGTCCCATGGTGATGTGAGCTGCCATACTCTTTCCTAGACTCCAGGTTGATGCATTGAAGGAAAACTCTATTGGCTTAGTGACTGGCGTGAATGTCCTTCTGGGAACTTGAACTTGAATCATCCATCGCTCCTCTTATGGCAAGGTGGCGTTGTAAGTCCCGGTGAAGCATGGTATTCCAATGTTTAGGTACCTAGTGACTTCCTTCAAGTGTCGTCCAAAAGGTGCTTCTTCATCCGGTTGTGCAAACTTGTTCCTTGCGTCCACCATCCTAATGAGTAGAAAATGGAGAGGAGTCAGAAATGAGAAGAGAATAGTGATCTAGGGCTTTAGCTTAGTGGTCGTGTCCTACACACAGCGTGTGCTCTCATACCATCTTGTAGCGACCCAACCTCAAACAGCCAAGTCTTTGTGCTTCAGTGTCATCCCTCGATCGGTAATGCTGACACACACAGTACTCGAGGATTTATAACAGTGTAGCAATCACACACTTATTACATCGAATTTCTCAAAAGAGAACTTATTACAGTAAATATGGCTTAAGGCCAACTAATACGATACATCGGAAGGCTTGGAAGATAAAGTGAGTCCATCAACTCCAACGGCATAGCTGAGCTGCACGGCAATGACCTAACGAACCTTACTCCTTGTCTGAAAAGTCTGCAACATAATATGTTGCAGCCCGAAAACGGGTCAGCACATGGAATATGCTGGCAAGATAATACAGTAGAGCAAGAACAGAATAGTGCTATCCCTACATGCATATTTGGCTGGTGAAAAGCTCTATGGTTATAGTTTTTGCGAAAAGCCAATATTTCCCTACAACAAAGGAATAGATTTTATTTAACTATCATGGTAGTTGAAACATCATTGAGAAGGTTCCTCCAATTCAATCCCAATTAAAGTAATTAACAACCCAACAATATTAGTTTAGAGTGATGAGATACTTAGGATACTCCAAGTACTAGATACTCAAGATGTCCATAACCGGGGACATGGCTAACCATGATTAGTTTATACACTCTGCAGAGATTTGCACACTTTTCCCCACAAGACCCGATCTCCTCCGTTGGATTTCTCGCACTACATGGGGTTTGAGAAACGGATGACCGAGACACAGTCTTTTAGAAGCATTAACTCCTTACTCCGGGCAGACCATACCAAACCTATATCCCACTACCTGCTGATCCACCTCTTCGGGAGATTCACGCAACTTACTCAACTATGCTAGAGCCCATAATAGCTTGTGGCTGCACACGGAAGTTTCTAGCATGAAAATATATCAGTTCCCTTTCAGCCTGGGTGCCGGACCATAGGATTATCACACGGGTACTCTGGGATATCCTAGGACAACACTGGATTCCCCAGGTGCCCAACAAACAATCCACTGATGTCTACTACACAACCTTGTTCTTGTAGACGTTGTTGGGCCTCCAAGTGCAGAGGTTTGTAGGGCAGTAGCAAATTTCCCTCAAGTGGATGACCTAAGGTTTATCAATCCATAGGAGGCGCAGGATGAAGATGGTCTCTCTCAAGCAACCCTGCAACCAAATAACAAAGAGTCTCTTGTGTCCCCAACACACCCAATACAATGGTAAATTGTATAGGTGCACTAGTTCGGCGAAGAGATGGTGATACAAGTGGTATATGGATAGTAGATATGAGTATTTGTAATCTCAAAATATAAAAACAGCACGGTAACTAATGATAAAAGTGAGCGTAAACAGTATTGCAATGCGTTGAAACAAGGCCTAGGGTTCATACTTTCACTAGTGTAAGTCCTCTCAACAATACTAACATAATTGGATCATAAAACTATCCCTCACCATGCAACAAAGAGTCACTCCAAAGTCACTAATAGCGGAGAACAAACAAAGAGATTATGGTAGGGTACGAAACCACCTCAAAGTTATTCTTTCCAATCAATCCGTTGGGCTATTCCTATAAGTGTCACAAACAGCCCTAGAGTTCGTACTAGAATAACACCTTAAGACACAAATCAACCAAAACCCTAATGTCACCTAGATACTCCAATGTCACCTCAAGTATCCGTGGGCATGATTATACGATATGCGTCACACAATCTCAGATTCATCTATTCAACCAACACAAAGGACCTCAAAGAGTGCCCCAAAGTTCTACCGGAGAATCACGACGAAAACGTGTGCCAACCCCTATGCATAGGTTCATGGGCGGAACCCGCAAGTTGATCACCAAAACATACATCAAGTGAATCATGTGATATCCCATTGTCACCACAGATATCCATGGCAAGACATACATCAATTGTTTTCAAATCTTTAAAGACTCAGTCCGATAAGATAACTTCAAAGGGGAAACTCAATTCATTACAAGAGAGTAGAGGGGGGAGAAAACATCATAGGATCCAACTATAATAGCAAAGCTCGCGATACATCAAGATCAGATCACCTCAAGAACACGAGAGAGAGAGAGAGAGAGAGAGAGAGAGAGAGAGAGAGATCAAACACATAGCTACTGGTACATACCCTCATCCCCGAGGGAGAACTACTCCCTCCTCGTCATGGAGAGCACCGGGATGATGAAGATGGCCACCGGAGAGGGATTGCCCCCTCCGGCAGGGTGCCGGAACGGGTCTAGATTGGTTTTTTGTGGCTACGGAGGCTTGTGGCGGCGGAACTCCTGATCTAATCTCTGTTCTGGAGGTTTTAGGGTACAACGATATATATGGGTGCAGGAAGTACGTCGGAGGATCCACGGGGGCCCCACGAGGCAGGGGGAGCGCCCTAGGGGGGTGGGCGCGCCCCCCACCCTCATGGACAGCCCGTGTCTCCCCTGACATACACTCGAAGTTCCCTGGGTTGCTTTCCTTCCAAAAATAACTTCTCTAGTTGATTTCATTCCGTTTCGACTCTGTTTGATATTCCTTTTTCTCGAAACACTGAAATAGGCATAAAATAGCAAATCTGGGCTGGGTCTCCGGTTAATAGGTTAGTCCCAAAAAATAATATAAAAGTGGAAAATAAAGCCCAATATTTCCTAAAACAGTAGATAATATAGCATGGAGCAATCAAAAATTATACATACGTTGGAGACGTATCAAGCATCCCCAAGCTTAATTCCTGCTCGTCCTCGAGTAGGTAAATGATAAAAAGATAATTTTTGATGTGGAATGCTAGTTGGCATAATTTCAATGTAATTCTTCTTAATTGTGGCATGAATATTCAGATCCATAAGATTCAAGACAAAAGTTTAATATTGACATAAAAACAATAATACTTCAAGCATACTAACTAAGCAATTATGTTTTCTCAAAATAACATGGCCAAAGAAAGCTATCCCTACAAAATCATATAGTCTGGCTATGCTCTATCTTCACCACACAAAATATTTAAATCATGCACAACCCCGATGACAAGCCAAGCAATTGTTTCATACTTTTGATGTTCTCAAACTTTTTCAATCTTCACGCAATACATGAGCGTGAGCCATGGATATAGCACTATAGGTGGAATAGAATGGTGGTTGTGGAGAAGACAAAAAGGGAGAAGATAGTCTCACATCAACTAGGCGTATCAACGGGCTATGGAGATGCCCATCAATAGATATCAATGTGAGTGAGTAGGGATTGCCATGCAACGGATGCACTAGAGCTATAAGTGTATGAAAGCTCAACAAAAGAAACTAGTGGGTGTGCATCCAACTCTCTTGCTCACGAAGACCTAGGGCATTTTGAGGAAGCCCATCATTGGAATATACAAGCCAAGTTCTATAATGAAAGATTCCCACTAGTATATGAAAGTGACAACATAGGAGACTCTCTATCATGAAGATCATGGTGCTACTTTGAAGCACAAGTGCGGTAAAAGGATAGTAGCATTGCCCCTTCTCTCTTTTTCTCTCATTTTTTTAATTTTTTTTATTTTTTTATTTGGGCCTTCTCTTTTTTATGGCCTCTTTTTTATTTGTGCTTCTTTGGCCTCTTTTTTTATTATTTTTATTTTGCGTCCGGAGTCTCATCCCGACTTGTGGGGGAATCATAGTCTCCATCATCCTTTACTCACTGGGACAATGCTCTAATAATGATGATCATCACACTTTTATTTTTCTTACAACTCAAGAATTACAACTTGATACTTAGAACAAGATATGACTCTATATGAATGCCTCCGGCGGTGTACCGGGATGTGCAATGACTCATGAGTGACATGTAGGGAAGAATTATGAATGGTGGCTTTGCCACAAATACGATGTCAACTACATGATCATGCAAAGCAGTATGACAATGATGAAGTGTGTCATAATAAACGGAATAGTGGAAAGTTGCATGGCAATATATCTCGGAATGGCTATGGAAATGCCATAATAGGTAGGTATGGTGGCTGTTTTGAGGAAGGTATATGGTGAGTTTATGGTACCGGTGAAAGTTGTGCGGCACTAGAGAGGCTAGCAATGGTGGAAGGGTGAGAGTGCGTATAGTACATGGACTCAACATTAGTCATAAAGAACTCACATACTTATTGCAAAAATCTATTAGTTATCGAAACAAAGTACTACGCGCATGCTCCTAGGGGGATAGATTGGTAGTAAAAGACCATCGCCCGTCCCCGACCGCCACTCATAAGGAAGACAATCAATAAATAAATCATGCTCCGACTTCATCACATAACGGTTCACCATACGTGCATGCTACGAGAATCACAAACTTCAACACAAGTATTTCTCAAATTCACAACTACTCAACTAGCATGACTCTAATATCACCATCTCCATATCTCAAAACAATCATCAAGTATCAAACTTCTCATAGTATTCAACACACTCATAAGAGAATTTTATTATTAATCTTTTATACCTAGAATATTAGGATTTTAAGAAAATTACCATGCTATTTAAGACTCTCAAAATAATCTAAGTGAAGCATGAGAGTTCATCTATTTATTCAAAATAAAACTACCACCATGCTCTAAAAGATATAAGTGAAGCACTAGAGCAAATGACAAACTACTCTGAAAGATATAAGTGAAGATCAATGAGTAGTCAAATAATTATGCAACTATGTGAAGACTCTCTAACATTTAATAATTTAAGATCTTGGTATTCTATTCAAACAGCAAGCAAAGCAAAATAAAATGACATTCTAATAATGTCAAACATCATGTGAAGAAGCAAAAACTTAGGATCAACCGATACTAACCGATAGTTGTTGAAGAAGAAATGTGGGATGCCAACCGGGGCATCCCCAAGCTTAGATGCTTGAGACTTCTTGAAATATTATCTTGGGATGCCTTGGAAATCCCCAAGCTTGAGCTTTTGTGTATCCTTAATTCCTCTCATATCACGGTCTCCCTAAATCTCAAAAGCTTCATCCACACAAAACTCAACAAGGACTCGTGAGATAAGTTAGTATAAACCATTGCCAAAACCTTATCATACTATACTGTATAAAATCACTAAAATTATTATTCAACATTGCATACTAAATGTCTCTGCATATTTAATAGTCCTATTCTCAAATAGAATCATTAAATAAGCAAACATATGCAAACAATGCAAACATAACAGCAATCTTCCTAAACAGGACAGTCTGTAAAGAATGCAGCAACATCCATACTTCCCTAGCTCCAAAAATTATGAAAGAAAATTACCACTGTATTAAATTTATCATTTCTTAATATGCAAAAGGTTTCAACATTTTATAACATTCTGACTTTTCTAGGGAATTATTGCAACAGCGGTAAACTTTCTATTTTCAAACAGCAACATGTATACTTGTAACATAGGCATAGTAAAGGCTATCAATGCCACTTTTATTGAAATAATAGATGAAAAACATTATTCTAAATAACAGCAAGCAAATCCTAACAAAATAAATTGACTCTCCAAGCAAAACACATATCATGTGGCGAATAAAAATATAGCTCCAAGTAAAGTTACCGATGAACAAAGACGAAAGAGGGGACGTCTTCCGGAGCATCCCCAAGCTTAGGCTCTTGGTTGTCCTTGAATATTACCTTGGGGTGCCTTGGGAATCCCCAAGATTAGGCTCTTGCCACTCCTTATTCCATAGTCCATCGAATCCTTACCCAAAACTTGAAAACTTTACAACACAAAACTTAACAGAAAACTCGTAAGCTCCGTTAGTATAAGAAAACAAAAGACCACTTCAAGGTACTGTAATTAACTCATTATTTATTTATATTGGTGTTAAACCTACTGTATTACAACTTCTCTATGGTTTATAAACTATTTTACTAGCCATAGATTCATCAAAATAAGTAAACAACACATGAAAAACAGAATCTGTCAAAAACAGAACAGTCTGTAGTAATCTGGATCAAACGTATATTTCTGGAACTCATAAAATTCTCAAATAAATTTCTGGACCTGAGTAATTTATCTATTAATCATATTCAAAAATAATTAACTAAATATCACTCTCGAAATAAAAATGGCAGCAATTCTCGTGAGCACTAAAGTTTCTGTTCTTTACAGTATGATCAACAAGACTCTCCCCAAGTCTTCCCAAAGGTTCTACTTGGCACAAACACTAATTAAAAGCATAAAACCACATATAAACAGAGGCTAGATGAATTATTTCTTATTAAACAGGAACAAAAAGCAAGGAACAAAAATAAAGTTGGGTTGCCTCCCAACAAGCGCTATCTTTTAATGCCCCTAGCTAGGCATGATGATTTCAATGATGCTCACATAAAAGATAAGAATTGTAACATAAAAAGAGCATCATGAAGAATATGACTAGCACATTTAAGTCTAACATACTTCCTATGCATAGGAAATTTTGTGAGCAAACAACTTATGGGAGCAATAATCAACTAGCATAGGAAGGCAAAACAAGCATAACTTCAAGATTTTAAGCATATAGAGAGGAAACTTGATACATTATTGTAATCCATACAAGCATATGTTCCTCCCTCATAATAATTTTCAGTAGCATCATGAATGAATTCAACAATATAACCAGCATCTGAAGCATTCTTTTCATGAATAATAGTGGGAGCAAACTCAACAAAATAACTATCATGTGATTGAGAATTAAGATCAAGATGACAAGTTTCATAGTTATTATTATTCTTTAAAGAATACGTGTCATCACAATAATCATCATAGATAGGAGGCATGCTTTCATCATAGTAAATTTGCTCATCAAAACTTGGGGGACAAAAATATCATCTTCATCAAACATAGCTTCCCCAAGCTTGTGGCTTTGCATATCATTAGCATCATGGATATTCAAGGAATTCATTCGAACAACATTGCAATCATGCTCATCATTCAAATATTTAGTGCCAAATTTTTTATAGATTTCTTCTTCTAGCACTTGAGCACAATTATCCTTTCCATCATACTCACGAAAGATATTAAAAAGGTGAAGCATATGAGACAAACTTAATTCCATTTTTTTGTAATTTTCTTTTATAGACTAAACTAGTGATAAAACAAGAAACTAAAAGACTCGATTGCAAGATCTAAAGATATACCTTCAAGCACTCACCTCCCCGGCAATGGCGCCAGAAAAGAGCTTGATGTCTACTACACAACCTTCTTCTTGTAGACGTTGTTGGGCCTCCAAGTGCAGAGGTTTGTAGGACAGTAGCAAATTTCCCTCAAGTGGATGGCCTAAGGTTTATCAATCCGTAGGAGGCGTAGGATGAAGATGTTCTCTGTCAAGCAACCCTGCAACCAAATAACAAAGAGTCTCTTGTGTCCCCAACACACCCAATACAATGGTAAATTGTATAGGTGCACTAGTTCGGCGAAGAGATGGTGATACAAGTGGTATATGGATAGTAGATATGAGTATTTGTAATCTGAAAATATAAAAACAGCAAGGTAACTAATGATAAAAGTGAGCGTAAACGGTATTGCAATGCATTGAAACAAGGCCTAGGGTTCATACTTTCACTAGTGTAAGTCCTCTCAACAATACTAACATAATTGGATCATAAAACTATCCCTCAACATGCAAAAAAGAGTCACTCCAAAGTCACTAATAGCGGAGAACGAAGGAAGAAATTATGGTAGGGTACGAAACCACCTCAAAGTTATTCTTTCCAATCAATTCGTTGGGCTATTCCTATAAGTGTCACAAACAACCCTAGAGTTCGTACTAGAATAACACCTTAAGACACAAATCAACCAAAACCCTAATGTCACCTAGATACTCCAATGTCACCTCAAGTATCCTTGGGCATGATTATATGATATGCGTCACACAATCTCAGATTCATCTATTCAACCAACACAAAGGACCTCAAAGAGTGCCCCAAAGTTCTACCGGAAAATCACGACGAAAATGTGTGCCAAACCCTATGCATAGGTTCATGGGCGCAACCCGCAAGTTGATCACCAAAACATACATCAAGTGAATCACGTGATATCCCATTGTCACCACAGATATCCATGGCAAGACATACATCAAGTGTTCTCAAATCTTTAAAGACTCAATCCGATAAGATAACTTCAAAGGGGAAACTCAATTCATTACAAGATAGTAGAGGGGGGGAGAAAATATCAGAGGATCCAACTATAATAGCAAAGCTCGCGATACATCAAGATCGTATCACCTCAAGAACACGAGAGAGAGAGAGAGAGAGAGAGAGAGAGATCAAACACATAGCTACTGGTACATACCCTCAGCCCGAGGGAGAACTACTCCCTCCTCGTCATGGATGGCACCGGGATGATGAAGATGGCCACCAGAGAGGGATTGCCCCCTCTGGCAGGGTGCCGGAGCGGGTCTAGATTGGTTTTTGGTGGCTACGGAGGCTTCTGGCGGCGGAACTCCCGATCTAATCTCTGTTTTGGAAGTTTTAGGGTACGATGATATATATGGGTGCAGGAAGTACGTCGGAGCAGCCACGGGGGCCCCACGAGGCAGGGGGCGCGCCCTAGGGGGGTGGGCGCGCCCCCCACCCTCGTGGGCAGCCCGTGTCTCCCCTGACGTGCACTCCAAGTTCCCTGTGTTACTTTCCTTCCAAAAATAACTTCTCCAGTTGATGTCGTTCCGTTTTGACTCTGTTTGATATTCCTTTTTCTCGAAACACTGAAATAGGCATAAAACAGAAAATCTGGGCTGGGCCTCCGGTTAACAGGTTAGTCCCAAAAAATAATATAAAAGTGGAAAATAAAGCCCAATATTGCCTAAAACAGTAGATAATATAGCATGGAGGAATCAAAAATTATAGATACGTTGGAGACGTATCATCCACCCAGATGTGTATTCAAGTTGCCACCTTAAGTTAAACCATTAATTAACAATCTCACATCTGTCATGGATTTCACTCACCCAAACCACGTCTACGAGCATAGCATAGGAATATAAGCAATACGTAGATGTAACTCCCGAGGGTTTGAATATAACAGGGCAATAGGTTCTACCTCATCAACTACTTCCTAACCCACATGTTAATCACATCCTAACCACGCAATGTTTGAGGATTGGAAATAATGCATAAAAATTGGGTGATAAAGGGGTATGATCAAAGTGTTACTTGCCTTGCTGATGATCCGCAAAACCTAGGGAATCGTAGTAGCACGCTTTGCACTACGGGTGTTCTATCGCAAACAAACAAAATCATACATAAGCAATCAAGCAAAGAAACACTGGTAAATCTGAAATAAAAAGATCTAACCAGAAAGTTCAACTTAAGAACTCCGGTTTGTGAAAAGAATCAAATCAAACAGAGCAACGAAACTCAAACACCGAAAGAAACAAGATCCCTTTACTAATTTGGACTAAGGTCAAATTTTATAGTAGAAAAAGCTCATTCAAGTTTGCTAATGGAAAGAGGGTTTCGAGACGAAGATCTAGGTGTTTGAATCGCCTGATTCCGACAAACGAGCGAAAAGATAAACTAAAACGAAAATCGGATCAGAAATCGCGATTGAAAATAATCCCAGAAAATCCGAGAAAAAGAAAACTGATGAACAGGCTAACGAACGAGCGTTCGTCGTCTGTTACTAATGAGTAAACTCCGTCCATTAAAACGTACGTCTGCACGAACGTCCGCAAAGTAACTAAACCGAGAAAAACCGGTGAACCGATCTAAAAAAACGAACTAGGGTTTCTAAAAAACTGGCGGCGGCAACGACGCGTTACCTCCTGCGAGGCTCCGGCGAGGCGGGGCTGCCGCGGCGGGGAGGCAGGCTGCGACTATGGGGCGACGGCGGAGCGGCGCGGCGAGGGGCGGCGGC
>NC_041382.1:593223152-593313463 GCF_002162155.2 Triticum dicoccoides | reverse complement strand
CGCGACGAGGGAGGCGGCGGCGGCTACGGTCGGGCTGTGGGGCTCGGGCGCCGGGGTTGGTGGTGGTGGCGGGGGGGGTCCGGGGTATTTAAAGAGGAGAGGGGGAGGCTTGGAGGAGGGGGCAAGGCACCGGGGAGGAGGAGTCCGGCTCGCACTCCGGTCCGAGTCGGTGGCGGCGGCGCGCGGTCTCCAGGAGGGAGACGGCGGCGCGGGGAAGGTGGGCCGGCGGCTGGGCTTCGGCCCAGCTAGCCACTGCGCTTTTTTTTAATAATTCCGCTGAAACTAGGAAAATCCTAGAAAATAAAATATAATTCTAAAAATGCCAAAACAAATTTTCACCGTCTAAATAAAATATTTAGAACGAGATGAACATTTCTTGGACCTAAAATGCAACTTTGAAAAACGTGCAATTTTTCTAATTCAAATAAAATAGCAATAAACTCCAGATAAAAACAAATATTTTTTTTAATCTTTTTCCTCCAATATTTCTTTTATTTTGGAGAAGTCATATTATCTCCTCTCATGTATTTTAATATGAAATATTTTCGGAGAGAAAAATAATTAAAAACAAAATCCTCATTTCAATATTTGATAAAACTCAAATATGAAAACAGGGAAATCCCCAACTATCTCCGAGGGTCCTTGAGTTGCTTAGGATTTCGAGGTTTTGAAAATTTGGGATGTTACAAACCTACCCCCCTTAAGATGAATCTCGCCCTCGAGATTCGGGTTGGCTAGAGAATAGGTCTGGGTGGTCTTTGCGAAGACCATCCTCTCGTTCCCAGGTGGCTTCATCCCCGGTATGGTGGGTCCACTGAACTTTGCAAAACTTGATAACCTTGTTGTGGGTGACTCGGCTGTCAAATTCGAGAATCCTGACTGGCTTCTCTTCATAGGTCAAATCACTGTCCAACTGAATCGCATCCAAGGGTACTGTATCTCTTAACGGTATATCAGCCATTTTAGCATGACATTTCTTCAACTATGAAACATGAAATACATCATGAACTCCTGACAGCCCTTCAGGTAACTCCAACTTGTAGGAAACTTCTCCCATACATTCCAAAATTCGATACGGTCCTACAAATTTCGGGGCTAAGTTCCCCGTAACTCCAAAATGTTTCACTCCTCGCAGGGGTGACACTCGCAGATAGGCTCTGTCTCCAATTTCATAGGTTATTTCCTTGTGTTTCGAAACTGCATAACTCTTCTGTCTGGACTGAGCTATCTTCAGTCTATCTCTGATCAACTTAACTTTCTCTTCAGACTCTTTGATCAGATCTGGTCCAAATAATTGTCGGTCTCTGACTTCATCCCACATCAACGGTGTTCTGCACCTTCGTCCGTATAGGGCTTCGAACGGTGCCATCTTCAAACTGGCTTGGTAGCTGTTGTTGTATGAGAACTCCGCGTAGGGCAAATTGTCATCCCAACTAGATCCATAATCTAGCGCATAGGCTCTCAACATATCCTCCAGAATCTGGTTGACTATCTCGGTCTGTCCATCTGTCTACGGGTGGAATGTTGTACTGAACTCCAACCTTGTCCCCAAAGTTTGGTGCAGCTGATGCCAAAACTTTGAAGTAAATTGTATCCCTCTATCTGATACGATGGTCCTCGGAACTCCATGCAGACATACGATCCTGATCATGTATATCTTGCCCAACTTCGCACTTGTATAGGTGGTTTTCACTGGGATAAAGTGAGCCACTTTGGTCAAGCGATCAGCTACTACCCATATAGAATCATATCCTGATTTGGTCCTGGGTAATCCGGTGATAAAATCCATGCCAAGTTTATCCCACTTCCATTCGGGTATCGGCATAGGCTGTAACAATCCTACTGGCTTTTGATGCTCAGCCTTCACTCTCCGACATCCATCACATACGGCTACATACTTGGCAATATCCTTCTTCATACCAGTCCACTAGAAACGTTCCTTCAAATCCAAATACATCTTGGTGTTTCCGGGGTGTATCGAGTATGGTGAGTGTTGGGGATATTACTACTGGGCGTAAACCGGCCTATCTGGGCCGGGTTAACTTCGTCAATAGTTAAGTATGTTAAAACCCAAGAAGACAGAGGAGGGCTCAAGGCCCATGGTCGGTTCAAGGCCTGTAGCCGTAAACCGGCGTTAGTAGCTAACTTGTATTTTAAGTTAGCAATAAGGAGAGACCAAACCGGACACATCTATGAGCCGGTATTGGGACTCCGTAAGCCGACGGGAGTCACCCGTGTATATAAGGGGACGACCCGACGGCGGTTCAGGGACAACAGAGAACAACTCGAGACATAGGCGAAGCTTGTTGGCTCCCTAGTCATCGAAACCCCATCAATTCCATAACAACTAGACGTAGGCTTTTACCTTCATTGAAGGGGCCAAACTAGTATAAACTCTCTTGCGTCCTTGTGTCCGCTTTAACCCCTTCAAGCTAACCCGTCGCGATGGCTCCACGACTAAGTCCTTTCTTTAGGACATCTGCTGTGACAAAACCACGACAATTGGCGCCCACCGTGGGGCTGTCGCACGATGGTTTCCGGTTCTTGGAGGACCGCTTTGAAGGACTCAAGGGATACGCTGTAGGCCGGATAACTAAGAGTCGTCGCGGTAAGCTCTACATCGACGACGCAGGCTGGGGCCCCGAGGCCGGCTCAATTGAGTACGGGTACCGGGTCCCCTTTGGTAGCATTCACGTTTTCATTGGCAAGATCGGTGAACCGAGCCCTGAGCCGGACATCTGCACCGACCTCATCGAGACGGCTCAGCGTGCGCGATCTGCCCGGGTTAAACCGGCCATGAAGCGTGCCTTCGTGGGAGTCATCCATGGAGGAAGTTATGAGGATGGATCGGAATTTCGCGGCGCGACCGTTGTTGGTTCCGGTGACAAATCTTCGACCGGAGAAACCGAATCTCTTTATCAGCTACAAGATGGCCGGATTGGGAGTTGTTCCGATGGCGATAGTATTCCGGACCCCTCTGATCTGCCCAACCGGGTTGGAATATTCATGGCCAGAACACAAGCAGCGCTTCATTCTTCGACAGCTGCGGCAACGGTCTCCGGTTCAGCAGCGGCGACGGCTGCTGGGGCAGGAGGCCCTGTGCACCTGCCGGCTCAGGTTCTATCAGAACTATTTGATGTGTTGGTTGTGCTTATGGCAGAAGTTAATCCGCCGGATCCGGGCGTTCACAACACGGAGATTGCAAAGGTAAAGGAACAGATCACCCAAGCCAAGGCGGATCTGGCGGCTAAGGACACCAGGATGGCCGCAGAGCGGGCCGCCTTAGATGCACAGGCCTACAAGCTTATGTTGGACCAGAGCGCGTCGCATGAAGTCATGAGGAGGAAGCACCGATCCCGCTTACCTCCGGTTTTTGAGGCCAGAGACCTTTTCAACACTCCAGGACCAAGAGCCGGCAATCCACTGGAGGGAAACCGAACAGAAGCCCCTAGGATCGGTGCACCGGTTCAGCCTCGTCAGATGGACCCGCCCCGTCAAAACACCGTTGTACCTCAGGCTGCTTTAACACCTCCGGGTCACTACTCCAACCCAATGGACAATCTTGTTGCCGCTGCTGCATGGCTGGAGGCCATTCCAATTGAAGGTGACTCGCCGCAGGCAGTAGAGACGCGACGGGTCACGAAACTTCTGAGGATAGCTTTGGCCCAACAGGAAGCGTACTCGTACAGCCGCGACCAGATCCACTCGACCCCCCGTCCAAGCCAGAGCTATAGCAGACACATGGATGAACCGGCAGTGTCGAGTAATGAACGACGTGGGGCACCCCGTGACAACAACCCGGCGGGTGGTGCTAATGACGCTCAGGGAGTGGTGGACCGGGCCCGTGCACGCAGGGAGGCCGAGTTAGCCACACAGCATCAGGCTCGGCAGCTCACGTCGGTTCGTCCAACCACCTTGACTGAACCTGGTGTTACTTCTAGTTCTTTGGGGTGCCTTGCCTTATCCCCGCTTTACGCAACGTGCGCCTGCCCAAGGATTTCAAAGGCCCACGCAAGGTGCCAAATTACACGGCGGATCAACCTCCAGAGACATGGGTGGAGAGCTATGAGATGGCCATGGAGATGCTTGATGTGGATGACGCGGCGTGTGAGAAATACTTCACCATGATGCTCGAAGGAACAACCCGTACTTGGTTAAAAAGCTTGCCGGCTAATTCTATCAGTTCATGGGCCCAATTACGAGCCTGTTTTATCAGCAATTTCAAAGATACTTGTAAACAGCCTATGTCGATAGTGGACTTAGCTGGATGCGTCCAGGAGGAAGGAGAATCAATGACTCATTGGGTGCGCCGGGTTTCACAAGTGTTGCACTCCTCAGACCGCATCAACGCTGACACCGCAGTATTAACCCTAGAAGGCAACTGCCGGTTTGGACCCCTGAAGCTGAAGTTGGGACGGATGAAGCGTCATTGCACCGACATGGGGACCCTCATGGCCGCTTTGGTGAAGCATCATTGCACCGACATGGGGACCCTCATTGCACCAAGGATCCCGAATCTGATGATGACAAGACAAGGAAAGGGAAGAAGAACAATAGCTCCAAAGGTCAGCAGCATCAATGGGCAGGCAATGGTGGAGGAGACAAGCGTAAAGCGGATGGTAACATGGACTTTGTGGCTAATACCAATGCACAGGACAATGGCCAGCGACGCAAGGGTAGGCCGAAAAATCGTAATGGAGCGCCCAACCCTAACCCAAACCGCCTAAACTATTTGCTAAGCCAGCCCTGTCCAAGACATGGGACGAAGGAGGCGCCGGCAAACCACCTTTGGAAAGATTGCTTCATTGTGCAGGAGTTCAAGATTCTAATAATTTCCGGTATGATCACGAATCTGGCGGAGGCTCGGGATCCGGGCTGGGTTACGGAGGAGGAAGTTCCGGTTCAGGATTCAATGGTAATCCGGGCGAACATAATGGTCAAAATAGTCAGAACAACCAGGATGGTTACAACCAACAGCAGCAACAGTCAGGTTACCAGAGCAACCCAAAGCAGTTGAGTAATGGGCAGTACCATGTCTTCACCACTAGCTTGGACAAGCGAGACCGGAAAGTTCAGAGGCGGGCGGTCAACTCTGTTGAATCGGCCATACCCCGTTATCTATGTTGGTCTGAACAGCCAATCATATGGAGCAGAGAAGATCACCCTCCCTAGGTCGATAATCCGGGTCAGTTGGCTTTGGTGGTGGCGCCTCAGGTGGGAGGTTACAAGTTCACCAAGGTGCTCATGGATGGAGGGAGTAGCATTAACATCCTGTACTATCAGACCTTCCGTCGTATGGGACTAACAGATAAGAATCTCAAACCGTCTAATACAGTATTCCACGGTGTACTGCCTGGCAGATCAGCATATCCCGTTGGTAAGATAGCTCTGGAAGTGGCCTTTGGGGATGATCATGATTCCAGGTCGGAGATATTGACGTTTGAAGTGGTGAAAATCCAAAGTCCATATCATGCCCTGTTTGGGCGACCGGCCTACGCCAAGTTTATGGCTCGGCCCTGTTATGTGTATTTGCAGCTCAAGATGCCGGGTCACAAGGGGACAATAACGGTTCATGGAAGCCGCAAAACCGCTTTGGAATGCGAGGAAGGAGATGCGGCTTATGCAGAGTCGGTTTGTGCCACCGAGGAGTTGCAGTACTATAAAGACAATGTTGATCTGGCGGACATGACTCCGTTGAAGAAGCCAACTACGTAGCATGATCCGGCCCTGAAGTTCAAATTGGCAGCAGAAACTAAGCTTGTTGACTTCGTACCTGGTGATTCGTCCAAGCAGTTCAGCATCAGTGCCAACTTGGATCCGAAATAGGAAAGCACGCTCATCGAGTTCATCCGTGAGAATCGGGACATTTTTGCATGGAAGCCCTCTGACATGCCAGGTGTACCGAGGCAACTCGCTGAGCACACACTTAATGTGGATCCTAAATATAAACCGGTGAAACAGTTCCTCCGCCGGTTTAACGAAGAAAGACGCAAGGCAATTGGAGAAGAGGTAGCCAGGCTCTTAGCAGCTGGCTTTATTGTTGAAGTTTTTCACCCTGAGTGGCTTGCCAATCCGGTGCTGGTCCTCAAGAAAAACGGCACCTAGCGCATGTGTGCGGATTACACAGATCTTAATAAGGCTTGTCCAGCAGATCCTTTTGCTCTCCCCCATATTGATCAAATTATTGATGCTACGGCGGGCTGTGAGCGTTCAAGTTTTTTGGATGCGTATTCTGGCTATCATCAGATCAAAATGGCAGTTAAGGACCAGGAGAAGACGGCATTTATAACTCCCTTTGGAGCCTTCTGCTATGTGTCTATGCCCTTCGGGCTCAAGAGTGCCCAAGCGACTTACCAACGGTGTGTACAAAATTGTCTTCACAAGCAGATTGGCCGTAATGTACATGCTTACGTGGATGATATCATGGTTAAGTCCAGGGAGAAGGAGACTCTGATTGATGATTTGAAGGAAACCTTTGATAACCTGAGGACATACAAGATGATGCTTAATCCGGACAAGTGTGTCTTAGGTGTACCGGCGGGCAAGTTATTAGGCTTCTTGGTGTCCAATAGGGGAATTGAGGCTAATCCAGAGAAGATCACAGCCATCACCTCCCTCGCTAAGACAAAGTGTATCAATGATGTTCAGCGCCTGGCAGGCCGGATTGCTGCGTTAAGCCGGTTTATCAGTCGCCTCGGTGAGAAGGCAATCCCTTTGTATCAGATGTTGAAAAAGATGGATCAGTTTGTCTGGAGTTCTGCTGCTGATGAAGCATTTGAGGACTTAAATGGCAATTGGCCAATCCGCCTGTGCTCGCTGCGCCCATTGACAAGGAGCCATTGCTGCTATATGTTGCTGCTAATGCTCGGGCGGTCAGCGTGGCTATTGTGGTAGAGCAACAGGAGGCAGGTAAGGAGCATCCGGTTCAACGTCCGGTCTATTATATCAGCGAGGTGCTCATTGAGTCCAAGCAAAGGTATCCGCATTGGCAGAAGCTGATGTATGGAGTTTTTATGGCAAGCCGGAAGCTTAAACAATACTTCCAAGGGCATCCAATTACAGTGGTCAGTTCTGCTCCTTTGGGAGATATCATCCAGAACCGGGAAGCAACTGGCTGGATTGCAAAGTGGGCTATAGAGCTGGGGTCGTACGGTTTGAAGTATGTGCCTCGGACAGCGGTTAAGTCTCAAGCACTTGTTGATTTCATCAATGATTGGACGGAAATGCAAGCACCTGAAGAAAAGCCAGATCATACGTATTGGACCATCCATTTTGACGGATCCAGGCAATTGGAAGGCTCGGGGGCTGGAGTCGTATTAACCTCCCCACGAGGTGATACGTTTTGTTATGTTCTCCGCTTAATGTTCCCTTGTACTAACAATGCAGCTGAGTATGAAGCCTTGCTCCATGGTCTCCGTATTGCTAAGGAGATGAATCTAAGTCGAGTTAAGTGCTTCGGTGACTCGGACCTTGTGGCTCAGCAGGTGTCTGGCACTTGGGACTCCAAGGACCCACTCATGGCAGCATATCGTCGTGAGGTGGATATTGTTGCAGGTTATTTCAGAGGCTATCAGGTGGACCACCTGGACCGGCGGAAAAATGAAGCGGCGGACGCTTTAAGCCGGCTGGGCTCTTAGCGCAAACCGGTCCTGCCCAATGTTTTTCTGGATGTGCTGCACAACTCGTCAGTGAAGATCCCTGGTGAAGAGGATTTGGCTATTCCTGATCCGGAGGCTCAGTTAGTGGCAGCTCTTCATGTTATTCCGGATTGGACGCTTCCTTACCTGGCGTACAAGAACGGGGGCGAGTTGCCAGAGGATGAGATTCTGGCCCAGCAGATAATCCGGCAATCCAAGTCCATGGCTATCATCGACGGCCAGTTGCATCATTGCAGTGTATCAGGAGATTTTCAACGTTGCGTGTCCCCTGAAGAAGGCCGTGAAATTTTGCATGAGATCCACGAAGGAGATTGTGGTCACCACGCCGGTTCAAAGTCTCTGGTGGTTAAAGCGTTTTGCCATGGCTTCTATTGGTTAACTGCTCATGCTGATGCGGAGGATCTGGTCAGACGATGTGATGGTTGCCAAAGGTTTTCAAGACGTGCTCATGTACCGGCTCAAGAATTGAGAATGATTCCAATTACTTGGCCGTTTGTGACTTGGGGGCTGGATATGGTTGGGCCTTTCAAAAGGTCCAAAGATAAGAAGACCCACCTCCCGGTGGCGGTTGACAAGTTTACAAAGTGGGTGGAGGCAGAACCTGTTAGCAAGTGTGATGCGGCCACGGCGGTTCAGTTCATCAAAAAGGTGATTTTCCGGTTTGGCTTTTCGCACAGTATTATCACAGATAATGGTACCAATTTATCCAAAGGTGCTATGAAGGAGTTCTGCGAACGGGAGCACATCCGGCTCGATGTTTCATCAGTGGCACATCCACAGTCCAATGGTCAAGCAGAAAGAGCTAATCAAGAGATCCTGAGAGGCATCAAGCCCCGGCTCATGGTTCCATTGCAAAGAACGCCGGGTTGTTGGGTAGAAGAATTACCATTTGTGCTATGGAGCATCAATACAACACCCAACAGATCAACAGGATACACACCGTTCTTCATGGTTTATGGAGCGGAGGTGGTTCTCCCCAGTGATATCCATCATGATTCACCTCGTGTAACAGCTTATATTGAAGCGGACAACGAGACAGCATGGCAAGATGCTTTGGACTGGTTAGATGAAGAGCGTGACATCGCAGCCGCCCGATCGGCGATTTACCAGCAGGATCTTCGTCGTTATCACAGTCGCCAGGTCAGAACCAGAACCTTTCAGGAGGGAGATTTGGTGCTTCGGCTCATCCAAGATCAGACTGGTATGCATAAGTTATCCCCACCTTGGGAGGGGCCTTTTGTGGTCAGCAAGAATCTGCACAACGGGTCATACTATCTGATCGATATTCGAGAACATAAGGACTCACGTACATCAGAGGAGGAGACCAAGAGGCCGTGGAACGTAGCTCATCTTCGGCCTTATTATACCTGAGCCATTGGTTCTACTTATGTACATATTACAGCGATGTATATATTAACTATAATAAACCGGAACCTCAGCTAAAGCGGGGTATCTGTTCTTTTACATCATGGGTGGTTACACGGAGTTGTTTTAAAGCGGCTTCCGGTTTACCCCTTGAGCTCGCTTTGCTAAAAGCATCGTATTATATCACTTGGAGGATTGGTCGTGTCCGAACCAATACCATGCCTCTTGATAGGCGAGAGCCACCAGATCACTTGGGGACTTGATCATGTCTGAACCAGTCATGCCTCTTGATCGGCCTAAGGCCATAGAATCACTTGGGGGCTTGGTCGAACCCGAACCATGACCATGCCATTTGGTCGGCATAAATGCCACGGTTTCATTTGGGGACCTGGCTAACTAGAACCATAGTTACACCTAACGGGAGCTTGGTCGTGTTTGGCCATGGTAACGCCATTTGATCAGCTTAAATAAACCTTTTTTGGCAAACAGTTTTGTCATTGCTTTTGCTTCACACTTTTATTTGAAGGTTTTTTTTTGCTTTTTATTGCGTTTTTTAAACCGACAAAATTTTTTAACCAATCAATTGATGTAACACAGTTCACGTCAATCCGGAGACTATTTTCCCGGTTTGATCCTTGTTGTTAACATCCTCTTATGGAGTAACACGGTGTTTATTATAACCCGGCACGGTTTACATGGTAAACCAGCGTCATATATATATATACAGGAGCTGTTATCTCCTCCAACAGTGTGGGTTTGCAAAACTCCGCTTCAAGATTGGCCAAGCCAACTTCACACTCAACGATGGCAGGTATTATGTATCTCAA
This sequence comes from Triticum dicoccoides, assembly GCF_002162155.2. Lineage (NCBI taxonomy): Eukaryota > Viridiplantae > Streptophyta > Magnoliopsida > Poales > Poaceae > Triticum > Triticum dicoccoides. The sequence continues at coordinate 593,303,613 of NC_041382.1, read as the reverse complement.
AAATTTGATCATATATTTAAAATTTCGTTTTGGATGTTTTGATTTCATATATACAGACATCATATTCCGCCTGACGGTACAACCGCGATGGCACTTGACAAATTTATCATTTCAGAAAGTGTTTTGGAAAGTTCATTACCACAGGAAGAACAAATTATGCACGAAGGCATATCAACATCAAAGGTATCAGCTAGCCTATTACAAGGCAACATGGTGCCCATAATAATATAATTGTTTTCCACAAAGGAGAGGCAGTTTTAAAACCGGCTTCCGGTTCAAGCTTGGTCACCAGCCTGGCCTAATGGTTGTGGGTCATCCTGCGCCGCTTCAGCCTCCGTTTCTCTACCCAGTGGCTGGAATTCCACAGTTGTCCAGTCGATTCCCGTTAATGCTTGAAAAACAGCTTCATCATGGATCAGCAATGACGGGTCAATATCGGGAGCGTAAGTATGCTTACGGATTGGAGTGATCAGATTTTCCGATTCATGGATTGGTGCAGCTATTCGCTTGTTCTGACTGTCATATTGTGCTTGATAATGAGACAAGTCTGCTTCCTCAGCCAACTGACAAGCTAGCGGACGTACCTCCCGGTTTATTGCTCGCAGATCCGCTTCACCAAATTCTGACCCGTCTTCCTTCAAGCTGGAACAGCCCTGAGCCGCTTCAATAGGATCAAAATTCGGCACCCAGGCTTTTGCCCGGATTAAGGCATTGATTGCACCGGTTCGAGCAGCAGATTTCTTCAGCTCTTCAACCCGGGCAGGAAGCACTGGCAGTTTCATCAGAGTATCTTGAATCAAAGTGGGCGCCGGTTTGTTATGAGACGCGGTACAGATGATCCGCTGGGCACCAGTATACAATTGTTCAACCAATGTATAGGCGGCTTTCAATTTCTTCCGCACATCTGACCCCAAGTGACCAATGCGTGTCCCTGGAATACCATAAAGGGTTAATAAACCGGCGACTCTGTAAGAAGGCAGAGCCAATTCAGAAGGCAAGCTGGCTTACCAAAGATAGCAGTGGTCATGGCATGCACGTGCCTCTTTATGATGGTCAGTTCATCCGTCACTGGTTTTAGTGCAGCCTCGTCATCCTCTGCTCGTTTCATCAAAGCAGACTTTTCAGTGGCCCAATCCGCATGTTTCTTCTTGAAGTTCTCCTTAAGTTGTTCCATGGCGCTTAAAGTGCTGGCCAATTCCTCTTTTGCTTTGGAGGTTTCAGCCTGTTGGGTTTTCAGGTTTTCTTGAAGATCGATGACTTGGTTTTCTTTCGTCTTCAGGTCCGCCTGCATGTATATAGATATATGCTTCAATAAATCAGTATAAGAATTCAAGTACCAACCACATAACAAGTTATGCGCTTAGCACTTGGGGGCTAATGCATATTCGATCTTCATCTTTCAATTGTTTACAAAGTCCCAAGATCAATACAAGTATTCAGCTTGGCACTTGGGGGCTAATGGCTATTTGATCATATATATTCTGATGCGGCAGTTTCAATTACTTAAAGTACTGGTTTAACTACGCTAAGTTGAACCGGCCCTTGGGAGCTACATCGGCGAATTTCAAAGCATCAAGATTTATATTATTAATTCCCGGTTTGAAAGAATATTTCAAACCGGCCCTTGGGGACTAGGAGAGTCAGCAAGAATGGAAGCATACAAGCAGGAAGGAGCATATGGAAGTTACCTCATATTTATCTTTCATCATATTAACCAGACCGGCTTCATAGTCACGACTGGTATACAGCCGATTCAGATAGCCGGAATGGATATCTTGGGCGTTCAGAGCAGCGTAAGTCGTCAGATCAGCGTTCCACTTGCCTTTGGCAAAGGCAGCAAATTCTTCCTTGGCAGAATGTTTGGATAAAGCAACAGGATTGCTTGGCTCAGTATGGCCAGTGCGAGTAATGACAACCTCATCATCCTTGGTACCGCTGTTTTGCACTGGAGCTGTTGGCTTGTCAGTAGGTTTTGCTGGACCGGTGGAGCTTTCAATCCGGATGGAACCTGTGGGCTGATGGATAGGACCTGAGGTATTAGTAGGTCTCTCTTCATTAATAAGATCACCATCTTGCTGCGGTGGATCATTAGGAATATCCTCAGGAATAGCCGCTTTAGCATTGGGTGTCTTGCCTGCTTCAAGAACGACATCTTCTTCGGCCGTTTTTTCCAGGAGGGCCTTCTTGCTTGGCCTAGGTTTGGCTCTGAGAAGAATAATAAATCAAATACAGCATATGTTCTAAGGCGATGTACTGCAAACATCACAATAAGTATAGCTTACCCAAGCACCGTTTTAAGCGGTGGGAGCTGAGTAGCCGATGACTCGCCAGAAGATGAGTGGGAAGTAACCTGGTAATCGGAGTTAGACAGATTAAGAGGTTGATGAAAGCAGCCCGCTTTAGGACAAGCACTGACAAGCAAATTAGAGACCTCTGAATGGCGCTTCCGAACCGGACTATTCGGTAAACCGGCGGAGGTAACTACCTGGCCGCTGTGCCGGGTTGTGCGACGAGCTTCTTGTTGTTGGGTCTTCATAAGAAATTTAGGATCCAAATAAGCAAGAGGATGAGAAAATTTAACTTTCCGGTTTGCCTGGCGGATTTTTTGTGAAGGCAAAGTTTCTGAATCGGAAGAGAGAATAATTACCTCTGCAACATCTGCGTGGCTGGCTTCGGCATCATCCTGACAAATATCATCATCAATAAGACGCATGAAAAATAAACCAAGTGAGTCAAGCTCTACCTCAAAGTCCGGATTATCCACATCATCATCAGGGGCCAGATTAGAAGATGCAGTGGTTCTTTTTCTGTGGGCAGTCTTCTTCACAGCTTTAGTCTTTTGCCGGGTTGCTCTTTCCGGTTTGTCTGGTTTTTCTGGTTTCTCCTGCGGCAGTTTTTTGCTCCAAAATGGATCATTGCCCTGATTATGCAGACACTGATATTAAACAATGACCAAACATATCAATAACAGATTCAGCAAAGAGAAAAATCAAAATCTTACAGCTGGCGGTTTGTTGGTGGCACAGAAGGGAAGTAGGCAGACGTGTTCCAGTTCATTCAGCATCTTATTTACAGCCTCTGTGATTTCTTCATCGGAGAGCTGGATTTTTGAATGTCGCAGTGGGTCATCAAGATTGTCAGTATACTCGCACATCAAACCGGAGCGCTGACTAAGGGGCAGTATGCTCCATGATATCCAACAGCGAGCGAGATCAACCCCTGTTAAACCGTTGGCCATAAAGGCTCCGAGCTTTGACAGTTGGGGAGCATATTTGCTTCTCTCCTGGGCAGTCAATCTTTCAGGAAAAGGGTGTGTATTACTGAGCCGCTCCGGACGAAAGCCAGGCAAGGGATTCTCACCAGCAGGGGAGGTGTCTTTGCAGTAGAACCATGTATGATTCCACTCCATGGGGTGACTGTGCAGCTTGGCGTGAGGGTATGTGACCTCTTTCCTTTTCTGAATCGCCACGCCACCCAACTCTGTATTAGAGCCATCAGTAAACTCAGTACGGCAGTTTAGATGGAAAAGGTCTCTGAACAATTCCACTGTGGGCTCCTCTTGAAAGAACACCTCACAGTGCACTTGGAAGTGACACATATTTGTAACAGAGTTGGGGCCAGTGTCTTGCGGATGGAGTTGGTAATCGGCTAAAACATCCCGGTAAAATTTAGAACCGGGCGGCTTAAAGCCCCGGGCTAAGTGATCTACGAAAACAACAACCTCTCCTTCTCAAGGTGTGGGAGGGCATTCTTTGCCAGGAACCCTCCAATGGATGGTATATTTGCTGCCTAAAGCGCCAATCAGGACTAAATCGTCCAGTTGATCCTCTGTGGCACGAGAAGGAACCCAATTGCACTCATATACTTGCTTGGCCATGATGGAATCTGCAAGGTAGAAGGTCCCAGTTCAAAAATGCATTTGATCAAGGTACGTTGGTATGCGCACTATTAAACCTGAGACAAAACTATCTGAACCGGAGTTTCATGAAGCAATCAACATCTGGCGGTTCAACAAGGGGACTAATGGCATATACCGGTTTGGAAAATTTTCTATAAGGTTAAACCGCCTGATCTAAGCATTGAAAAGTTGAGATTGCGAATGGACAAGTACGCAGAAACAGGTTTCACAAGATTTCTTTACAGCATTGGATCTGAAGCAAGTTTAGAAAAGAGATAAATGCTTAGAGGTTCAAAGGAGCAGTACCGAACCAATGAGCAAAACATTCATATAGATCTATGGTTTGAGATGCATAAGTGAAGGAGAAGGTCAAACAACTATCGTTGCACAGAGTAAAGACTTGCAGATTCATCTAAAGATCTATCGTATGAGCAAGATGCAGATGAACACTGAAGAACTGCGAAACCCTAGGCCAGATCTGCGGGGGAAAGGATAGAAGATTTACCAGAGCTGAGGAAGATGCGGAAGGTTGCCGCGATGTTCTGGTGCGCTCAGGTTGATGCAGCGGCCAAGGATGAGGCAGAGGTCGACGGTGGCGGCGAAGCTCTGAGGCTGGCGACGCGAGGAAGACGAAGAAGGCACGGAAGGAGAAAAGAAATGACCCTTCGGTCCTATTTATAAGGCGAAAGAACATGAGTCAGGCGCGACAATCAAGGGGCCACAAAACGGAGCTGTCGCCTCGATTTCCGCCGATCTATTAAACAAAGAAGCATAATGGATAGTTTGTTATGACAGGTGACGTCACTCCGGTTTACAGCAATCAGAGAAGATGACATCATGGCGGTTTACCAAATTATAAAAAGATGTTGAAGATGAAGCTTTTATTAAAAGGATTGACATGAACCCGTTCAAATCAATCTGGGGCCTAATGTTGGGGATATTACTACTGGGCGTAAACCGGCCTATCTGGGCCGGGTTAACTTCATCAGTAGTTAAGTATGTTAAAACCCAAGAAGACAGAGGAGGGCTCAAGGCCCATGGTCGGTTCAAGGCCTGTAGCTGTAAACCGGCGTTAGTAGCTAACCTGTATTGTAAGTTAGGAATAAGGAGAGACCAAACCGGACACATCTATGAGCCGGTATTGGGACTCCGTAAGCCGACGGGAGTCACCCGTGTATATAAGGGGACGACCCGATGGCGGTTCAGGGACAACAGAGAACAACTCGAGACATAGGCGAAGCTTGTTGGCTCCCTAGTCATCGAAACCCCATCAATTCCATAACAACTGGACATAGGCTTTTACCTTCATTGAAGGGGCCGAACTAGTATAAACTCTCTTGCGTCCTTGTGTCCGCTTTAACCCCTTCAAGCTAACCTGTCGCGATGGCTCCACGACTAAGTCCTTTCTTTAGGACATCTGCCGTGACAAAACCACGACAGTGAGTCATGAGCCTCCTGAAGTATTAACTTCCTAATCTCTGTGTTATTGGGCACATAAACACGGTCCTCAAACCATAAGGTGTCGTGCTCATCCTCACGAAAACCTTTGGCATTTCCTTCGCTCATTCTCTCTTTTATCTCGCCAATCTCTTTGTCCTCCTTCTGAGCTTCTTGAATCTTTCCTAACAATGTCGACTGAACTTCCATTGTTGCAACAAAACCTCTGGGAACAATCTCCAATCAAAGTTCCCTGAGATCCTCTGCTAACTCCTTCGGCAATCCCGTGCTCACTAGGTTATTAGCATAACTTTTCCGACTCAAAGCGTCGGCTACGACATTGGCCTTGCCAGGATGATAGTGAAGGTTCATGTCATAATCCTTTATAAGCTGCAACCATCTCCTCTGCATAAGGTTCAACTCTTTCTGTGTGAAAATGTACATTAAACTCTTATGATCCGTGTACACATCACAACGATTTCCAATAAGGTAATGCCTCCAGGTCTTGAAGAGCCGCTCCTCGAAGGCTCCAGGCTCTAGGGGCAGCCGCTTGGATGCTCTTCTGGCGATGTCATCGGCCTCTTTGTTGGTGCCACAAGGCACAGGCCGTAGCTCCAGGCCTAGGAATTACTTCTCCATTTTGCGCACTGATGACCCACAAGTGTAGGGGATCTATCGTAGCTTTTAGATAAGTTAGAGTGTCAAACCCAACAAGGAGCAGAAGGAAATGATAAGCAGTTTTCAGTAAGGTATTCTCTGCAGGCACTGAAATCATCGGTAACAGATAGTTTTGTGATAAGGTAATTTGTAACGAGTAGCAAGTAATAAAAGTAAATAAGGTGCAGCAAGATGGCCCAATCCTTTTTGTAACAAAGGACAAGCCTGGACAAACTCTTATATGAAGGAAAGCGCTCCTGAGGACACATGGGAATTATCGTCAAGCTAGTTTTCATCACGTTCATTTGATTCGCGTTTGGTACTTTGATAATTTGATATGTGGGTGGACCGGTGCTTGGGTCCAGTCCTTACTTGGACAAGCATCCCACTTATGATTAACCCCCATTGCAAGCATCCGCAACTACAACAGAAGTATTAAGGTAAACCTAACCATAGTATGAAACATATGGATCCAAATCAGCCCCTTACGAAGCAACGCATAAACTAGGGTTTAAGTTTCTATCACTCTAGCAACCCATCATCTAATTATTACTTCCCAATGCCTCCCTCTAGGCCCAAACAATGGTGAAGTTTCATGTAGTCGATGTTCACATGACACCACTAGAGGGATGACAACATACATCTCATGAAAATATCGAACGAATACCAAATTCACATGACTACTTATAGCAAGACTTCTCCCACATCGTCAGGAACAAACGTAACTACTCAGAAAGCATATTCATGTTCATAATCAGAGGGGTATTAATATGCATAATGGATCTGAACATATGATCTTCCACCAAGTAAACCAACTAGCATCAACTACAAGGAGTAATCAACACAGCTAGCAACCCACAGGTACCAATTTGAGGTTTGGATACAAAGATTGGATACAAGAGATGAAATAGGGTTTGAGATGAGATGATGCTGGTGAAGATATTGATGGAAATTGACCCCCTCCCGATGAGAGGATCGTTGGTGATGACGATGGTGATGATTTCCCCCTCCCGGTGAGAAGTTTCCCCGGCAGAATAGCTCCGCCGGAGCCCTATATTGGTTCCGCCTCGTGGCGGCGGGGTTTCTTCCCGAAAGCTTGCTTATGATTTTTTTTCTTAGACGAAAGACTCCATATAGCCAAAGATGGGCATCGGAGGGCCACCAGGGGGCCCACGAGGCAGGGGGCGCGCCCCCCACCCTCGTGGCTGGTGGGTGGCCCCCTCTGGTACTTCTTGCACCCAATGTTTTTATATATTCTGAAAAGTGCTCCCGTGGAGTTTCAGGACTTTTGGAGATGTGCAGAATAGGTCTCTAGTATTTGCTCCTTTTCCAGCCCAGAATTCCAGCTGCCGACATTCCCCCTCTTCATGTAAACCTTATAAAATAAGAGAGAATAGGCATAAGTATTGTGACATAATGTGTATTAACAGCCCATAATGGAATAAATATCAATATAAAAGCATGATGCAAAATGGACGTATCACGCACCTCCGTGAGGTATGCCTCCATGTGCTCATCCTTTGGCTCGTACACCTTGTTGGAGAAGTTGACGAGGAGCTGCGAGTCTCTCCTGACGGTGAGGCGCTTCACCCCTAGGGCCACCGCCGCTTTGAGGCCGGTGATGAGACCCTCGTACTCTACGATGTTGTTGGAGACCTTCTCGCAGATGTACGGTGTAGTAAAGCTTGTCCTGAGTGGGCGAGATGAGCACGGCTCCAGCCCTCACGCCCTGACGTACGAACGCGCCATCGAAGTACATGACCCAACCATCTGGCGCTTACTTCCCGGTTAGAGGGATCGGTTCTCGCCTGCTTCGAGCTCCGGGGTGTCGGTCCATTCCGCCACAAAGTCGGCGAGTGCAGCCCCCTTGACTCTGGTTGTGCTGAACTCCAGGTCGAACGCTTGCAGCTGGATGTCCCATTCGGCGACCCTTCCCACATCATTGGGGCTTCTGAGCACTCTCTCCAATGGGTAAGCTGAAAGGTCCTTGATGGGGTGATCTTGGAAGTAGTGGCACAGCTTGCGCGAGGCCACCAGGAGCGCAAGAAAGATCTTCTGAGGCATGGGGTATCGTGCCTCGCATCTCGCAGGACCATGCTGACAAAGTACACTGGGTACTCGACAAGGGTGGGAGAGCTGACGGAGTTTTTCGCTCCTGAGACTGAGGTGTTTCCTGCGGGTTTCCAGCTCCTGGGGTTTGATGACCTGTCGGGGGAGCCGTTGTCTCAGGAGCATCGCCTTGGTGCTGACCTACCTCATCCGGCTTGGCGACTTCACTTGGTGGGTCCTCGACCTCGGGCCCATCCCTGAGGGCCACCAGCGCCGCGCTGGCGGAGTGGGGTGTGGCAGAGAGGTAGAGTACCAAGGGCTCGTGAGGACGAGGCGCCACAATCACCGGCGGGCTGGTCAAGTATCTCTTGAGGTCTTGAAATGCCAGGTCAGCCTCGGGGGTCCATTCAAGCGGACCCTTCTTCTTCATCAGCTTGAAGAACGGCAATGCATGCTCCCCTAACTTGGAGATGAAGCGCACCAATGAAGTCACACAACCTGCATGCTTCTGCATCTCCTTGAGGTTTTGTGGTGGGCTCATGTCTTCGATTGCCTTGACCTTCTCCGGGTTGGCCTCGATCCCTCTATGAGACACGAGGAAGCCCAGCAGCTTGCCCGAAGGGACACCAAACACGCACTTCTCCCGGTTGAGCCGCAGGACCACCTAGCGTAGGCTCGCGAAGGTCTCCTCCAGGTCCCGAATTACAGTTCTTGCCTCCTGAGACTTCATCACAATGTCGTCGACATAGGCCTCAGCATTTCTTCTGAGCTATTGCCCCAAGGCGATGTGCATTAGTGGCTGGAAGGTCGCTCCTGCGTTGCGCAGTCCGAATGGCATGCAAGTGTAGCAGTACACCCCGCATGGGGTTAAGAAAGTTGTTTTCTCCTCATCTTCCACCGCCATCTTGATCTGGTGGTAGCCTAAGAACACATCTAGGAAACATAACAGATCACACTCGGCGGTGGAGTCGACAATCTGGTCGATGCGCGGCAATGGGAATTGGTCTTGAGGGCAAGCCTTGTTGAGGTTGGTGAAGTCGACACACATGCGCTCCTTCCCTCCTTTCTTCGGCACGACGACCGGATTCGCCAGCCACTCTGGGTACCGGACTTCGCGGATGACACCCGCTGCCTCCAGCTTGCGGGTTTCCTGAACAATGAAGGACTACTTCTCCGTGGATTGCCACCTTGTCCTCTGCTTCACAGGGCGCACATTGGGGCATACCCTCAGGTGATGCTCGATCACTCTTCTCGGGACCCCAGCCAGCTGCTTGGGTTCCCAGGAGAATACTTCCTGTTCGCCCGCAAGAAGTCCACCCACTCTTTTTCTTGATCTGGGGCGAGGTCGGTGCCTATGGTAAAGGTGGCACCAGAGGCCCCGTCCTTGTCGACCAGTATCTGCTTCGTCTTGGCTTGACCCTGAGTGAACAATTGCTTCTTCTTGGTCGGTGCAACCCCTTGGTTCCGGACACTACCTTGTCGGTCAGGCAAGCTGCCGCCGTGGCCCTGAAGGCGAGCTTGAGGGCCGTCACGGCTTCCTTGGTGTCTCCGACCATGATGAGGACGTCCTTGCTTCTTGGCATCTTCATGAGGTTGTAGGCAGGATGAATGGCCGCCATGAACTAGGCCAGCACCGGGTACCCGAGGGCGAGGTAGACGGGGGCGCGGGAGCCAAGGATCTCGGCGGCGAGGTACTCGAGGATGGCGTTGTACGGCAAGCCGATGCGGGCGATGTCGAAGTCGATCAGCTCGGTGCGGTAGGTGTCGCATGTGCCGAAAGTCACGGGGAGACGGATCTGCCCCATGCGGTTGGAGGAGCCATCGCCGATCCCGGAAAAAGGCTTGCTGGGCAGAGCCGCTCAAGTGGTACGTGAAGGAGGCTGAAAGCCTCCATGGAGAGCACGTTGAGGCCGGCGCCGCCGTCGATGAGGGTCTTGGTAACGGCTATGCCACAGATGGTGGGCGTGCAAAGCATCGGAAGCACGCCCGAGCCGATGGTGGTGACTGGGTGATCCCCCGAGTTGAAGATCAGGTCGGCCTTGGGCGCCGCCCAACCCAGGAGAGCCCCCTGCCACGTGGAGACGGCGCTGATCTGGTGAAAGAACGGCTTGGCGTGACGATCCGAGGGCGGCGCCTGCGAGCCACCGAGGAGAGCCACGACAACAGGGGGTGCTGGTCCTCCGAAGCGCGCGATGAAGAGGTCAGGCAGCTCCTCCTAGGAGGCCATGGAAGATTCCGGAAGATGGAGGAGCCAGGCGCACGGCACGCCAGTCAGGGCCATTGGGAGCCAGTTGGCCATGACTTTACCGTCGCCCCCAGCCTCCAAGACGGCCTCCTCATGTGCCAGCAAGAAGGCTGCCAGATCCGCTGCACCATCATAATAGGGCGGCATCTCCGGTTTGAACTTGTGCGGCCAATGCACTTGCCGCAAGGCGGGGGTGAAGGCCCGGAGCCCCCCGGCGCCACGGAGGGCGCCCCTCGAGCCAGTCGGAGAAGAGGCGGCGTCCATGAGAGTCGCTCAGAGAGGTGAGGCCGTCGGAGGGGAAAGCTTCGACGCACCCCTACCTAGCGCGCCAAATGTCGGATTTTGGGTTCCGGCAAAACCCTTGAGGTTCGAACACTGGGTGCGCACAAAGATCTCTCCCCCTCCCTAGCTCGCACACTCTACGATCTCACGGCCTAGCTCGACGAACCCAAAGAACATGAGACACAAGATTTATACTGGTTCGGGCCACCATTGTTGTGTAATACCCTCCTCCACTGTGGTGTGGTGGATTGCCTCTTGGGCTGAGGACGAACAGTTACAAGGGAAGAACAATCTCGCGAGGAGAGGTGTTCTTGTGCTTGGTGAACTTGAGTGGTTGGCGTGCTATGGATTCGATCTAGGTCCGAATCAGCCCTTTCCCTATGGTGGTGGCTAGTCCTATTTATAGAGGCCCTGGTCCTCTTCCCAAATATTGAGCGGGAAGGGATCCCACAGCGGCCAAATTCGAAGGGAGAGAACTAGTACAAGCTATCCCGACAAAAGTAGTCTTTGCCTGCCAAAGGCTCTAGTGGTGACGCCGTGTTGGGCTCCACGGTGACCTCCGTCCCGCTGTCCTGCTGGTCTTGGTCTTGTTTCACCGATATGGAAACCTTTGCCTGATGCCTCGGGACTCCTTATCTACGCTTGCCCCTTTAGCACCAAAGAGGAAACGAGGACACTGCGCGCTAGCGCCCGCCTGGCTCCAGTCATCATGGGTTGCGTCACAGAAATCTCGTGAGGTGCCCCTCGCCTTGATCTCTCCGCCCCTCACGAGCCAGCCTGGTGAGGCCACCCCTGAGGAGGTCTTGCATTGTCCGCCTCCCGAGGCTTGGCCCCCCGCGAGGGTCTTGAATGCTTGCTGCTGAAGATGGGGCCGTACAGGGCCGCTGGTGTACCCACGCTACGGGCTGCGGGCAGGCAAGTCTGGGGACCCCCGTTCCCAGAACGCCGACAGATTTCCACCCTCGGGTGAGGTACATGACGCAGTTGGCGAGAAACTCAATGTTCACCCACACGGTGCCATTGAGGCAGTCGTTCACTCGCAGCCATAGGCCAAGCGGCTTGTCGGCCTCCATTACCCTGGTGAAGGGTCGAGGAAGCGGCAGCCAGCTACGCGGTGGGTGATACGTCCATTTTGCATCATGCTTTTATATCGATATTTATTGTATTATGGGTTGTTATTACACATTATGTCACAATACTTATGCCTATCTATTATATAATTAAGACAAGAGCAAAACAAGCCATCACGTTAATCCACATACATGAAATTATAGTGATCGTTAATTTTAGATATCAACGGTTGGGATTAAAAGATATAAACATAACATACAAATATTGACATGTACAACCAGTGCAACATGTCACGTAAAGATATCTTGGTAGTAAATCTGTCCGTTATAGCCCAAGGATAGCCCGGAATACAAGAAAAAATAGATGCGTTTCCATCAAGGAGTCAGACACAACGAACGAATAGGACTACATGTGCAGTATGGACATACGTAACCACACTGCCCACAATTCCAAACTGGTCGATATGAAAATAAGACGGACACGATCAGAACTCTACACGCCGACCACAACAACCCATATACACAAAGCCTGCCACACACACAAGCACACGTCCATGAAGTACGAGTTAGCAGGTGCAACTCGAACATGCCACCAAGAAAAATCGAAGTCTGTTGGAACAATGAAACTTGACACCCCACCATTATCAGCTAGCCAAAATTTACCACGTGACGTGCAGCTTGACGTCCAACGAACCCACGCCTAATTGCTTCACCTCGCACGCAACTTGACGTCCGACGAAGCCACACTGAACTTCTTCTCACCTGAATCATCAAGGGGAATCATCAAGTTTGGTCATTATCAGCTAGCAAAAATTACCATGCGACGCGTAGCTCGACACCCAATTGCTTCATGTGGCACGCAACTCGACGTCCGAGGAAGCCACACTAAACTTCTTCTCGCCTGAATCATCAGGATGAGCTTATGAAATAAATAGTACAACAGTCTATTTGCATCGACCAACATAAGTAAGAGTACTTGACATTGACAAGGATAACAAGGACACCTATTAGATTAATATAAGTGTGAATGTTAGCTATGTTCTTACCCGAAAACAGATTGAAAACTTTCTTTGTGTAGTTTCCTTTATGTACATGCTATTTTAACCAAATCTATATGAGACCAGCACATACTACAAGACTAGGGTTTTGAAATATTAGGATTCACCGCACAATTTGAAGAAACTCACAATAGACAGGAAAGTACATTGCTTCAGTAACTTATAATTGCTGAACCACATATAAGCAAATCAACGGCCTCTCTATTGTTGTACATATCACTAGCTTTGTCGACACCGCCATTCTGTCAAAAAACAAGGTTCTCACGTTTAGATTTAGCAACAAAGCAAATCCACCATCTATCTTTCAGTTAATTGTTCTTGGTACCAAAAAGTCTATTTCATAAGGCCTTTGCAGTTTATAAGAAAATAATGAAAAAAAATCTTATTGACAGATATGAACCAACTTACGGTTCATAAGCGCTCAGTTTGAAGATAAAGTAGGAGATGCAACACCTAGGAGACCGAGGAAGTTTTCCAAAAAAATAGTGGGTCATTAGCTTAGGAATGTAATAGTGAGACAGTCTATTTGTATTTACCAAGATATTGTAAGAGTACTTGAGACATCCAGAACTGTAAGAAGGATAATAGTTATTATAATATAAGTATGTATATTTAGATTGAATACTTTCTTCGTAAAGGATATAGCTGTACTTTACATACATGCTATTTTAGCCAACATTAGCGTTTTCTGATGCAGACATTACATGACCAGACTCAACATGTGAGCTTCAACTCCCAAATTGGACAAATATTATGCAAGGCTGCAGATTACTTTTTAAAAGCTAATCTAATTACCAGAGCAGAGATGAACTACAGTCATCTATAAAAAAAATTGGCGTCAGGTTGCTTAACAACTCAAATAGCACAAGATTACACTTATGCAAGACTATCAAAATCAGGTACTATTACTTCTGTCAGTTTATCGTTCTTGGTAACAAAACTTCTAGAACTTATACTACCTGTTCATTTTAAGAAAACCATGATAAAATCTTCAATATCATACACAGCACTGACAAGACGTGTAAATAGATCAATCACTTTATATCGATTAACACACGAACAAATTTCAATTAATAAATGGAATCCTTCTATTTTTAGAGAAAAGGCCCAGGCATGCTTTGTATATACTCCCTCAGTCCCAAAATAAGTGTCTCAACTTTGTACTAATTTCAGTACAAAGCTGTACTAAGCTTGAGACACTTCTTTTAGGACGGAGGGAGTCTTAAGCAAGCGAACCACAAGTTTTCATCTGCTGGGGGTCACCGGCTTTACCGACATGGAGATAAAATAAAGGTATCTTATTAACACATAGTAAAAACAACTAAAAACAGACAACACTCCATAGTGATATGGAGCAACCATGAGGAATGCATATCATTAACCGGTACTTACAATTTGTAGGAGCCACACCATCCCTAGAAGCCGCAAACATCTTGCTGCTATTTGATTATCCAACAATCTCCTTATATGCATCTTGCCTCCTTTAACCACATACCTCCCATGGACCATAGCCAGGCCACCCTCTGTCCATCCTGCCATACTTCAGCATCCTCCCTCCGAACAACAATTCTTTCGTGCCATTCGCTACGCTGACATTGTTGCCTTCCCAACAACAAACTTAGACTGAATCGGATGATTTCGTCCAAAAAAATCCACAAACCGGTGCTCCCACACCGCCTCCTCGGCGCCACCAACTTCTAGCCTCTTTGCCACAGCCGCTAGCAATCGGCCATGAGTTGGTTCAACAACGCGCAGTGTTCAACATGGCCCTCCCCGCCGCTTCGCCAGACTCAATGAGGTTGGTGCAGATTCACGCCCTTTTGAGACAGCTTCCACGCACTGACCCACCCACCTGCGCAACCACCCTTAGAAAGAGAAATTCGAAGAAAATAAGTGACAAGTAGATCGAGGATAGCCTAGGGTCTGATTTGCTAATGGTCGGCGGTCATACTTTTCGTTGCCGGCGGCAAATCGGAAGAAATGTGGGTTGGGAGTTCCGTGGGTATCGAACGAGACCTAGGATAAGTTCTAAACCTGTATGCCCTATAAATTGTTTTAGTACTTTTTTTCTTGAGAGAAATACGAGCTATGTTTATAATAACTCTGAAAATAACTATACAGTGTGGTGACCTTGACTCCAATGGGACTACACAGAAAATTTGGGCCTGTGCATGCTCCATACGTGGGCTATGTGTAATTGGGTTCAGACTTTTTTATACCGTAAGCTATACAATAATATGAACCCAATTTTCCCTCAGAAAATGAGGGTTCAATTACTTTTTTCTAACACAACATTCCAACTACTTCTTCGTCGTCTAATACGCAGATCCGATCACACCAAAAATAAAAATCCAAGGCATAAGTGATCATAAATAGCTCATACATACACATCATACTAAAAGTAAGAAATGCAAAGTGTACTAATAATCTAAACTGTAAACTGAAGGGTGTTCGAAATACATATAATCGAAGGAATATAGAGAGATTAGCGATAGTTGTGTTGAAGCCAAAAACAATTCCAAATCGAAGGTCAATGTTATGTCATATAATATTATGACCTTCATTTTTCCAAGTAAAAACATGTGTACAAATCTTGTCATCTAATACACACAGCTCTCAGTAAATATTCTGAATAGCTGGATATAAATCATGTAGAGGACAAATAAATGAGTAAAAGAATTGTTGCACAAGTACATGCAATGGATGAAAAGCCTTCAGTCAGAAGGAGAGATATGTTACAAATGTGTGTTATATATGAAAGAATATATAATTTCAAATATACAAACCTAATTAAAATTTAAAGCAATACAAATATCAAAACAAAAATATTGATATGGCAAGTCAAAACTCTATAACCAGTATATTGTAAGCAAAAATATGTAGATATATGTTATTTGAATTATTACAACGTTCATACACATTTGTTGTCGCTCTCATGGATTAGGACCATTTAGTGGATAGGTGAAAAAGGGAACAAAAAGCCGAGCAATCTAAAAAATAGATTGAGATAACCAAAACTGAAATAACGGTGAGAAGCTAAAAAAATATGGACTTCAATACAAATACAAATTTAACTTCGCTAAAAAAATGACCAAAGTCTAGCCGCGCAAATGCGTGGGTGCACCTGCTAGTTCTCTCTTATTTTACAAGGTTTACATAAAGAGAGAGAATGCCGGCAGCTGGGATTCTAGACTGGAAAAAGAGCAAATATTAGAGACCTATTCTGCACAGCTCCAAAAGTCCTGAAACTTCACAGAAGACGTTTTCAGAATATATAAAAAATACTGAGCGCAAGTTCACCAGGGGGGCCACACCCTGCCCACGAGGGTGGGGGGCGCGCCCCCTACCTCGTGGGCCCCCTGGTGGCCCTCCGATGGCCAACTTCTGGTATATGAAGTCCTTCGATGAGGAAAAAATCATAAGCCATCTACTCGGACGAAACTCCGCCGCCACGAGGTGAAACCTTGGCGGATCCAATCTAGGGCTCCGGCAGAGCTGTTCTGCCGGGGAAACTTCCCTCCAGGTGGGGGAAATCATCGCCATCATCATCACCAACGCTCCTCTCATCGGGAGAGGGCAATATCCATCAACATCTTCACCAGCACCATCTCCTCTCAAAACCCTAGTTCATCTCTTGTATCCAATTCTTGTCTCCAAGTCCGGGATTGGTACTAGTAGGTTGCTAGTAGTGTTAATTACTCCTTGTAGTTGATACTAGTTGGTTTATTTGGTGGAAGATCATATGTCCAGATCCTATATGCATATTAATACCCCTTTGATTATGAACATGAATATGCTTTGTGAGTAGTTACATTTGTTCCTGAGGACATGGGAGAAGTCTTTCTATTACTAGTCATGTGAATTTGGTATTCATTCGATATTTTGATGAGATGTATGTTCTCTCTCCTCTAGTGGTGTTATGTGAAAGTCGACTACATGACACTTCACCATTATTTGGGCCTAGAGGAAGGCATTGGGAAGTAATAAGTAGATGATGGGTTGCTAGAGTGACAGAAGCTTAAGCCCTAGTTTATGCGTTGCTTCGTAAGGGGCTGATTTGGATCCATATGTTTCATGCTATGGTTAGGTTTACCTTAATACTTTTGTTGTAGTTGCGGATGCTTGCAATAGAGATTAATAATAAGTGGGATGCTTGTCCAAGTAAGGACAGTACCCAAGCACCGGTCCACCCACATACCAAATTATCAAAGTACCGAACGTGAATCATATGAACGTGATGAAAACTAGTTTGGCGATATTCCCATGTGTCCTCGGGAGCGCTTTTCTCTATATAAGAGTTTGTCCAGGCTTGTCCTTTGCTAGAAAAAGGATTGGGCCACCTTGCTGCACTTTATTTATTTTTGTTACTTGTTGCTCGTTACAAATTATCCTATCACAAAACTATCTGTTACCACTTATTTCAGTACTTGCAGAGAATACCTTGCTGGAAACCGCTTATCATTTCCTTCTGCTCCTTGTTGGGTTCGACACTCTTACTTATCGAAAGGACTACGATAGATCCCCTATACTTGTGGGTCATCAAGACTATTTTCTGGCGCCATTGCCGTGTGACGCCCGGATAGTTACGCTACAGTAGTCCCACGTTAACGATGCTGAGTCACCATGATTACTGTTGTTAATCTCACGTTAGTTTGAAACTGATTCAAATTCAAAATTCAAAATCAGGCAAACAACAAAAGTTTTCAAACTTTAAAACTAAAATGTTCAGAGTGAGCCAAATAATGCATAGGTAATTATGGTGGAGAAACCACACTTTTATAAAATGTTTAAATACTCAAAAATGAATAAAATAGTAGCAAATACAATTGTTTACATGCTTTAAAAATAATAAACATTTTCAAAACTAAATTGTTATAAGTATTAAACTTTTATGGAAATGGGTTATGTTGAAACATTGTTTTGGGAGCTAATGTCATATTTTACTAAACTAAAATTAATGTGTAACTAAAATAAAGTAGAAAATAAAAATAACAAAAAGTAAAACTAGTAATAAAACAAAAAGGAGAAGAACCCTCCCTGGGCTGTATGGCCCACGTGGCCACTAGCAGGCCGGCCCACCCACTCCCCCGGCCTACGTATCCCAGTCCAACCACCACGCAAACCCTAAACGCCCCACTCCTCCTGATCCCCTCGCTCCTCTCTCCCCCACGATCCCCTTCTCCCCTCCCCACTGGATGTGGATCGGGGCACGACGCCCCGACCCCGTCACCGCCCGCTAGCGCCGAGCGCCGCCCTCCGGCCTCCTCCTCGCGGCTCCCTTCCGTCGCGCCTTCGTCCTCCTCCACGGCCTCGCCTCGCTGGACGCCCACCGCCGACCTCCGTCGCTGAACCCCGTCGCCCCTACCCCGTCGCGGATCCCTGCCGCCTTGACGCCGCCCGGCATCGCCCCTGCGTCACCGTCGTCCGCGACCTCCTCCCCGCACCCACTGCCCGTGCCCTACAGCCATGCGGTGAGGCCCCGGCCTCCTCTCTCCCTCGCCTCACGTGCTCAACATGCGTCGTCCGCGCCGCCTCTGCACCTGCGCCCCGCCGAGGCAATCGACCGCGCGCGCCCGCGTCGGCCATGCCCCCGCCTTCCCCTCCCTCGCAGAACGCCCTGCCCGCGCTCGGGCACGCTCTCACGTGGCCTCCCGCGCGCCCGTGCTTCGCCTCTCTGACGCTGGTGCCGCCCGCACATGGCCGAGCCCTGCCCACTGCGTCTCCCCTGGCCGCTCACCGTACTCGCCGGCAGTTGGTCGCGCCCGCCTGCGTCGCCGCCTCCTGGTTTCGCCGCGGCCACCCGCAGCCGCTACCGCACGCTGATGCCGCTCTGCTGCTGTTGCGAGCCGCTGCTGCTGCTTGCTGCTACCCATGCCGCGCGCCGCCCAACGCCGCTCCCCACCCCGCGCCGTTTGGCCACCGATGCCGCTCCCCGACGCTCGCCCGCGCCGCGCACCGGCGCCGCCCCGCCGTGGCCTCGCCGCCGCCGGGAACAGCCCCGACCGGCCGGCCTCACCTCCCCATTTGACGTCCGCGTGCATCCCGCCGTGGCTCTCGGCTGGCTGGCGCCCAGCCCCGACTGGCACCCGCGCCCGATAACCGCCCGGTGGCTCAGGGCCACTGCCCAGGGGCCCCACACCCCTATCCAAAAAAAGAAAAAGGAAAAAGATGTTTAAAAGTATATATTAATAAAATTAGTTAATTAATTAACAAATTAATTAGTTAGTAATTAATTATTTAACGTAATTAACTCCGTTTAACTACCCTAATTAACTAGGTTAACTAACTAGATCTGTTTAATTGAGTTGGGGCAATGACAGGTGGACCCTAGTCAAACATTTTGACCGATCAACAGTTGGCTGATGACTGCTGACTCAGCAGTCAACAGGGCCCACTGCCAGCCTCTGTACTACTCTCCTGTGTACACTTTGTGTGTGCACATAGCAATTTAGTCTTTATTTTCGAATTAAAAGTAATTACAGAATATTGCTAGAACTTTAGAAAATCATATAAAATAATCCGTAACTCAGATGAAAAAGTTTTGTACATGAAAGTTGCTCAGAACGACGAGACGAATCCGAATACGCCCTCCGTTCGTCTATCACACATCCCTAGCATAGCAAACGTTGAACTTTTCCCCTCTGGTTCATCTGTCTGACGGACGTCCGGAACTGGGAAAACATTCCCGATTGAATTCCCCCTTCACCATATCGTGTAGCCATACGTTAGGTCACACCCCGCATAGCATATTGCCACGTTATGTTTTGTGATGCTTGTTTGCCCCGTATTTACTGTTTCTTCCCCCTCTTCTTCCTCGGTAGACCCCGAGACCGACGTTGATGCGACTGAGTACGACTACATCCCCGACGACCCCTCCTTGCCAGAGCAACCAGGAAAGCAAACCCCCCTTGAGCATTATGATATCGCCCATTTCTTTCCCTCTCATGCTTGCATTAGAACTGCTACTGCTTTCTGTATGATCCTACTCTGATGCATAGCCTGTTGTTGTTACCTGCTTTCATACCTTACCTTCTTATCCTAAACTGCTTAGTATTGGTTGGTTAGTGATCCATCAGTGACCCCCACCTTGTCCCAGTTGCCTCGCTTTATGTTCGATGACTCGATCAACGTGATCGACGTCCAGGTCCCGACACCGCACATCACCCCTTTAGTTGTACGACACTACAGAGTTATAATCGAGTGCCGAGGGTGAACCTCACACATCACTCCTAATGAGATCTCTGTAGTGTAGCTATACGGTCGAGGTCATCGAGGGTGATTTCCTCCTTAACCACTTCCGTTACCGCTCTGTCGTGCAACCCCTCAAGTGTGAACGTCGAGGGTGTATCCTCTTACGTTCACCTTGATGATAACATCAAGTGGGATTCATCAGGGGTGATTCCTCAGGTTTTCCCCTTGGTGTTAGACACACAGTTACTATGGTTACTATGACTTTACACTGAGCCATGTTACTAAAGACGGGTCGACCCTGAGGGGTACCCGCACGAGCTTAATTGCGAGTGATGTGGAGTCGGGTTGACCTGGGAGGTGCCCGCGAGATACTTACGAGGCGTGGCAGGGCATTCTTAGCCCTTGCCGCAAGTACTCGAGACGGGGCGACGGGGTCACATCGATCATGAGTCTCTGCTCGTTACCGCGCGTTCCTAATCCACTATGATTTGGATATTTGATCCGAGGGGCCTCTGGCCTGATAGCACTAACCATCACGTGGGCATAGTATGGGCGTTCTGCGTCGTATACATCAGCCGAAGCTTAATAGACATTAGCGACTGAGCGGAGCGCGCTGGGTTGGACTAGAAAGCACCTACCTTGTTGAAGGAGGTAGCTAGGTCTGCTCACCTGCCGCGTTCGCATCGTGCAGGAGGTCCCGGGGAGATGGCTCATGGAACCTGGGGGCATAGGTTTAGTCCGGCGTGCTGGCCTCTCTATTAAGCCTAGGTCGGGTTGCGGTGTATTGTTTGGCCGAGGCTGGGCATGACCCAGGAAAGTGTGTCCGGCCGGAGTTAATCGAGCGTGGTGGGTAAGTCGGTGCACCCCTGCAGGGAAGAAAACATCTATCGATAGCCTGTCCTACGGTAACAGACACTTGGAGTTGTATCCCGATCGATAGAACTAGAACTGGATACTTCTGATGAGAACTAGATGATGATGAGAATTGGATTGTGATGATAACTGGATAGTATGGCTGTAGGATTGCTTTCTCGCAGGGAGTCGAGAAAGGATCTCTGGCCAAGGTTGATAACACTTCTACTACTTTACTTTATGCTACTCTACTCCCTCCTGTTGCTGCAAGATGGTGGTTTCTAGAAGATGCTAGTCTTCGATAGGCTAGGCTTTTCTCCTTCCCTTCTGGCATTCTGCAGTTTAGTCCACAGATACAACCCATTCCTTTGATACAGATGCATACTTAGTTTAGATCTGATGTAAGTCTTGCGAGTACTTTGGATGAGTACTCACGGTTGCTTTGCTACTTCTTTTCGCCCATAGCCGATTGTTCTGACCAGATGACGGATCCCAGGAGCCAGACGACGCCACTGATGACTACTACTACCCGGAGGATGCCTACTACTACATGAAGACCGCAGACGACTATGAGTAGTTAGGAGGCTCCCAGGCAGGAGGCCTTGCCTTTTCGGTCATTGTTGCTTTTGTGCTAGCCTTCTTAAGGCAATCTTGTTTAACTCATGTTTGTACTCAGATATTGTTGCTTCCGCTGACTCTTGTGTCTTCAAGCTTATGTTTTTGAGCCCTCGAGGCCCCTGGCTTGTAATATAAAGCCTGTATTATTTTAATTTGTGTTTAGAGTTGTGTTGTGATATCTTCCCGTGAGTCCTTGATCTTGATCGTACACATTTGCGTGTATGATTAGTGTACGATTGAATCGAGGGCGTCACAAGTTGGTATCAGAGCTGACTGCCTGTAGGAATCCCCCTTCCATGCTCCTTGGCCGAAGTTGAGTCTAGTCATTGCAAAACTTTTAACTAACATGGTTGTGCGGCTTACGGGCCCACGTCGCCAGTGGGTGGTATTAGAATCTTTTATTCCTCGTCTAGACTCTGGGACTCTGATCTCTCTTCTATTCGGGTTAAATGATTTTGCTAAAAACAAAACTGACTTTAGGTTCTCGAAAATACTTTCTCCCGGAGAGCCCCTTGTTACAGATGATCGCCTGCTGTACCGAAGGATTCCGAAGATACTCTCCGTTGTTCTCTCGAGACTTTGTGCCCATTGATTTTTCCATCCCCTACCACCAAAATATCCCTATGGATAAATACTTACACCTATCACCCTTACTTTTATTCCCAGTTAATCTTGTTATTACAAGCTACCCTGAAATTCTCTCTCTTGTTCCGATAATACCCTGTGCCCACTGCCCTTGCAGTTCTTTGCAACCTGGATAACCCTACGAATAATTTCTCGCACTTATCAAGTACCCGCTCATCCCAAGTGGATACATGTATTTCACGAAAGTCTTCGGAATACCATTCGATCTCCGAAAATCGTCAACAGCCTGTTGTTCTTGAAATTCTTGCTTGCTTTCATTATGGTTAATCCCATAGGTATAGTAATCTTGTTGGTAGCCCTTGTCACTATCATTTTGACTCCATTGATTCAATATGTTACGAATGCTCGCAATCCTCAATCAGATCCTAGAATTCATCCTTTCAGCTCAGACGTCATATTAAGCATGAGCTGGATCTCAACCAATCAAATTGTTGTCGATTTTACCCCTAAGCTTACTCAGCTTATCCATTCTTAATCAGAGCATTTGCTTCTGATCCTTTGATTTGGAAATCATAATTCATTTGCATTTGAGCTTTGAATTAGTCGGTTGTTTCAATAATCCAATGCCTTTGGATTGTTACTTCCTCTGGTTGTGTGCCGATGCTCACATCAGCTCCGCTATGGACCGGCAGATCCTTTAAAGGATTTTATCCGACAGCCTCCTTCATATTCAATAACCTTGTGAGCCTTCTCTCGGTTACATAATGACTTTGGTAAATTATATCCTCTACTTTCTCAATCTTGCTCTACTTTCGAGCTGGTGATATTTGCTCTTGAAGCTTGTGGTATATGTTTCTAAGATGCCCCGATGGGTTGAACCAATGCCTTACCTAATCTATGTGAACTCGAAAGTTTTCACGAGTCATACTCATCTGGTATTTCACCAGGTAAGGCTTTCAACACTAATGCCTTTATCAAAGGGAAAAGTGAATGGAAGGTTATACATTGAAGAAGTGGGAGTCGACCTTGAACCTTGCATTCATGCCCAGGGACATGATGTATAACTTATCATGGAAGCTGCTCATAAAAATAATTACCCCCTTGTTATAAGTTCATCTTGTATCCTTGGTTCGATCCTTTATGATCGTGGATTCCGACCATGTTCTCCTTTAAATACCATTTCTCGTGCAAGTTTAAGCACTTGTCTTCTGCAGAGCATTACCCTAGTCCAACCTCTACTTTGATCTGTCGTCGAGTATTACCCCCCGGTATCTCGAGATTATCATGGAACTGCATAACTTCTTATGAGTTCTCCATCAAGTGCTACATTCTCACCGATTCCAATTTTTCACGGGCCCTGAGTTATTAAACACTCAAGGACATTGGTAACTGAATCGAGTCTGCATCGTGATTACACAACTATTAGTAATCTTCTTTACTTACGAGTTTGTACTCGATCACGTCATTTCTAGCCTGATCAGCTATATCAGTATCGTGCTGATTTTAACTGTGCTACCTAGTCTAGATTCCTGGGTGCACCCTTCTATCATTGTTCAGTTGTGTATGTTTCCCTCGAGCATACATCATTATATCATTTGATCGGACAAATGATATTTCCTTGTTCACATAATTGTGGAAATCAATCCTTTGGAAATCTCGATGATTTGTTGCTGAGCCTATCAGCCACCTCCTCATCCTCTCCTTGGTTTACTGATGAACTCTTGTTTCAGATCTCACTTCCATAGATCATTTCTGAGAATCTCACAATGTCATCTCGTCAAATTGTGTTGCACCTTTTCTTCTCAGGCATCCTGAGTCTGAGGTACCCTGACACCAATCAAATCTGAATCTCGGTCAGATATGATGGTTGGAACATATTTCCAAGAGTTATAACGTTGGTCTTTATATGACCCGGTAAGGTGGTGTCATACCTAGCCCACCTGGCCGGAGGCCCTATTGTTATAGTTCCCTTTTAGCAATGTTATCCATTCTTCCATGAGGAAACTGTAAGACTTATTCCATAAGTTGTTCCTGATGGATCCTTTGTGTATCCAAGGTCTGACCTTTGCTTGAAGACCATGTCAATGCTATCTCAAAGCATGTCACTGGTACTCTGATTTCCAACAAGAACATTTGAAGCTCAATGCTAAATGTTTCCTGCTCAATTATCCAAACACCATTGTATTGGTAATGTCATGAAATTCCTCTCCCCTTACCTAAAAGGGTTTTCTACGTTATATCCTGTCATGGATATCATGCTCTGCTTGCCCTTGGGAAGGATATACCCCTGAAATATGTGTTTAAAACACATTTTCCTTTCCATTCTTCTGTTTAAACCTGATAATCACATTTTCCTTTCCATTGTCTTGTCAAGCTTCCTTGTAACCTGACTTAACTGAGCAGTGATAATTCCATGCTTAGTAAGCACCTCATTGTACAACGCTGTTAGTAAGACCCTATTACCATTGTTGATAGCATCCCGGTAACCACCAATGGACGAGAACTTTGCCTATTGATCCGCCTCGTTGAACGAGCAGGAAAATGGTTCTCTTCGTCCCTCGCCCTTGGTATCGATGTTGTTGCCGACATAACTGACAGGCTAGCCTCTGACATGCCTTGCTATCGTTACCATGCAAGATGTCACCACTCCTACTTTTATCCCACATGGTGGGCCCATAACCCATAGTTCCACAAGATCGAAACCTGACTCTCCTGTACACCACCTATTCCCAAGGTTGTTCCTCGCGCTTGACTTCGTATGTAATTCACGGACCACCTGTCTAGTGATGTATTCTGGTATGAGGCGCAATAACTATTCTCGTTGCCCTGAAACCCTTTCACCTTCTGATTAGGCATCGAACGATTGCCTATCCGTTGAAGCTTCTCATGGTACCTTCTTACTTTGCTCTCGACATCTTCTTAAGTTTCAAATCGAGAGATACTTATGCTTCTTCCCTGAGTTAACCGTCTGATGCTCGATCTTGTTAGGATCCATCCATATCGAGTTTTCCCTTCTTAGCCTTTCGTAATTACGGTGAAGATCCTGAAAGAAGGATGACAACTTCATCATGATGACCTGAAGCAGAGAAAGGAAGACATCAGCGCTATGGATCGACCACTTTGAGAAGAGCAACCAAGACCGAGAAGATTCGTTAGGATTCCGTAACCAGACGTTTCCCCCTTATGCCACCTTTTAAATCTCGGGGCGAGATTTCTTGTAGTGGAGGAGAATTGTGACGCCCGGATAGTTACGCTACAGTAGTCCCACGTTAACGATGCTGAGTCACCATGATTACTGCTGTTAATCTCGCATTAGTTCGAAACTGATTCAAATTCAAAATTCAAAATCACGCAAACAACAAAAGTTTTCAAACTTTAAAACTAAAATGTTTAGAGTGAGCCAAATAAAGCATAGGAAATTATGGTGGAGAAACCACACTTTTATAAAATGTTTAAATACTCAAAAATGAATAAAACAGTAGCAAATAGAATTGTTTAAATGCTTTAAAAATAATAAACATTTTCAAAACTA
Source organism: Triticum dicoccoides (assembly GCF_002162155.2). NCBI lineage: Eukaryota > Viridiplantae > Streptophyta > Magnoliopsida > Poales > Poaceae > Triticum > Triticum dicoccoides. The sequence goes on along the minus strand of NC_041382.1, from coordinate 593,278,139 downwards.
AATTGTTATAAGTATTAAACTTTTATGCCAGTGGGTTATGTTGAAACATCGTTTTGGGAGCTAATGTCATATTTTACTAAACTAAAATTAATGTGTAACTAAAATAAAATAGAAAAGAAAAATAAAAAAATTAAAACTAGTAATAAAACAAAAAGGAGAAGAACCCTCCCTGGGCTGTTTGGCCCACATGGCCACTAGCAGGCCGGCCCACCCACTCCCCCGGCCTACGTATCCAAGTCCAACCACCCCACAAACCCTAAACGCCCCACTCCTCCCGATCCCCTCGCTCCTCTCTCCCCCATGATCCCCTTCTCCCCTCCCTACTGGATCTGGATCGGGGCACGACGCCCCGACCCCGTCACCGCCCGCTGGTGCCGAGCGCCGCCCTCCGGCCTCCTCCTCACGACTCCCTTCCGTCGCGCCTTCGTCCACCTCCACGGCCTCGCCTCGCTGGACGCCCACCACCGAGCTCCGTCGCTGAACCCCGTCGCCCCTACCTCGTCGCGGATCCCCGCCGCCTCGACGCCGCCCGGCATCGCCCTTGCGTCGCAGTCGTCCGCGACCTCCTCCCCGCACCCACTGCCCGTGCCCTACAGCCCTGCGGTGAGGCCCCGGCCTCCTCTCTCCCTCGCCTCGCGTGCTCACTATGCACCGTCCGCGCCGCCTCTGCACCTGCGCCCCGCCGAGGCCATCGACCGCGCGCGCCCGCGTTGGCCATGCCCCCGCCTTCCCCTCCCTCGCAGAACACGCTGCCCGCGCTCGGGCATGCTCTCACGTGGCCTCGCGCATGCCCGTGCTTCGCCTCTCTGACACTGGTGCCGCCCGCACATGGCCGAGCCCTGCCCGCTGCGTCTCCCCTGGCCGCTCGCCGTGCTCGCCGGCAGTTGGTCGCGCCCGCCTGCGTCGCCGCCTCCTGGTTCCGCCGTGGCCACCCGTAGCCGCTACCGCACGCTGATGCCGCTCTGCTACTGTTGCGAGCCGCTGCTGCTGCTTGCTGCTACCCATGCCGTGCGCCGCCCAAAGCCGCTCCCCACCCCGCGTCGTCTGGCCACCGACGCCGCTCCCCGACGCTCGCCCGCGCCGCGCCCCGGTGCCGCCCTGCCGTGGCCTCGCCGCCGCCGGGAACAGCCCCGGCCGGCCGGCCTCGCCTCCCCCCTCGACATCCGCGTGCGTCCCACCGCGGCTCCCAGGCGGCTGGCGCCCAGCCCCGACTGGCACCTGCGCCCGATAATCGCCCGGTGGCTCTGGGCCACTGCCCAGGGGCCCCACGCCCCTGTTCAAAAAAAAGAAAAAGGAAAAAGACGTTTAAAAAATATATTAAAAAAATTAGTTAATTAATTAACAAATTAATTAGTTAGTAATTAATTATTTAACGTAATTTACTCCGTTTAACTACCCTAATTAACTAGGTTAACTAACTAGATCTGTTTAATTGAGTTGGGGCAATGACAGGTGGACCCTAGTCAAACATTTTGACCGATCAATAGTTGACTGATGACTGCTGACTCAGCAGTCAACAGGGCCCACTGCCAGCCTCTGTACTACTCTCCTGTGTACACTTTGTGTGGGTGCATAGCAATTTAGTATTTACTTTCGAATTAAAAGTAATTACAGAATATTGCTAGAACTTTAGAAAATCATATAAAATAATCCTAACTCAGATGAAAAAGTTTTGTACTTGAAAGTTGCTCAGAACGACGAGACGAATCCGAATACACCCTCTGTTCGTCTATCACACATCCCTAGCATAGCAAACGTTGAACTTTTCCCCTCCAGTTCATCTGTGTGACAGACGTCCGGAACCGGGAAAACATTCCCGGTTGAATTCCCCCTTCACCATATCGTGTAGCCATATGTTAGGTCACACCCGGCACAACATATTGCCACGTTATGTTTTGTGATGCTTGTTTGCCTCGTATTTACTGTTTCTTCCCCCTCTTCTTCTCCGGTAGACCCCGAGACCGACATTGATGCGACTGAGTACGACTACATCCCCGACGACCCCTCCTTGCCAGAGCAACCAGGCAAGCAAACCCCCCTTGAGCATTCCGATATCGCCCATTTCTTTCCCTCTCATGCTTGCATTAGAACTGCTACTGCTTTCTGTATGATCCTACTCTGATGCATAGCCTGTTGTTGTTACCTGCTTTCAAACCTTACCTGCTTATCCTAAAGTGCTTAGTATAGGTTGGTTAGTGATCCATCAGTGACCCCCACCTTGTCCCAGTTGCCTCGCTTTATGTTCGATGACTCGATCAACGTGATCGACGTCCAGGCCCCGACACCGCACATCACCCCCCCTTGTTGTACGACACTACAGAGTTACAATCGAGTGCCGAGGGTGAACCTCATACATCACTCCTGATGAGATCTCTGTAGTGTAGCTATACGGTTGAGGTCATCGAGGGTGATTTCCTCCTTAACCACTTCCGTTACCGCTCTGTCATGCAACCCCTCAAGTGTGAACCTCGAGGGTGGATCCTCTTACGTTCACCTTGATGATAACATCGAGTGGGATTCACCGGGGGTGATTCCTCAGGTTTTCCCCTTGGTGTTAGACACACAGTTACTATGGTTACTATGACTTTACATTGAGCCATGTTACTAAAGATGGGTCGACCCTGAGGGGTACCCGCGCGAGCTTAATTGCGAGTGATGTGGAGTCGGGTTAACCTGGGAGGTGCCCGCGAGATACTTACGAGGTGTGGCCGGGCATTCTTAGCCCTTGCCGCAAGTACTCGAGACGGGGCGACGGGGTCACATCGATCGTGAGTCTCTGCTCGTTACCGCGCGTTCCTAATCCACTACGATTTGGATATTTGATCCGATGGGCCTCTGGCCTGATAGCACTAACCATCATGTGGGCATAGTATGGGCGTTCTGCGTCGTATACATCAGCCGAAGCTTAATAGACGTCAGCGACTGAGCGGCGCGCGCCGGGTTGGACTAGAAAGCACGTACCTTGTTGAAGGAGGTAGCTAGGTCTGCTCACCGGCCGCGTTCGCAACGTGCAGGAGTTCACGGGGAGATGGCCTATGACCCCTAGGGGCATAGGTTTAGTCCGGCGTGCTGGCCTCTCTATTAAGCCTAGGTCGGGTTGCGGCGTATTGTTTGGCCGAGGCTAGGCATGACCCAGGAAAGTGTGTCCGGCCGAAGTTAATTGAGCGTGGTGGGTAAGTTGGTGTGCCCCTGCGGGGAAGAAAACATCTATCGATAGCCTGTCCTACGGTAACGGACACTTGGAATTGTATCCCGATCGATACTACTAGAACTAGATACTTGTGATGAGAACTGGATGATGATGAGAATTGGATTGTGATGATAACTGGATAGTATGGCTCTGGGATTGCTTTCTCGCAGGGAGTCGAGAAAGGATCTCTGGCCGAGATTGATAACACTTCTACTACTTTACTTTATGCTACTCTACTCCCTCCTGTTGCTGCAAGATGGTGGTTTCCAGAAGATGCTAGTCTTCGATAGGCTAGGCTTTTCCCCTTCCCTTCTGGCATTCTGCAGTTTAGTCCACAGATACAACCCATTCCTTTGATACAGATGCATACTTAGTTTAGATCTGATGTAAGTCTTGCGAGTACTTTGGATGAGTACTCACGGTTGCTTTGCTACTTCTTTTTCCCCCATACCCGATTGTTGCGACCAGATGACGGATCGCAGGAGCCAGACGACGCCACTGATGACTACTACTACCTGGAGGATGCCTACTACTACGTGAAGACCGCAAACGACTAGGAGTAGTTAGGAGGCTCCCAGGCAGGAGGCCTTGCCTTTTCGATCATTGTTGCTTTTGTGCTAGCCTTCTTAAGGCAATCTTGTTTAACTCATGTCGGTACTCAGATATTGTTGCTTCCGCTGACTCTTGTGTCTTCAAGCTTATGTTTTCGAGCCCTCGAAGCCCCTGGCTTGTAATATAAAGCTTGTATTTTTTTAATTTGTGTTTAGAGTTGTGTTGTGATATATTCCCTTGAGTCCTTGATCTTGATCGTACACATCTGCATGTATGATTAGTGTATGATTTAATCGAGGGTGTCACTTGCCATGGAGTGAAGCGCCTTTGGTAGGTGGAATTTGGTAAGGAAAAATTTATATAGTGTGCTGAAATTTACTGTCACTTGTTACTATGGAAAGTAACCCTCTAAGGGGCTTGTTCGGGGTATCTTCACCCCGACCAGTAGAGCAAAGAGTTGCTCGTCAACCTACTGAACCTACTGAAAATGAACATGTCTGCTTTGAAATTCCTTCGGGTATGATAGAAAAACGGCTAGCTAATCCTTTTGCAGGAGATCGAACAAAGCATCCTGATGAGCACCTAATATATGTGGATGAAGTTTGTGGATTATTTAAGCTTGCAGGTGTACCCGGAGATGTTATTAAGAAGAAGGTCTTCCCTTTATCTTTGAAGGAAGATGCATTGACATGGTATAGGCTATGCGATGATATGGGTCATGGAACTACAAACGATTGAAATTGGAATTTCATCAGAAATTTTATCCTATGCATCTTGTTCATCGTGATCACAATTATATATATAATTTTTGGCCTTGCGAAGGAGAAAGCATCGCTCAAGCTTGGGGGAGGCTTAAATCAATGTTATATTCATGCCCCAATCATGATCTCTCAAGAGAAATGATTATTCAAAATTTATATGCTCAGCTTTCTGATAACAATCGCACCATGCTCGATACTTCTTGTGCTTGCTCTTTTATGATGAAGACGATTGAATTCAAATGGGATTTATTGGAAAGAATTAAACGCAACCCTGAAGATTGGGACCTCGACAAAGGTAAGGAGTCAGGTATGACACCTAAGTTTGATTGTGTTAAATATTTTATGGATACCGATGTTTTTCGTAAATTTAGCACTAAATATGGACTTGACTCTGAGATAGTAGCTTCTTTCTGTGAATCTTTTGCTACTTATGTTGTTCTCCCCAAGGAGAAGTGGTTTCAATATCATCCTCCCATAGAAGTAAAAGTAGATGCACCTATTAAAGTTGAAGAAAAGACTATCACTTATAATGATCCTATTGTTCCTACTTCTTATGTTGAGAAACCACATTTCCCTGTTAGGATAAAGGATCATGCTAAAGCTTCAACTGTGGTTCGTAAAAGCAATATTAGAACATATATACCTCCTGAGCAAGTTAAAGTTGAACCTGATATTGCTATTGTTAAAGATCTCTTGTCTGATAATATTGATGGGCATGTTATTCATTTCCTTGATGAGACTGCTAGAATTGCTAAACCTTGTGCAAAAGATAAAAACAGACATGTGGCAGGCATGCCTGTTATTTCTGTTAAAATAGGAGATCATTGTTATCATGGCTTATGCATCATATTGCACCTGCTGAGATAGAAGATATTGATGTCACAATTAAACTTGCCAATAGAGATACTATTTCACCAATGGGAATTGTTAGAGATGTTGAAGTCTTGTGTGGGAAAACTAAATATCCTGCTGATTTTCTTGCTCTTGGTTCCCCACAAGATAGCTTTTGTCCCATTATATTTGGTAGACCCTTCTTAAACACTGTTAATGCTAAGATAGATTGCAAAAAGGATGTTGTTACCATCGGTTTAGATGATATGTCTCATGAATTTAATTTCTTCTAATTTAGTAGACAACACCGTAAAGAAGAATTACCTAGTAAGGATGAAATTATTGGTCTTGCTTCTATTGCCGTACCTCCTAGTGATCCTTTAGAACAATATTTGCTAGACCATGAAAATGATATGTTTATGAATGAAATAAGGGAAATAGATGAATTATTCTTTAAACATGAACCTATTCTGAAACACAATTTGCATGTTGAAATCCTAGGGGATCCTCCTCCACCCAAGGGTGATCCCGTGTTTGAGCTTAAACCGTTACCTGATACTCTTAGATATGCTTATCTTGATGAGAAAAAGATATATCCTGTTATTATTAGTGCTAACCTTTCAGAGCATGAGGAAGAGAGATTATTGAAAACTCTGAAGAAGCACCGTGCTGCTATCGGGTATACTCTTGATGATCTTAAGGGCATTAGTCCCACTCTATGTCAACATAAAATAAATTTGGAAGAAGATGCTAAACCAGTTCGTGATCATCAACGACGGCTGAATCCTAAAATGAAAGAAGTGGTAAGAAAGGAACACTAAAGCTCCTTAAGGAAGGTATAATCTATCCCGTTGCTGATAGTCAGTGGGTAAGTCCTATCCATTGTGTCGCTAGGAAGGGAGGTATTACTGTCGTTCCTAATGATAAAGATGAATTGATTCCTCAAAGAATTGTTACAGGTCATAGGATGGTAATTGATTTCCGCAAATTAAATAAGGCAACTAAAAAGGATCATTACCCCTTACCTTTTATCGATCAAACGCTAGAAAGATTATCCAAACATACACATTTTTGCTTTCTAGATGGTTATTCTAGTTTCTCTCAAATACCTGTGTCAGCCAAGGATCAATCAAAGACTACTTTTACTTGCCCTTTTGGTACTTTTACCTATAGACGTATGCATTTTGGTTTATGTAATGCACCTGCTACCTTTCAAAGATGCATGATGGCTATATTCTCTGACTTTTATGAAAAGATTTGTGAGGTTTTCATGGACGATTTCTCCGTCTATGGATCTTCTTTTGATGATTTCTTGAGCAACCTTGATCGAGTTTTGCAGAGATGTGAAGAAACTAATCTTGTCTTGAATTGGGAAAAGTGCCACTTTATGGTTAATGAAGGTATTGTGTTGGGGCATAAAGTTTCTGAAAGAGGTATTGAGGTTGATAAAGCCAAGGTTGATGCTATTGAAAAGATGCCATGTCCCAAGGACATCAAAGGTATAAGAAGTTTCCTTGGTCATGCCGGTTTTTATAGGAGGTTCATTAAGGACTTCTCAAAAATTTCTCAGCCTCTGACTAATTTATTACAAAAAGATATACCGTTTGTTTTTGATGATGATTGTGTAGAAGCATTTGAAATACTTAAGAAAGCATTGATCTCTGCACCTATTGTTCAGCCACCTGATTGGAATTTACCCTTTGAAATTATGTGTGATGCTAGTGATTATGCTATAGGTGTTGTTCTAGGGCAAAGATTTGATAAGAAATTAAACATTATTCAATATGCTAGTAAAACCCTAGACAATGCTCAAAGAAATTATTCTACTACTGAAAAAGAATTCTTAGTAGTTGTATTTTCTTGTGATAAGTTCAGACCTTATATTGTTGATTCTAAAGTAACTATTCACACTGATCATGCTGCTATTAAATATCTTGTGGAAAAGAAAGATGCTAAACCTAGACTTATTAGATGGGTTCTCTTGCTACAAGAATTTGATTTACATATTGTTGATAGAAAGGGAGCTGAGAACCCTGTTGCAGACAACTTGTCTAGGTTAGAAAATGTGCTTGATGACCCACTACCTATTGATGATAGCTTTGCTGATGAGCAATTAAATGTCATAAATGCTTCTCATACTACTCCATGGTATGCTGATTATGCTAATTACATTATTGCCAAATTCATACCACCTAGTTTCACATACCAGCAAAAGAAAAAGTTCTTCTATGATTTGAGGCATTACTTTTGGGATGATCCCCATATTTATAAAGAAGGAGTAGATGGTGTTATTAGACGTTGTGTACCTGAGCATGAACAGGAATAGATCCTACGCAAGTGTCACTCCCAAGCTTATGGAGGACACCATGGTGGAGATAGAACTGCACATAAGGTATTGCAATCTGGTTTTTATTGGCCTACTCTCTTCAAGGATGCCCGTAAGTTTGTCTTATCTTGTGATGAATGTCAAAGAATTGGTAATATTAGTAGACATCAAGAAATGCCTATGAACTATTCACTCGTTATTGAACCATTTGATGTTTGGGGCTTTGACTATATGGGACCTTTTCCTGCCTCTAATGGTTTTACACATATTTTAGATGTTGTTGATTACGTTACTAAGTGGGTAGAAACTATTCCAACCAGTAGTGATGATCATAACACTTCTATTAAAATGCTTAAAGAAGTTATTTTTCCAAGATTTGGAGTCCCTAGATATTTAATGACTGATGGTGGTTCACATTTCATTCATGGTGCTTTCCGTAAAATGCTTGCTAAGTATGATGTTAATCATAGAATTGCATCCCCTTATCACCCTCAGTCTAGTGGTCAAGTAGAATTGAGTAATAGAGAGCTCAAATTAATTTTGCAAAAGACTGTCAATAGGTCTAGAAAGAATTGGTCCAAGAAACTTGATGATGCATTATGGGCCTATAGAACTGCATATAAAAATCCTATGGGTATGTCTCCTATAAAATGGTTTATGGAAAAGCATGTCACTTACCTCTCGAACTAGAACACAAGGCATATTGGGCTATTAAAGAGCTCAATTATGATTTTAAACTTGCCGGTCAGAAGAGGTTATTTGATATTATCTCACTCGATGAATGGAGAACCCAAGCCTACGGATATGCCAAGTTGTTCAAAGAAAAAGTTAAAAGATGGCATGATAAAAGGATACAAAAGCATGAGTTTATTGTAGGTGATTATGTATTGCTATACAACTCTTGTTTAAGATTTTTTGCAGGAAAACTTCTCTCTAAATGGGAAGGTCCTTACGTTATCGAGGAGGTCTATCGTTCCGGTGCCATAAAAATCAACAACTTCGAAGGCACAAATCGGAAGGTGGTGAACGGTCAAAGAATCAAACATTATATCTCAGGTAATCCCATAAATGTTGAAACCAATGTTAGTGAAACCGTAACCTCGGAGGAATACATAAGGGACACTTTCCGGAACGTTTCAGACTCCGAAAAGGAATAGGTATATGGTACAGTAAGTAAACCGACTCCAAAACAGTTTTTAAAGCAATATTTCTCTGGTTTGGAATATTTAGAAAAATAGAAAAATAAGAAGCAGTCCGGGATGGACACGAGGCCTCCACAAGGGTGGAGGGCGTGCCCTACCCTACTGGGCATGCCCCCTACCTCGTGGCACCTAGTGCACTTTTCGGACTCCGTTTTCTTACACGACACGTATTTTGGTCGGTAAAAATTCATTATATAATCTCCCGAAGGTTTTGACTCCTGTATCACGCAAATATCCTCTGTTTGTGTTTTGAGCTATTTTTCTGACAGATCCAGGACGTCATGTCGTCTTCAAGTGCCCCAAGGAACAGTTCTTCGAGAAGGTCATCAACCCCTACCTCACGGAGGTTCTGCAACACCCTCAAACCATTGAGATGCATGAGGGGTTGTTGCACATCCACGATGTTGAGGGACCAAGGAAGACCGGAAGCACGGAAGCAAGGCTCGAGGCATTGGAGCAAGATATTTTCAAGTGTCAGGAGATGGTGGAGCATGGACTCGATTCCAATCACATTATGATCACGGAGTTCACCAACAACCACAAGCTGGACGTCAAGGACATTGGGGATGCCATCTTCAAGCTTCATGAGAAAATTGAGCACCTCCAAGCCCGGATCTATGACCTGAAAATCAAAACTGTGAGTATGAATATAGATTCAAGAGGATGAGTTTGGCTGCAGATTTGAGGTTTCAGGAGACTCGACCATCCTTCTATGATGGTGAGCCTATGCCTTGGAAGAAGGACGACAAGCCTACGCCATCAACAAAACCATCACCTTCTCCACCAACAAAGAAGAATTGAGTATCTGGTATGGGCACTCCCCTTGGCAACTGCCAAGCTTGGGGGAGTACCCCGGTATCGTATCACCATCACTTTTATCTTTACCGTTTTTCTTAGTTCGATCCTTTTGGTAATATCTTGATCTAGTAGAATAAAGTTTATGGCATGATCTAGTTTTGAGTTTTGCTTTATGATCCCTCTATGTAATTGAGTCTGTGAGCTATATATAATAAAGATTAGTGTTGAGTCAAGGGCTTAATTATTTTGCCATGATCCTAGGTGAATAAAAGAAAAGAGAAATAAATAAAAAATGAAATAAAGAGGTCATATGGATCTTATGGAGAGTAATGAGCTCACATAGAAAAAGTATGATGAATAAAAGTTGTTGAGAGTTGACAAACATAGTTTTGGTCATCGTTGTAATTAATAGGAAGTAATAAAGAAAGAGAGGTCTTCACATATAAATATACTATCTTGGACATCTTTTATGATTATGAAGCACTCATTAAAATAGGACATGCTAAAGAGATGACATTGGACAAGGAAGACATCGTAATGGGTTATGTTTTCTTACATCTGAGATAAATTATATTGTCATGGATCATCCAACATGGTTGAGCTTGCCTTTCCCCCTCATGCTAGCCAAATTCATCGCACCAAGTAGAGATACTATTTGTGCTTCCAAATACCCTTAAACCAGTTTTGCCATGAGAGTCCACCATACCTACTTATGGATTGAGTAAGATCCTCCAAGTAAGTTGTCATCGGTGCAAGCAATAAAAATTGCTCTCTAAATATGTATGACTTATTAGTGTGGGAGAAAATAAGCTTTATACGATCGTGTGATATGGAAGAAATAAAAGCGATAGACTTCATAATAAAGGTCCATATCACAAGTGGCAATATAAAGTGACGTTCTTTCGCATTAAGATTTTGTGCATCCAACCATAAAAGCGCATGACAACCTCTGCTTCCCTCTGCGAAGGGCCTATATTTTACTTTTACCTCCTACCTTGCATAAGAGTCATGGTGATCTTCACCCTTCCTTTTTAAATTTTATCCTTTGGCAAGCACATTATGTTGGAAAGATCCTGGTATATATGGCTAATTGGATGTGAGTTTTCATGAACTATTATTGTTGACATTACCCTTGAGGTAAAACGTTGGGAGGCAAAACTATAAGCCCCTATATTTCTCTATGTCCGATTAAAACTCCATACCCACAAGTATTGTGTGACTGTTCGCAATTGTGAAAGACTATATGATAGTTGAGTATGTGGACTTGCTGAAAAGCTCTTATATATTGACTCTTTCCTATGTTATGATAAATTGCAATTGCTCCAATGACTGAGATTATAGTTTGTTAGTTTTCAATGAAGTTTACGATTCATACTTGGAATTGTGATTGAATTATTACTCTAGCATAAGAAATCATATGACAAGAATTATGTAAGTTGTTGTTCTAAGAATGATCATGATGCCCTCATGTCCGTATTTTACTTTTATCGACACCTCTATCTCCAAACATGTGGACATATTTTTCGATTTTGGCTTTCGCTTGAGGACAAGCGAGGTCTAAGCTTGGGGGAGTTGATACGTCCATTTTGCATCATGCTTGTATATCGATATTTATTGCATTATGGGCTGTTATTACACATTATGTCACAATACTTATGCCTATTCTCTCTTATTTTATAAGGTTTACATAAAGAGGGAGAATGCCAGTAGCTGGGATTCTAGGCTGGAAAAGGAGCAAATATTAGAGACCTATTCTGCACAGCTCCAAAAGTCCCGAAACTTCATGGAAGACGTTTTTAGAATATATAAAAAATACTGAGTGCAAGAAGTTCACCAGGGGGGCCACACCCTGCCCACGAGGGTGGGGGCGCGCCCTACCCCCCTGGGCGCGCCCCCCTACCTCGTGGGCCTCCTGGTGGCCCTCCGATGGACATCTTCTGCTATATGGAGTCTTTCGATGAGGAAAAAAATCATAAGCCATCTCCTCGGACGAAACTCCGCCGCCATGAGGCGGAAACTTGGTGGATCCAATCGAGGGCTCCGGCAGAGCTGTTTTGCCAGGGAAACTTCCCTCCGGAAGGGGGAAATCATCGCCATCGTCATCACCAACCCAATTCTCATTGGGAGAGGGAAATCTCCATCAACATCTTCACCAGCACCATCTCCTCTCAAAACCCTAGTTCATCTCTTGTATCCAATTCTTGTCTCCAAGTCCGGGATTGGTACTGGTAGGTTACTAGTAGTGTTAATTACTTCTTGTAGTTGATGCTAGTTGGTTTATTTGGTGGAAGATCATATGTTTAGATCCTATATGCATATTAATACCCCTCTGATTATGAACATGAATATGCTTCGTGAGTAGTTACGTTTGTTCCTGAGGACATGGGAGAAGTCTTGCTATTAGTAGTCATGTGAATTTGGTATTCGTTCGATATTTTGATGAGGTGTATGTTGTCTCTCCTCTAGTGGTGTTATGTCAACGTCGACTACATGACACTTCACCATTATTTGGGCCTAGAGGAAGGCATTGGGAAGTAATAAGTAGATGATGGGTTGCTAGAGTGACAGAATCTTAAACCCTAGTTTATGCGTAGCTTCGTAAGGGGCGGATTTGGATCCATATGTTTCATGCTATGGTTAGGTTTACCTTAATACTTTTGTTGTAGTTGCGGATGCTTGCAATAGAGGTTAATCATAAGTGGGATGCTTGTCCAAGTAAGGACAGTACCCAAGCACCGGTCCACCCACATACCAAATTATCAAAGTACCGAACGCGAATCATATGAACGTGATGAAAACTAGCTTGACGATATTCCCATGTGTCCTCGGGAGTGCTTTTCTCTATATAAGAGTTTGTCCAGGCTTGTCCTTTGCTACAAAAAGGATTGGTCCACCTTGCTGCATTTTATTTACTTTTGTTACTTGTTGCTCGTTACAAATTATCCTATCACAAAACTATCTGTTACCACTTATTTCAGTACTTGCAGAGAATACCTTGCTGGAAACCGCTTATCATTTCCTTCTGCTCCTCGTTGGGTTCGACACTCTTACTTATCAAAAGGACTACGATAGATCCCCTATACTTGTGGGTCATCAGTGGGTCGCGCAGCTCCACGACGAACTCAAACGCAGTATTTCTGGTATGGCCCTCCACCGGGAGCGGACCAGCTGGAGGAGGAACAACCAGCCCCACGGTCTGGCCTCCCCGGCGAAGAGCCCCGCATCGACGACGACCTTGTCCTACAGCTTTGCCCCACGCACTTGATCCGTCCTTTGGTACCGCAGTCGAGGTGAGGGAGTGTTGCCGAGGAAATTCTCTTGCTGCAATGATAGAACCTAGGGCCTGGACGGTTCCTCTGGTAGTGGCAGTTGCAGAAAGAATGGGGAAGGAAGGGGTGGATGAGCATCATGTCCCGCAGTTCCCCTTCTTTTATAGGGGGCGGGGGCTGGCTCTCCACTATCCTAGGGCAACCGCCCCGTTTCAGCAATCCCATGCCCTACCCCCATGATGAGTGCACTACTCCATCAGCCGCCCAGTCTCGCCAATCCGGCATTATGGCTCCATTGTTCAAGACATAACATCCACGACCGCCCTTATGCACCAATCCCACATCTCGCTCTTAACCCGCGCTATGGGGGGAGGAGGCTGCAATAAAGGGAGGGAGTGATGGTAGAAATGGTAGTTACTTCAAGCCACACGTGATCATGGGCCTACCCAGGCCGAACCTGGTGGCGACCCACATATATACACGCCCCTGGTTTCTGGCATGGACAGCGAAGACCGCCCAAACAATAAGGGTTCCAGAAGGAAAAACTGGGGGCAAGCTTGAAGATCAGGCTAATGAAGAAGCAAAGAAGATTTCAAAGCACACATATATTTCTAGCAAGGTCAGCGCCGCTCATCTGTGCATTGTTGGCCTTGCCCAACGATGTCCGGCAGCACGTGTGGCCTAGGCTCGGGGGCTCCTGTTAGTGTATTAAACATGGGTGTGTAATACCCTAACTTATGCATAGACGAGTAGTAGCTCCTCCACCAGATAAAAGTTTTCACTTAAGATTACATGAACAAAAGACACCTCTTTGAGAGATCAAGAAGCGCATCAAGAAGACCAAGACAAGCTACAAGATGAAGCACTAAAAGTGACCCCTGTTGGCAAGGTGAAGACCCAACAAGCCCCGCGGCTAGCGAAACCCCCGCCAACGTCTGTTGCTCCACCTCACCGGCTAGCTGGTCGCTGACCGATGTGGTGTCGAGCCTGCAGGCAGCAAGGTGGAGTTCACTGGCACGTGTCGGCGTGATGGAGAGAAGATTACCTTTATCGAGACCCGTCCTAATGGCATGTCAAGCTAATAGGAGTTAGCTAGGTAAGCTGCACTACATCCTTGTCGGGGCTTCTCTCCTCCTTACGACACGTAGCAATGCATTTACCGCTTTTTGTCCTAACTAGCAGAGTCAGGTATGATATCACTGTGTTATCTAATCACCATATAGTGACCCTTTTGCCACTGTGGTAACCCCTTGAGCTATAAAAGGAGGGCCAAGGCAACCTTTACAAGGGTTCAAACCCATTCCAACTCTAGGCACGCCTACACATATAGCTGCCTTCTCCTTGCGCCTTGCCGGGGAAGAGCGCTCCGTGTACTTGTGCTCCACAACACCATCAATACACCAAAAGCAGGAGTAGGGTTTTACACTTCTCAGCGGCCCGAACCTGGGTAAATCTTGTTGTGTCTTTTGTTGTTCCTACTCTTTGCGTCGAGTGCAAGTCCCTCGCCAAACCACAAAGGGGCCTAGCCGTCCCATAGATAGCCAACCCGCAACGGCAACTGCATCATCATCAGGCTTGTAATCCCACATTGGGAGTTCTCGGACTTGGAGCGGAAGGATCCGACGATAGAGCATCACATGGACTACATCCAATAGGATAATGGCCTCGTCGACCACGGCCTTGAGTTTGCGTTGAAGCACTTTAACCTCCCTCTAGTCCCCCTAGTCGAGGTTCTTGGTCGTCCAAGAGGCTAGCCTCATCGGCGGGTTTGCTGAAAAGGGGGAAGGCCCTTCGTTGCCCCTAGTAGAGGGATATGCCATGTAAACCTATGTTGTTGCTAGGACTCCGCTGTTTTGGCAAAGGACCTCTCGGGACAAACTATGTTTGTAAGGCGGCTAATCGTAGCCCCTCCGCACTCCACAAGTTCATGACCAACATAGTACGGCTTGACGTAGAACACCTTCAACCACAGCCTGAAGTGGGGCTCGATGTGAAGGAAGGCTTCACAACATATTATGAAAGAGGCAATATGGAGAATAAAATTCTGGGCCAAGTGGTGACAATCGATGCCATAATAGAATGATAGGCCCCGAGCGAAGGGGTGAAGGGGAAAACCTAAACCTCCAACAAGATGTGAAATAAGAATCACTTGCTCCCCTTCACGGGGAGCAGGGATGATAGATGTTGAACGGCTCGTGCCCTCATCTACAGGGGAGCGGCATTGGGCCATGGAGGTAAGGTATCCGGTAACTTTGATGTTGTCGATGGTGCCAGTGGCGATGGTGGACGCATCCATTGCCCCCTCCCTCCGCCAATTATTCAAACCATGGATACCCTCTCTGTGCTATCCATCTTGAGCAGAGGAGTAGGAAACGAAGATGGATTTCATGACGTTTGTGGCGAGTTCTATTCACTAGGGTACCAAATGAGGATGATATTGAAATAGATTTACTGGCTCCTTCCCCCGTCTTTTATAATGTAATCGAAGATCATGGGTCGCCTCACCACGAGGAATGAGTCGCCACTTACCAATGCACCATGCAATCTATATGCATAAAAATTAAGCATCCATTAGTGATACCACTAGAAATGTGGAAGCACGAGCCATTCGTTGACAGGACGTGCTAATAAGCGGCTCTAGGCCACAATGTCCCTCATAATGACTGTGGATTGGATGGTTTGCCTCTGCGACAGTAGGTGATGCTTCGAAGATGGATAGGCTCTTTTTTTGACATGGTTAAAGCCTTCATGGCTATGCCAAAGACCTCAGCCTTATTAAAAAGCATTGAGTAAAAGGGTCATGTTAAAAGATCCTCCATCATCTAATTTATGACTGAAGACAAGAAGACCTCAGAGCCGAGCATAACCCCGAAACTGTAAGCCGATGTGGAGGATGATACTCGTATACGGAGCTGAAAACTTAGGACTATGAAGCTACCCCGAGAGGGATATCAAATGACCTCGTCTTGAAGACTAGTAAGGGGGACACTATTCGTGTCCGGATTAGGGGGTGCACAGCACGTCAGGCCATCTCTCACGGGCCGGACCAGGACCCACCAATTTTCATATGGGTTCTGGCTAGGCTGATACTCTCACTGTCATCCAAATGAAGATCTCCGGAGACTTGGTGCACGCTTCACGATGTATCCAAAGGATCGACATGCTTATCCTAGATTGCAAGAAACCATTTGTAAACCTATATACCCCCGGTGCCTATAAGCCATAGGGTTTTATTTCGTAGAGACATGCATCCACAATTTTAGATCTTAGAACATCTTCATACGATCTCGAGGTAGATCATCTTATACCTTGTACCCCATCACAATCAATATATAAGAAGCAGGACATAGGGTTTTACCTCATCAAGAGGGCCTAGACCTGGGTTAAACATCATGTCCCTACTTCTCCTATTAATAGAGAACCCACAAGTATAGGGGATCAATTGTAGCCTTTCTTGATAAGTAAGAGTGTCGAACCCAACAAGGAGGTAAAGGTAGAACAAATATTCCCTCAAGTTCTATCGACCACTGATACAACTCTATGCACACTTTATGTTTGCTTTACCTAGAGCAAGTATGAAACTAGAAGTAATTTGTAGGTGTAAAGGGATAGGTTTGCAATATAATAAAGAACACATAAATAAAATCTAGGGGCTGTTTAGATAAAGAAACAATTAGATAGTTTTAGTAGAGAGCTTTTTGTCACAAGAAAGTTATTTTTCCCTAGGCAATCAATAACTAGACCGGTAATCATTATTGCAATTTTATATAAGGGAGAGGCATAAGCTAACATACTTCCTCTACTCGGGTCATAAGCACTTTATTGGAACTCTAGCAAGCATCCGCAACTACTAAAGATCATTAAGGTAAAACCCAACCATATAGCATTATAAGGTATCAAGTCCTCTTTACTCCCATATGCAACAACCCCCTTACTCGGGTTTAAGCTTCTGTCACTCTAGCAACCCACTATAAGCGAATCATGAACATATTGACCCTATAGCGGGACCCCTCACACTTGCACAACACGGAGAGCACCATAGGACAACACGAATAATAAAACATACAACTCAAACTAATCACGATCATCAATCAACCCATAGGACAAAACGGATCTACTCAAACATCATAGGATAACCACATATCATTGGATAATAATATATAATGTTGAGCACCATCTTTAAGTAGAGATTACAGCTGGGAGAAGAGGTGTTGCACTGCTGCATAGAGGGGAAGAGAGTTGGCGTTGATAGTGGCGAAGGTGTTGGTGTAGATCGTCGTCACGATGATGTCCCTGACGGTGTCTCAGCGCCACCATGAGAGAGGGGGAGAGATCCCCACTCCTTATTATTCTTCCTTGACCTCCCCCTAGATGGGAGGAGGGTTTCCCCTCCGATCCTTGGCCTCCATGGCAGCAAAGGGGCGAGAGCCCCTCCGAGATTGGATCTATCTCTCTGTTTCGTGTCCCTGTTTTCTGGCCTTTCACCGTTTCTTAAATTCCCGAAGATCCGTAACTCCGATTGGGATGGAATTTTAACATGATTTTTATCTGGATATTATCTTTCTTGCGACCGAGGAAGCGCACCAACCGCCTTACGGGGTGGCCACAAGCCTCTAGGCCGCGCCTAGGGTAGGGGCGCCCCTAGGGCTTGTGGGCCCCTCGGGCATCGTCTCGCATTGATTATTTTTCCGAAAAGTCACATATATTCCAAAATAAATCTCCATAAATTTTTATCGCGTTTGGACTTTGTTTGGTATGGTTATTCTGCAGAACAAAAAACATGCAACAAACAAGAACTGGCACTGGGGCGCTAGATCTATATGTTAGTCCCAAAAATAATATAAAAAGTTGCCAAAAGTATATCAAAGTTGTAGAATATTGGCATGAAACAATCAAAAATTATAGATACGACGGAGACGTATCATTACCATCTAGCTCAAATCACCAAGCCTCGGACCCCCTACCCACGATATGCTTGTTTTTGCGCCAACAGTCTACTTGATTGATATGACGATGTGGTGGAGTCACTACAGGAATCTGGTACTTTGCCATCAGCCATGGCGGACAGCAAAGGCTAGGATGGCGGACGGCAAAGGCCTTTGCCGTCCGCCGCGGACGGCAAACAGCGACGGCAAAGACAGGGTCGGCAAAGGCCTTCTTTGTCGTCTGTTTTTTGCAGCGGACGGCAAAGAGGCCTTTGCCGTCAGTGGCGGACGGCAAAGGGCACGACTCTTTACCATCTTCTGGCAGACGGCAAAGGGCACGGCTCTTTGCCATCTACTGGCAGACGGCAAAGGCTGCAGGCTCTTTGCCATCTGTTGGCAGATGGCACAGAGACCAAATAGGCATTAATTTTGTTTCTTCTTATATCAATTCATTTTCACAGAAAATCAAATACAGACTATATGTATGACCAATATAGCATATCCAACACATATTACCAATACTCATGAACACATATATATCCAACACATATCCATGAACACATATCCAACACATGTTACCAATATATAGTCATGAACACATATATATCCAACACATATCCATGAACACATATCCAACAAATATTACAAGGAATGATCTAAAACTAAATATCTATTTTCCTAAAAACTATCTTATTACTAAGATCTTCTCTGGATCTTCTTCTTTTCTTCCAACCTGCATAACAAAAACACTAAGAAAGAGAGAATGGGTTAGGAGTAGAAATGTAGCATTTCACTTGGTGAAATGCAATGCTGTAGGAGCCAGTACTTGAGATCAAGATAATCTTAGTTAAGATCCTGATTTTCAAAGTGATCTTAATTAGAAAGCCAAATAGAGTAAACCGTCCCAGACCGCTTTCATGCCAGACAGAAATATCCTTGAAGTGGTGGTCGTCTTGCATGAAACGCTCCATGAGATTCACTAAAAAAAAACTAGATGGTGTGGTTTTTAAAGTGGATTTTGAAAAAGCATACGATAAAGTTAAAGGGCCTTTCCTTTAACAGGCGTTGCGTATGAAAGGATTTGACAAGGCCTGGCGAGACCAGATTGAGTCCTTTACGCAAAAAGGGAGTGTAGGGATTAAAGTGAATGATGATATAGGTCACTATTTCCAGACACACAAAGGACTAAGGCAAGGAGATCCCATGTCACCGATTCTATTTAACATAGTGGTTGATATGTTATCCATTTTAATAGGTCGGGCTAAGGATGCGGGGCAGGTTTCGGGCTTGGTTCCGCACCTAGTTGATGGTGGTATATCCATTCTGCAGTATGTTGATGATACTATCATCTTTATGGAGCATGACTTGGCGAAAGCAAGGAACATGAAGCTTGTGTTGTGCTTATTTGAACAATTGTCTGGACTCAAGATTAACTTCCATAAGAGCGAACTGTTTTGCTTTGGAAGAGCTAATGAGGACCAGGAGGCGTATAAGCAATTGTTCGGATGTGAGTTGGGTTCGCTACCGTTTACATACCTAGGTATACCCATTCACCATCATAAGCTGATGAACAAGGAGTGGAACTGCATCGAGGATCGTTTTGAAAAGAAACTGAGCTGTTGGAAAGGGAAGCTCATGTCATATGGAGGTCGATTAATTCTGATTAATTCGGTCTTAACCAGTATGCCCATGTTTCTTTTATCCTTTTTTGAGGTCCTGGTGGGGGTCAGGAAGAGGTTAGACTTTTATCGATCTCGTTTCTTTTGGCAGAATGATGAGTTGAAACGAAAGTATAAGCTTGCAAAATGGGATATCATCTGTAGGCCGAAGGACCAAGGCGGTCTAGGCATTGAAAATCTAGAGATCAAGAATAGATGTCTCCTTAGCAAGTGGCTATTTAAACTCTCGTCCGAGACAGAGGCCACATGGGCTCAGATTCTGCGAAATAAGTATCTTCAGGCTAAAACTTTGGCTCAGGTGACTGTGCGCCCGACTGATTCTCCATTTTGGAAAGGGTTGATGAGAGTCAAGCCCCTCTTCTTTAACAGGGCAAAAATCTTAGTCGGTGATGGGGCTAACACGAGGTTCTGGGAGGATACGTGGCTTGGGGAGACGCCTCTGGCACTTCAATATCCTACTCTGTATAACATTGTTCAACATCGAGAAGCCTATGTTGCAACTGTCTTACAGTCCACGCCTCTCAATATTAGCTTTCGGAGGACGCTAGTAGGCCATCGTTGGGAGGCATGGCTTCATCTTGTACGAAGGTTGATGGATGTCCAGCTGTCTCAGCAGCCAGATAGATTGATTTGGAAACTGACTAAGGACGGCAGGTTCTCGGTCAAATCCATGTATCTGGATGTCATAAACACTAGTGTCATTCCTTGTTCGAAGCACGTCTGGAAAGTTAAGGTACCTTTGCGAATCAAAGTGTTTATGTGGTTTGTGCATAAACAAGTCATTTTGACAAAAGACAACCTGGCAAAACGCAATTGGATGGGTTCTGCTAGGTGTAGCTTTTGTGATTGTAACTAAACTATAAGGCACCTCTTTCTAGATTGTCCGCTGGCTAACATTCTTTGGCGTTCGATTCATATTGCTTTTAATATTACTCCACCTACCTCTATCAATATGTTATTTGGAACATGGCTTGATGGGGTTAACTTGGATGTAGCAAGACACATTCGTGTCGGAGTGTGTGCCTTGTTATGGGCAGTATGGAACTGTAGAAATGATTTGGTTTTTAACAGAAAAACGAACTTTCACTTTTTGCAGGTTATCTTCAAGGCCACAGCATTGATCCATATGTGGTCGTTACTCACTCCGATGGAGGCCAGGGGGCGTTTAGCTACTGCATCTACCCGATGGGAGATGGTAGCTCGGGGTATTTGCAACCGGTTTGGATGGCGGTCATGTAATAGGATAGGCATGTAGTGCTCCTATTTTATTTGCCAGCCGGTTACGGCTTCTTGATTAGGCTCGCTTGAGCAGCTTGTTTTCTTTTCGTACCTTCAGATGTTGGAGATTTTTGTGACTGGTTTTGTTTTTTAATTTTGAGCCGTATGCATCTTTCTGATGCAGAGGCCGGGGTAATACCCCTTTTCTAAAAAAATAGAGTAAACCAATACCACAGAGCCAAAGGAGAACCAGCCAAGGACCCAATCAAGAAGCCACCACAATTAGCAGTAAGTTAAATGCCAACACAAAGACCACTATCAGTACTAGCTCCAGGAATTAAGCCAACTAAAAACTAGTGATTAAAGCCAAAGATTAGACTTCATCACCACAATCAGTTTTGTCTAGTGACAATAGGTACATGTCACTGTGCAACGCCAAAAACAAAGCTCCAGGAGGAGATATACATCACAACCAGCCAACCAGACCAAGTCCCAACACATCCAACCACCAGCAGCTTAGAAGAGATAACTATTAAGGAGAGCTACAGAAGACCTCAAGGTATACTAGAGGGATTATGTGCTCAGACAGCCTGGAAGTGCCAGGGCTAGTTCATCACAGCACAGGGATAGTCACATGTAAATTAAGCCTAAGAGAGGGGGGCTCAGACCAGCATGACTGCCCAAATCAGATGTAGTATCTGTCTTATCAGTAGAAAACTAGGAAAGTAACAGCCAAAACCAAGTATAGTATCTGTTCATAGGCTATTAGAAAGAGACAATTAGGAATAGCCAAACCAAGTGGTATCTGTTCATATCAGTATTAGAAGTAAAATAACTAAGAACAAGTGGGTATCCGTTCATGAGTAAAGTAACAACTCCAGGATCAACTACACAGAACAGAGCAGTACAGGAGTATATATACTTCACAAATACACATAGATGGTCACTGACCAAAACCCTGACACAGCAAGAATCCATCACAGAGGGCTCCAATACAAGTTGATGCTCATCTACAGCAGCTAACCACAGCTAATAGAGCCTCACATCCAACAAGATCAAGAGCTATGCATTAGAGAGATCACGAGGGGAGCAAGGAGAAGCTCACCAAAAGGAGTTGTAGCCGAAGCAGGATGCAGCCACACCATCACTATGGTGTGACCAGCATCACAACCAACACCACCACAACAAGCCGGAGCTTGCCAGAGAGCACCACAACGGCGGCGCCAGTGAGAGCACGGGCACGAAGGCGCCAACCAGGGGCACCGCAGCACGGAGGCGCCACCCAGGGGCACCACCGCGCCACGGCACATCGAGCACCACCAGAGGATCCTCACGGCGACCGGACCTAAATGCGGTCCGTCCACTTTGGTTGCACATGCCAAATCAGCGATGAATGAGCTACTTTTCCCGCATAGCAAGCAAACACTCCATTCAATAGAAGAACGGTTTTACAGAAGCAAAGATTAAAGGTAGAGTGTTCAGAAGCAATGAATGATCGATTTGGCATAAGCAGGACCAAACCAAAACCATGGCAGAAACTAAATTGACAACACATGATGATGCCTCCGAAGTAGATAAGGACAACACAAGTTTTACCTATACACAACACAACGATCACTATACAAAATAGTAAGTATTTATAGTTTCCTTGTGTTTGATTGATTGACACTCATTATTAACAAGTCAAGTTAAATCCCTGCAGCATATGTAGTAAGGACCCTATCAAATCGAGCTAACCACGGCAGCCCTCAAGCAGAGTAAATCGATTTATGGCACAATTATAGAAGTGAACAACTGAGTCCTCAACCATTATTGCATATGCAGCAAAAACAAGATTGATATTTTTTCTTGTTTGGTTTAGAACTTGAGTGGATGGGTGCAAGGCAGGAAAAGAAGAAATCCAAGAGGGAAGGAGAGGAGAAGGGGCGGACCTGGATGGCGTTGGGGCAGTGGTGGAGCTGCGTCCTCCACGGCGTCCTTCCCGTCCATGGCTTCCTGGCGTGATGGATCTGTGAGGGAGAGGAGACGCGACGTGATGCGGTGAGAAAGAGAGGGATGGATGTGACGAGGAGGAGTGAAGAGACTCACCTGAGTCACCGAAGCAACACCGGAGCCACACCGACGATGTGGTGGCCGAAACCCTAGCCGCAGGGGAGGGTCACGCGTGGTCGCTGGAGGACGCGCGAGTCAGATCTGGTCGGAGGGGATGGAGGAGCGGGGCGAGGGGGTCACGTGGGTGTGCTGGGCGCCGTCGAATCCCATCGGAGCTCGCCGAAATCGGCCGCCGTAGGTGCTCGCGCGAGGGAGAGGGAGAGACGAGCGGGAGAGAGAGAGAGGGGAGAGAGAGAGGAGGTGGGGGCCGTGCGGAGAGAGGGGAGACAGAGAGAGGAGGTGGGGGTCAACGATTTTCTTTGTACCCGCAAAAGAAGAGATATCCCCACCTCTTTGCCGTCCGCCAGCACATGGTAAAGATTCTTTGCCATCTGCTGGCAGACGGCAAATAATTGGCTGATGGCAACTGGCATATTTGCCGTCTGTCAGTTCTTTGTCGTCTGTTTTTTGCAAGCAGACAGCATGCCGTCCGCTAGCTGACGGCAAAGAACTAGCAGACGGCAAATAAGCTGATTCCAGTAGTGAGTCCTTCTATTGTGTCCCCCTCTAGATCCCTTCTAGAGGCTAGGGTTATTGCTGGCAGAGTTTCTAATCTCTATATGGCTTATTTTTAGATGTGAAGGCATGGGGTTGAAATAGTTGCCAGGCGGTGGCGGAGGTGGCTGGTTGTCGGTGTACAAAAGTAGGGGATCTTCTTTTGACCCCTTTACTTGTGCACGGGCAGTCAGAGCTGCGCGCCACGGCCACACTTAGTAGGGCAGAGGAGGGAAGCCGGAGATAAGCTGAAGCACGAGGCAACCAAGGCAACGCCAAGACCAGAAACGTAGGAGAGCAAGAGGGCGAAGTGGACTCCCTCGGGAAGATCCTTGCCGAGGAAGCCCCGACAAGAGCCTTGTCGGGGCAACTTGCCCGATGCTAGCAGAGCAAGCCACCCTTGAGCCCACAGGCTCCAACCCAACCAACTACATAGGAGCCACGACTTGGGAGGCGCCTCTGAGGTGGCATGAAAATCTTCGTCAAGATCATAAACATGTGAGATCAGATGAGGACCAGAAGACGGCGACCCTCAGCGGGATCCTAGCCGAGGAAATCCACAAGGCCCCCATCAAGACTGCAATGCCACGGCAAGACCCTTGTCGGGCCCCCGGAAAGACCCTTGTCGAGGGCATCCGGAGGGCCACTGCCAGGCCCGCCAGCCAAGACTCCACCATCGTCCCCAAGCAGCTGCTAGCTCAACCAGCTGGGCAGGCACCTGTGTGGTGACGGGCGGCCTCTACACCGACTCAGCATGCACCTGCGTGGCGGCATGCGACCCTTCATGAAGGCTCCACCATCGCGCCAGCCCAGTAGCCAGCCAATATGGCGCCGCGATGCCTCGTCAGCTCGGACGCGTGTCGAGGCTAGGAGAGGCGACGACGACAGGGACGTGCTTCCCTGGTGTCCCCGATAAAGCAAGGGGGGCACGTCGGTAGTGCATTAAATGCATTTGTCCGACGGTCCCAGAGGATAGGCTCATCGACTGTAGACCTTTCCACCTCCTGTGTGCCACTGTGGCAAACCATTTTTCCTATAAAAGGAGGCCCGACGCGACCAGGAGAGGGATTCGGCTCTTTTGGGAAAGTTGCACCCCGTAGCTAGCTCAAGAGCACAAGAACACTCAAATACATCCACCAAAGCAGGACTCGGGTATTACGCATCTTCACAGCCCGAACATGGGTAAACGATCTGTGTGCTTCCTGTTAGACCCGCTCTTTGCACAACCTCGTGCTCGCCAATCGTAGAAGGAATCCTAGTGACCCCATAGGTGTCGTTTCCACCGACATCTCTGGCGCGCCAGGTAGGGGGAGCACAGTTGTGAGAATCTGGTTTGATCAGGGCAGCGGCTTCATCGTGTCCGTTGTTCCAAGAAAAAGACTACCGAGCTTGGCAGCACCATCTGCGGATGCGGTGGACGCCCGTGCAACGACATAAAAGCTAAGTCGTGCGAAACTCTAAGCAATTTCTTTTTATATATAAGGTTATTGTCCTTGGAGGGTCTGCCCTATGTACGGAAAACCGACACGCAAAGGGGACCTCCCGCTATTGGCAATGCTCTTGCTCTGTTTCGAGTGTGCTCAACAGCTCAAGCAGCCACGTCGAGATCGGCAGGGTAGCCTTCCGTAATCGGCAATGCTCTCGATTCTGACTTGAGTCAAGCTTGACAGTTCGAGCGGCCGCCTTGAGAGTGGTAAGGTGGTTCGCCTGGCAGCAAGCATACCCGGCAGGCTATTGGGGATCTGTCCTCGAGGCGTCGTGGCCTAGGTTACGCGCTGGCAAGCCTACTGTGACACCCCAAAAATTTGGCCTTTTTTTAATGAATTAAAATTTTTGCCAGGAATTAAAACTTTGGATTTCTGAGCTCCATTTTGATTTTTTTTCATTTCCTTCCCTGTTATGATGAGTTTTTCCCAAAGAGAAAACTTTTCAAATATGTTATTGGACTTGTTTAATCTCTCAAGAAAAACTTTCCTTTTATCTGTGTAACTAATTAAATAATTAAGTTGCTTGATCTTTAATTTTTTGAAAATGGTTTTTCAAGGTTAAATGGCCATATTTGAACTACAACCATTTGATAGATTCTCTTAAAATTTCCACAAAAATTTGGAGATGTCATGTGATGTTTTTAAATCACTATTATGCAAAAATATATTTCATTCATGAAATATTTTGAGCCCTACACTCAATTCTTCTTCTCTGGTCCAGAGTGCATTTTGCACTACAACCCATTTAAATATTTCTTCCTGGCCTCCACCAAAATTATGGGATATTGGTAGTAGCCTATGATTCCACATTATGCAAAAACCTAGTGATGTTCTTTGAAAATATTGAGTGAATCAACCTCATCTTAAGTCTGGACCAACTTGATGGTTTGTACAGCAACCATGTTTTTACTTGCTCTTAAACCCTTGATTATTCCTCCTACTTGTAGTCCCCCATGTTAAACCCTTAAGTCCAGGAGAGTGGACCCATTGGATGATTCTAAGTGCTTGCAACAATGCCATTTGTTTTCTGTCCAGAATTGTAGTTTTGTTAAACTTGCACTAGCAAGTTTCTGCTTTTGGCCAACTAACCTCACCACTCTCTCTTACATCTGAAGAGACTTCCATCTGGAGTTTTTGGCCACCCCAAGACTTGTCTAAGTGCCCTTGGCATTTTGTCAAACACCTGGAGTGCATGACCAGTTTTGACATGGGTTGTGGCATTGCACTGTGTACTTGCACCTCTGACCAAACTAGCATGTCCACTAGACTCCCCGTTACTCCTAACCTGGGTCTGTTAATTACCAGCCTCGACCGCGACCTCTAGCATGCTCTGGCATTACGTCGAGCACGTCCCGTGCACGCCCAGAGCGCGAGCAGAGCGTGCGTTTGGCACGCACGCGCACCAAGCCGACACGCTGGCCCCCACGGTTTTGGCCCACACTGCAGAGCCTCGCCACGCACTCCCTTTCTCACCGCTACGCGCCAAGCCGCCCCTCGCCACGCCCGGCAAGCCAAGAGCTAGCCGCCGCCGCCGCCCGACAGCCTCTGCCCATGTCGGCGCCGCCAAAGCCACCTCCGCTCGCTAGCTCGCCCCTGGAGCAGTGCCCAATCGTCCGCTAGCTCCTGCCGTCATCCCCAGCCACGCCACGTTTCCCTGCAAGCTACAGAGAGGCGGTTCGCCGGAGAGCTTATCCGGCCGCCGCGGAACCGACCTCGACGAGCTATAAAAGGAGGCCCCCGAGCCTCCCCGAGCACACAGGAAGCATTAGAATGCACCCCTAGTCCTCCCATGACAGTCAATCGACCCGGGGGAGGTCTTCTTCCCCACCTCCGGCAACTGCAGCCGCCACCACTGCCCCGGCCAATTCGGCACCACCAGGGCCTCCTACTCTCCGTTCTCTCCGCCAAGAGCCCCCTCATCCTCCCGTAAACCATTCCCACTACTCGATTTTGATCGAGGACCACCGTAGCCCCAAAACCACTCTGCCCCCGAAGCTCTCCGTCCGCCGCGAAGCTCACCGCCGACGACCCCGTCCACTCCCGAGGACGTAACACCCACCGGCGGGACCGCCTCGACCCCCTGAACCCGTGGATGACTTCGGTTTCTCGAACGGAACCGCAAATCGCCGGCGGCGATCGCCGGAGTCCCGCCTCCGCTCGGGACAGAGAAAGAGGAGGGAGGAGACTGGTCAAACCTGACCAGTGGGCCCTCTGGACCCACTGTCAGCGACCCCGTGTCTGTCCACGTGGTTAAGTGGAGGCGTAAAGCCCCAAGTACGCCTCCTCTGCACCGAAAGCGTATTTCTATCTGAAACGTTTTCTTTTCTGTTTTATTTTTAAATAACAGATTTTGACCACATCTTTGACTGGCTATAACTTTTTAAATATAACTCCAAATGAGTTGATTCTTTTTCCCACCTTCCTCAAATTTGGTCTAGTTTATTTTAAGATTTATTTGAAAAAATTTCAAACAACTTTTTTTGTACTGTTTTTGAAATGTGTGTTAATTCAAATATATTTTTAAATAAGATTTTGGGGAGAGAGAAGAAGCTTTCAAAAGTTTTGGAGAGCACCCCACCCCTCCACAACATTGAAGGCAAGCATTCTAAATCCCGGCATAATATTTTTGGTGTGATCGTGGATACATTTATAACACCACCGCATTTCGAAGGACTCGTTATTTCATGTGGTATGATCATATGCATGAGTGCATATTAGTGATTTCCAGGCTGTTGGAAATGAACACACTTGTGATAATATTCACCCTCATGTGCCTTGCATGCATACCGGCAGGAACCCGGGAAAACCTCAGCCTTGGGTAGGCATGAGTTTGTCGCCGGTCTCCGTCAGGACGGTTATGTCTGGTATGGCATGGTAAAGTGATATGAGCAGTGACCCTGTTGGTTGAAATATATTTGTTATACTAATCATGCAGGGAATACTTAAACCTCCTGAGTCGACCGTAGATCGAGTCTTGTGCCAGTAACCCCCATACTTGTTTCGTACTACCACTCGTCTCTACAGCAAGTAGAGTACGGTTCAGTGAGTTGTCAACCTCTTTCTAGCACACACCGTACAGAGAGGCCATGGTGGAAGGTACCGGTTGTAGCTGGTAGGCAAGCCACCTGGTCCGGGGGCATGGGTGTTTCCGGTTGGGACCGAGAGGGGAGGCCACCCCTTAGAGCGCGCGATATAAATTTGATCCCATGCTACGCGAGGTTGTAGCCTCCCCACTTAGAGTTGCTTAACAGGTGTTGTGGGTGATTCCAGACACGTGCGAGTTAAGCTGGTGTGTGCAAGTTAGGTGTGTTTTCAACAAAAAGACCGTAGACGGAATTAGTCCCGATGGACTAAAGAAATCCGTTACTCGTGGGTAAAGAGTACACCCTCTGCAGAGATTAAATCTATTCGAATAGCCGTGTCCATGGTTAAGGATTACAGTCTGGGATGGGTCAGGTATCGGTCTTAGTGTCGGTCTTCGGAGGTGAAACGGTTAACCAAAA
The DNA here is from genome assembly GCF_002162155.2 of Triticum dicoccoides. Classification (NCBI taxonomy): domain Eukaryota; kingdom Viridiplantae; phylum Streptophyta; class Magnoliopsida; order Poales; family Poaceae; genus Triticum; species Triticum dicoccoides. Next base: position 593,249,752 of record NC_041382.1, on the reverse strand, counting down.
ATGGAATTACTACTCGTGACTTGTGATAACTATGATTATTATTATTGTTGACTAACCCGTGATATTATTGTTATTATCGAGTATCTCAAGGATGGTTCTACCTCCGGGACATTCACTATGATTGTTTTTTTAAAGCCCTTTATGTGGTGTCGCTCAGACGCCCTACTGTGGCCTTTCTTTTAAAGCCCTTTATGTGGTGTCGCTCAGACGCCCGACTGTGGCATTTCTCTTAAAGCCCTTCTTGTGGTGTCACTCAGACGCCCGACTGTGGCATTTCTTTTAAAGCCCTTTATGTGGTGTCGCTCAGACGCCCGACTGTGGCATTTCTTTTAAAGCCCTTTATGTGGTGTCGCTCATACGCCCGACTGTGGCATTGCTTGTTATTTGTTTCATAAATTTTAATACTACTATGTTATTGCATTCTTATAAATAACTTGCTTGCACACATCAGAGTTTCATTTATCGTTTGTAACTGGCGTCATGAACATAAAATATTTTTAGCGCATCATTGTTATATTATACCTGTGTTCATAATGTTTGCGAGTACATTCAAAGTACTCACTGGCTTGTCCCTGGCTATTGTCTTGGCCAGATTTTCTTGCTCGGAGAGGAGCGACGCGATGCCAACCCCGGAACTCACGCAATGGAGATAGTACCTCGCGAAGATAGGAGTTAACCTGGTCAGCTGTTCCCGTGGGAAATGGAGTCCCCTAGACACTGATGTTCCACAAACCGCTTCCGCCATCAACCACTAGAAACCATTTGTTGTACTCACAGGCCAGAATAGTCTTGTACTACATATTTTGTATTTTTGCTTGGAATTTCTGTATCAAGTTGGAGCCTCATCAGCTAACAGTAATCCTGGGGCTGATGAGCACGACGGTCTTTTTTTGGAAATTTATACCCGGAAAAACCGGTCGTGGCACCTACCCGATTAACGTAGTGTGGACATACAAAGGGGGATCAAATAGGACAATAACATGCATCATTTTCAAAAGTACTGCAGAGTTATATTACATCAATTGTTGCTGCGGTTCTAACTAAAGATATAAATTGTCTTGGCCATGAACCTACAGTGGCAATGAGAAACGGGGTGCCTAATCCCGGCGCTGGCCCACCACTCTCTCGATTCCGTCGATGCGGCTAATGATGGGCTTGATATGCTCCTTGAGCGTCGCGAGGTCTGCATCCTCCGGCAAGCTCTCCAGCGCGGCATTGAAGTTGAGGTTGGGGTTCCAGTGCGCCACCTTGATGAGAACCTTGGTCATGGCACCCCGGCAAAGCATCTGGGCCTCATCGGCCAGGGAGGCCGCCCGATTGGAGTGGAGCTGCCCAGGGCCTCGAGGACGCCCTCGAAGAAGATGGTCAGCTTGGCGTTGGGGCTCGTGGTGCGCTTCGAGGTATACCTCACATTTGGCATCCCCATGGTAGCCAGCTGCGTGGTGATCCTGCCGGCGACGCCTTCGAGGCACCCGATCTAGCGGTTCTCGCCTTCCACAAACTCCTTGTGGTTGGCGGCTTCGTTCTTCCGCAGCTGCCTCTCAGCCTCCAAATCCGTGGCCAAGGTCTCCTCCCGGGCGTTGGCCTCTGAGAGCATCCCCTCGAGATCCTCCAGCTTCAGCTTGAGGTCTTTGATGGAGTTGTTGGCCTCGGAAAGCTGCCCGGCCTTGTTGAGGACTACGCCCTGCGCCTCAACCAGGGCACTATTGAGTGTGTCCTTCTCTTTGGATAGCTTCAGGACCTGATCCTTCAGCCCGTCCGGCTCAACCTCCAGCTCCTTCACCTTGCCGGCGTGAGCCAGAGCCTGGGCATTGAGTGCGTCCCTGTGCCTCTGCTCCAGCTCCTGGGTCCGCTGGACGACGAGCTTCTCCACCTCCTCGTCCTTGCCGTGGAGCATTGCGGCAAGCTTCTCCTCACGCGCGGCAATGTCCTCCTCCTGAGATTTCAGCGCGGCCTGATGCTGGGCTCGAGCGGCCTCGGCTTCGGCGGCCAGGTTCTTCATCGTCTCCTGGGCCTTCTCGATGTCGGCCCGCTTCATGGTGAGCTCCACCTCGCGCTTGGCCAGCTCGTCCTGGGCGGCCTTCAGCTCCCCGCAAGCTTGGCGGAACCAAGTTTGCGCCTCGGCGATGCGTCCCTTGAGACCCGCCTCTGCCTTGTCCACCGTTGCCATCCTGGACCTGGCCTTGTCCATGCGGGCTCGGTGGAGCGCCTGGAGCTTCCGAAAGCTGGTGCCCATGGCCTGGAGAAGCCACTCCACCTGAGAACCGTCACCACCGGCGCCTGGCTCGTCGACGACCTCAAACCCGGCGGCGGCAAGCACCTCCTCGTCGAACACCTCTCCCTCGATGGGCGCCTTGGAGCTCGACGCCTTTGGAAGGTGGACGAAAAGGTCGTCGCTCACCTTCAGATACCTGCCGGAGCCAGAGGCAGCGGTGGAGGAAGGCTGGTCATGAACCACCTCCTACTCGGCAGCGGACTTGCCGGCCTCCCCGGCAGGTCCCTTGCCCACCTCCTCGGCAGTAGCCTTGCCGGGCTCCTCGGCAAGCCCCTTAGCGGCGTCCTTAGCAGCGCCCTTGGCGGCCTCCTCAGCGGTGATCTTCTCGGCCTATGCCTCGGCGGCCTTGGCGACGTCCTCGATGACGGTGTCTATGTCCTCCTGGCCCGCCGACGGAGGATCTGGATATCAAGAGGGCGATGAAGCGAAGCCAAGACCAAGATTCAGAAAGAAGAAGAAAGGGCAGGGATGAGAGGCAATTGATGTGCCCGTGCCGGGCTGGGAAGAAGTAGCCCCTTCCTCGCCAACATTTGGCGCCGAGGTGGAGCCGCCAGCGCCCAAGTTCTCCTCCTCCTCCTCCGTGTGCATGGGCTCGGTGCTTGACACCCTTGCCGGGGACGCCCCTCGGGGCGGCGTGGTCGATGTGGACGGCGCGTCGGGGGTGGCCCTCAGTGGCTCCTCCTGCTGCTGCCCTCCTCCTGCGATATCAGCAAGGTCAACGCCAGTGACTCACACCCCCCAACACACACATTGATGAGGGGTGAGTGGCGAACTTACGCTGGGGGCTGCTCCGGGGGCTGTTGTCTCGGCTACTCACCACCAGTGGCGCCCTTGAGGTGCCCGCCAAGGGCTGGCCGCCCGCAGAGGACCTGGCCCTCTTCACCCTCTGGGCCAGTGTCTCCGCATCCCTGCCAAGATGAAGACAGGTCAAGAAAAGAAGCACAGTCCGGAGGGACAGAGATGACAAAAGTCAAGGCACTTACTCATCCTCCGCTTCTTCTTCGACTGCCTTCCTCTTCCTCCTCGGGCTAAGAGACCCGAAGTCGAAGAAGACCCCCGTGTCGTCACCTGCAGGAGGAGGGGAAGTAGGTGGAGTTGGGGAACACTTGGACGAAGAAGAGGCAGATGCTTTCTTCTTCTCCAACGCGGCCTTCACCAATTTCTTCTCCGCCGCAGCCCTCGTTTGGCACGCGGACGTCTCCTGGGCATGCCGGGGTTGCTCGGCCCTGCTGAGCCGAACCGGCTCACCGGAGCTGGCCCCCCGCAGGACTCGCCCTGTCCCCATGGATGGAGGGTCGACGGCCTCGGCCTCCTCCTCCTCCGACGATGACGATGACGACGATGACTCGCTGACCACGTCTTCAATAAGAGGGGCCCCAGTGTTGGCGCTACTGGCCTCCCCAGCGGACTCCACCCACTGGGCGAGCTCCCTCTCCTCTGCGGCCGCCGTGTCTTTGTCCTCCACACCGCCGGTGCTGCCGGCCTCCTTGGCGAGCTCCGCCTCCACCGCCCTGACGGTGATGTAGTCCAGCTCCGCCTGGGTGGTGTCCTGGACGAGCCTCGGCTCATCACAGACGTACTTCTCCTCCAGGGTGTCAAAGAACTCCTGTACTTGATCCTCCGGCGGCTCGGCCCAATTTGGGACGAGGCCGTGCGCGTTGAACTCTGGCATCATGGCGATGATGTCATTTCGGCGCGAGTAATTGCTCAACGAGACCACCACTGCCGGCAACCCAAACAAGGGCCCCTTGGCGACCTTGCCGGCCTTCGCGGCCTTGCCGGACCTCTCGGCTCTGCCGTCGCAGCTCACGTAGAGCTGAAAAACCGCTGGCAGAAGTGAGCATGCGCCAACAACGTGAAGTTGTGGTTCAGGCCAGGGCGGAGCCGCATGATGTCCGCCGCATTGCTGAAGAGCCAGGCCGGCCTCCCCTTGTTATGCAGCGGAGCGATTCGGCGGCGAATGAAATCCTCCACGATCATCTCAAGGGTGAGCCCAGCCTCAATGAGGCGAAGAATCCTGGTGGTGGAGACCGTGAGCTTTGCGTCATCGGCATCGACATTGCTCCAGTCGTTTCTGTGAACCGGCGGCGCCTGGCGAACCCGGCTGAATTCTTGTGGATCCTCCTCCTCAATCCAGCACCACCGGCCCTGCCACTCCTCCCACCTCTCCTTCTGAGCGCCCTCCGGGTATGTCCCCTTGGACCTTGGGATCCAGGCGACACAACCGGAGATGGCGCCTCCCTTTTGGATCCTAGGCAAGAAGTAGTGGCGGAAGAGCGCCGTGTTGGGATGCACTCCGGTGAAGCCCTCACTGAGATGGGCGAAAAGAGCCATGCACGCCACGGCATTTGGGGTGAAATCCAGGAGGTGGAAGCCGAAGGTATGCATGATGTCATTGAAGAAATCGGAGCAGGGGGGGGGCAGAGGCCACAAGAAAAGTAATCGACGAAGAATAGATACCGATTCGGGGCGGCTTCGCCGCAGTTGGCAGGGATGACACGTGTGGCAGGGTGCCCCATCATTTCTCCCCCCGTCTTGACCCCCCACAGCGTCTTGAAGTTTTCTCGGAGGTGGGACGCATCGACCATCGAGGAAAGTACGCGAGCTGCATCTGCCACGCTGCCGACTCATTCTTCGGCGGCTCCGCCCCTCCGGCGTCCTTGGGCGCTCCCTTGCCCTTGATAGCCTTGGGTGCCATGGCGGCTGCGAAAGGTGGAAGGTAAAGGGAAGAGAAAACACAGCGGCGGCAAGGAAGAGCGGGGACTTGAGAACGAAGAAGAAAGGGATGGTGGTTCCGAGATTGGAGAAGACACAGGGGGTAAATGAGCAGCACGCCTGCAGTTGTTCCTTTTTACGGGGAAGGCGCGGGTCACCTCTTTACCATGATGTGACGAATGCGTGCAGAAACTACCCCACGCATGACCCCCATGTCACCCACGACCCTCCACGTCGCGCGTTCAACGTAGGTTGTGGGGAAGCGCGGCGGGCGAGAAGTTACTGCGGTAAAATCTGCCCCACCTGCCTGCGCACCATTCTGGGCCTAGCCCAACAACGCGGCACGCTTATGTGTGGCCCAGGCCCGGGGGTTCCTGTCAGTGTACAAAAGTAGGGGCTCTTCTTTTGACCCCTTTACTTGTGCAAGGGCAGTCAGAGCCGCGCGCAAAGGCCACACTTACTAGGGCAGAGGAGGGAAGCCGGAGAGAAGCCGAAGCACGAGACAACCAAGGCAACGCGAAGACCAGAAACGCAGGAGAGCAAGAGGGCAAGGTCGACTCCCTCGGCAAGATCCTTGCCGAGGCAGCCTCCGCAGCACCGGCAAGAGCCTTGCCGGGGCAACTTGCCCGATGCCAGCGGATCAAGCCACCCTTGAGCCCACAGGCTCCAACCCAACCAACTACATTTGAGCCAAGGCTCGGGAGGCGCCTCTGTGGTGGCATGCAAATCTTCGTCAAGATCATAAACTTGTGAGATCAGATGAGGACCAGAAGACGGCGACCCTCAGGGGGTTTCTACCCGAGGAAATCCACAAGGACCCCGGCAAGACTGCAACGCCACGGCAAGACCCAGCAAGACCCTTGCCGAGGGCATCCGGAGGACCACTGCCAGGCCCACGCCAGCCAAGACTCCACCATCGTCCCCAAGCAGCTGCTAGCTCAACCAGCTGGGCAGGCACCTGCGTGGTGACGGGCGGCCTCTACACTGACTCAGCATGCACCTGTGCGGTGGCATGCGACCCTTCATGAAGGCTCCACCACCGCGCCAGCCCAGCAGCCAGCCAACATGGCACCGCGATGCCTCATCAGTTCAGACGCGTGTCGAGGCCAGGAGAGGCGGTGATGGCTAGGACGTGCTTCCCTGACGTCCCCGATAAAGCAAGGGGGCACGTCGGAAACACATTAAATGTGTTTGTCCGACGGTCGTAGAGGATAGGCTCATCGACTGTAGACCTTTCCACCTCCTGTGTGCCACTGTGGCAACCCATTTTTCCTATAAAAGGAGGCCCGAGGCGACCAGGAGAGGGATTCGGCTCTTTTGGGCAAGTTGCACCCCGTAGCTAGCTCAAGAACACAAGAACACTCAAATACATCCACCAAAGCAGGACTAGGGTATTATGCATCTTCGCGGACCGAACCTGGGTAAATGATCTATGTGCTTCCTGTCAGACCAGCTCTTTTCACAACCTCGCGCTCGCCAACCGTAGAAGGGATCCTAGTGACCCCATAGGTGTTGTTTCCACCAACACTGGTACGAGCACACGTTCTCGTATTACATGTTGTCTTCTCCACTCGAGTCCCTATTGTAGTTGATTTTTACCTCTCTTGCCTTGTAGTTTTTATATTATGTTTTTATCACCTAAATCAACATGATTTTTACACCATATTCTCAAGAGTTTTTCCTTTGCCTCAAGAACTCCTGAAAGTTAATGATCCTAGTAAAATTGATAAAAAAGGTCCGCATATGCAGTAAAATTGTGAAGAATCCTACAACTATGACATAAGACATGAAGTAAAACATGATGCATTTTTGGACTCATCAACTACAAAAGTTTAGGATGAATATAACACTATAGAAATAAGGATTTGCTGGTGGTGGTGAAGGCGATGGAGGTGCCCTCGAAGGCCTTCCGACATCACTGTAAGAGAGTCGGATAATGGTTCTAAATTAGGATGTACTCAGATATGATATATTTGGCCAAAAGTAATTGCTTCCGTAAATGGTCAAGTTTGTAGACTACATATTTTGGAGTTATATTGAATAGTTGGGGTTTTTAATTGAAAACATTAAAAAAATGTATTTTTAGATCATACTTAATGCAAACAAATGGATAAGGTGTGAACTCGACGTTTCTCGATCAACACGCTTCTTCTATATAAGGGGAGTTCATCTCCTCATATATCCCACTAACCCATAGTTACACAACAACACCAGCAAATATCTACTTTCTAGTTGATCCTTCTTGTATCTTCCCATTTTTAGTAGTAAGTCCTCTAGTTGTCCACCTATGTATGCCAAGGAGGGAGAAGCGGTTGCATGTCTATTCCATTAAAAAAGAGCACAATGTGACTTCCTTCAAAGAAGACTCATGGTTTGCTCAATGTTGCCAGTGACCTCTCTGCCATCATAGGCATGAGGATTTACTTGTATCAGAGAAGGATGCAAGAAAGATGCATAAATTTGGGACACCATCGGTGAAACCAATTGTTTATGCTTTCTTGTTGGGAGGCCTGCCTACCAACCCGTTCACAAGTGAGTCACAAATGCTAGGATTTCATTGATCCAAAATGAGGTGGCTTCGTTGGACATCAAAATTGTGATAGAGGTAAGATAGCAATTTTTTCCTCCAAGTTATCAATTAGATCCAAGATGACGCCCTTGGTACAATATCAAACTATATGTCCTGCAAGGTAGAAGATCTCAGTCTTCAAAATCTCAAGAACTCTTTGATGAAGTATTGCGCGTCCGAGAATACATTAGATGTTGGTTACTTGGGGGCCCAAAAACTTGGGTTCTAATACATTGGTGGAACCTAGCAGTAACCAACATCTAACGTCCTCTTAGACATATGCAAGATTTCATCCAAGAGCTTGTTGAGATCTTCAAGACTGAGATCTTTTGTGCAAAAGATATAGTTTGGTATCATACCTGGGTTCTACTTTGGATTTTCTTGATATGTTGAAGGGATAATTTTGCTCTCTTACCATCCATCACATTCTCAATGTCCAATGAAGCACTTTCTAAATCAATGCAATCCTTGCATCCGTCATCTCGTTGTTGAATGGCTTGGTAAGATGTCCTCCAAATAGTAAAGCATAAATAATGGGTTTCACTGTCCCAAATGCACGCATCTTTATTCCATCCTTCTCTGATATGAAGAAAACCCTCATGCCTATGACGGTAGAGAGGTCACTAGCACCCTTCAAAAAACCATGCTTTGCTTGAAGAAAGTGGCAGTGTGATCTTTGTTTTCCTTAATGAAACAAACACCCAACAAATTCTCCCTCCTTGGTGTACTCAGATGGAGAACTAGAGGAATTATCACTACAAATATCAAGCTACAAGGATCTACCATGAGATAGATACTTACTGGTATTATTCACCAAATATGGGTTAGTGGGGTATATGAGGAGATGAACTCCCCTTATATTAAAGAAAAGCGTTGAACCATAAATGTTGGGTTAACCCCTTATCCATTTAATTGCATTAAGTATGATCTAAACTACATTAGTTGCTAATATTTCATATATGAGTACATCCTTATTTAGTACTATTAGTCGCCTTGTTTCAGAAGGTAACAAGGGTACCACTATGACCCACATTGCCTTCACCGAAGTCTCCTTATTTCTAAACTGGCATATTCATCATAATCCTCTATAGTCCCCTACTACAGTATGGTGTGTTATGAAATGAATTATTACCCACTGATTCGATGCACTTTTCTATTATGTGTGAGTAATTTCTCTTGTCCTTGTGGAATTGGTGATCCAGGGTCTATTCTTTTAATCTTCAAGGGAAGATTTTAGCTCCTTAGAATTTTAGATTGGAAAGAGCGTAAAACTGACATACCGATTAGTGAGGAAGTCCCTCCAAGTTGCTTCACAAAGTTGCTTCAGTGAGAATAGGCCCCCGTACTGTGTGCACGCTTATGTGTTAGTTCGTCTCAGCACTTGCCCTATTCCCATCCATGACACCTATAAACGATGTTGGCTCTCCTCCCTGGGCTCCTCATACGAGAGAGAGGCTCCTGGCTGTCTATTACCTGGCACTACGAAATTTTCTCTATTTTGCGATGTTTCACTTCTGCCAAGCATAACCCTTTTTCGTTAAAGAAAATACCCCCATGATGTTTTCCATCCGTCACCCCAACCATCGTTATGGAAAATAAAATTTTGATGGTAGCACTATTTTTGTCACGCAATATAGCATTTCAGGCGACGAGCCAAATAATGTCACTGATTGCCATTTTTGTTGACGGTCCATAATGTCACCTACGATAGCCCAAACTATTGCCTAAGATCTTCTTCATGACGATAATCCCGTCACCGGTGATCAGTCGGCGAGTTTCTTCGATCAAAGATTCTGACATGTGGGGCTAGCAGTTGTTGACGTGGATGCTTCCATGTGGGTCCCCCATGGGTTTTATCACCGATGGTCCCGTGAGTAATAACTGGTTGTGAGTTTTGTCCGATCAAAGTTGTTGACATATGGGCCCAGAAGATGCTGACGTGGCTGCTTACATGTGGGACCAGGTAGACTATTATCGGTGATGATGTGCCATCTGGCCGGTCAACGGTTCTGACATGTGAACCCATTATTGTGGTGACGTGCATGCCAGTGATGTCGTCCATAACCGTCGTCACAATGTGTAGGCGTGGTCAATTTGTTTTATGTATTGCAAATGGCGGGCATATTTGATACAAAACTGAATTAATTTTCAAGAATTTTAATATGAATTTGTGTAAATTTTGAATTACAATGGAAATTCAGCCGAGTGACTACATCGCAAATAAAAAACTGTCTCCCAAACTGAGATTTTACAATAGGCAACCATAGCACAACTTCATCACCTTGAAACAATGCACGAGCTTGATGGAGGTATTTCTCGGTTGGGGGAAATGAATTATTTTGACATAATCCAGGTGATGTAGCAAAGATGTCTATCAATGTATCGAAGAGTATTCTCGAGATCAAATATTTGCTCTTCAATGACTTCGTGGACGACGTCGTGTTCTTTGCCTAAGATTTAAGTGCATTCTTCATCAACTTAATCTATTGATGAAGCGCTGCCATGGAAATATTCAGACCCTTAATTTCATCCAGAATGTGTGGCTGGCTGTCTTGATAGCTTCACGTACTTCCTGCATTTATACAAATCCATTCTTCACACATTTTAGTTTACAAGACATACATTCATATATAACAATGTCACATAGCCAGTAAGTAATTGTAAAACAAAATGTACCATAGTTATACATTTTGGGTCCTCACAGACGATGCAATCCCAGTAATGACAACACCATTATCTAAGTTCTGAAGACTGTCTATATCTTCAGCTTTCTGATCTGAAGAGATACCCCCTTTTTCCTGTGAAACTGCATTGGTCCCATATGCGAATACCCAAACTTTAGAATACAAGCTCTAGACCAGCAGGTTCTAGACCTTCTTCCTGCAACATTTGCTGAAATAGACTTGCATTATCCTTGATAGTTCGATTTCTAAGCTTCTCGTACTCTGTCAATTTGCCTGGATATGATTAGAAAGATGAAAGGATCAAAAATACACAAATATAAGCGTGAAGTACAATAACAAATAACTCAATTGCCTCTATTAATGTAAATAGACCTTGTTAATCAGGAAAGTATAACCATAATTTCAAATAACTATGAAAAGTAAAGTAAATTAGTGCATCTCTGGCCAATCTCTTCGAGTGTAGGGCCCTTATGAACCCTTATCACTTATATAGACAAATATTCCAACATTCAATGCTTAGTTTCATTCAGACTTTATTGCAAACATGCATACATATAGCAAAATGTAGTTCAAATTGCATTGTAGATTACGAAATTAAACTAGTCAAACGAAAGTTCGATTACTTCAGCCTCAGACCCCCTTCTCGCGGACAGCCTGGCCTCATTGGCATCGTGAACCCCCCTTTGGCACAGCTCAAGTACCCGGCGCTCCTCGATGATGATCTCCGGATGCATCTGCCTGATGTCCACCATGTACTCTTCGTCTGCACGTGCCACCTCGAGCTGCTCAAATGCCTCCTGGTTCTCGTGTCTGGATACCACTCGGTGGTTGATTTCGATGGGCGTCGACACGTTGGGTGTGCCGATTGGGAAGTTCATCTTCGCTTTGCAGCCGTACAACGCCACCGTCTTGATGTCCTACACCTTCGCTGCGAGCTCCGCCGGTTGGTGGGAGACCAACCTAAAACCGGATGCCTATGTCAGTGTCTCTGATTTCTGACGCCCACGTCCCCCACGGCCTCTGCCGCGCGCTGTGGTACTTTTTCGGCGGCGGCATTGGCAGGTCGGTGTCGAAGGAGCACGAAAGGGGGTCGTCATAGAATCAGCGGTAGCTCGACTGTGTGCCTTATCGTGGATCTGCCGTATGAATCGGCGGCGACTTCCTACGAGGGTCGGATCACGCCATTTGGGGTGGCTCTGGTCGATTCAAAGATTCATCGGAGGTGGGAGGGCCTAGGAGGGGATGGATTTTAGCGTCGGTGGATACGATGTGGTGGTGGTGAGGGCAGCAGGAGGGGCGGTGTAGAGATGGGTGCGACTACTTTCTAGATGAGCAGTTAGAAAGAAAACTCCTTCGTCTTACCCTCCGATGGAGGGGAAAGCCCGGTTTAGGTCTATAACACAACTAGAATAACAAGATGCTATCAGATCTATAACGCACGCACCAAACAAACTAATAAAAACCCTAAAAAATTATTCAAGGTAAAACTAGCAACATGAGTGAACCATACAAATCTAGATGGGCTTGAATATTGAAGGAGGAGGAAATATTTGTTACCTTTATGAAAAGGCCTTGGGCTTGTCGGTAGCGTTTCCTTGCAGGCGATGGCAAGGCGGTGATCTCCTTTTGTCATGTTATATGTTGGCACCGGGGAGGGAAACCTACTGCCGGCAGGGATCTAGATCTAGAGGAGACGATGGAGATGAGGTGAAAGTGTGAAGTTATCTACGGGGGTAGTTGTGAACAAGTAACGCGATATTTAGAGGGCGGGGTAGGGAAAATTTAGTGGGACAGTTAGAAAATAAGGTGTGAAGGGGAAAAATTGGGGGCGGGGTTGGTGGGGGCGGTGGAAACGAAATAATGGAGGGAACCCAAAAATTTGAGTCGGTTTGTTCACCTCAAGTTTATGTACCTCACATTTCAACTGGCCAAGTGACGATATTTATGCAACACCTAACGTGTCTGCCATTTGAATGTTGTGTGAGCATTGGTTCTTCATATTAGTGAGGTCAAAATGTCTCACTCCAAGTCTCAATTGTTTGGTTTATGTGTGCTTTCCAAAAGTTTGATCGCCTCTGTCGCTTGTGTTATGAACATTTTTCGTCGTGGATATGACATGTAAGGTAATGAACATGGATCATGTGTTGCAACATTGGTCATATCAAGATTATGAACCTCACATTTCAACTTGCCAAGGCCGATCTTGACCAATGCTCACGAAAATAGCACCTAATATGTACAGTCGTCATGAAACACCTACTGAGAAACTACCATCTAGTGTGCACTTTTTCTCCATGATGTAGACACCACGCTACAGATGATTTTTAGAGTTAGTTCACCTGTGCTTCCGAAAAGGTTGATCGACCACGTTGTTCATGTCACATGGACAGTAAGAGGCATGGTTCATGTGTCTTACAGCATTGGTGATCAATGGGTTATGGACCTCACATTTGAATTAGCAAAGTCACGATCCTGACTAATGTTCACCCTGCTAACACCAATTATGAAACACCATATAAGACTACCATCCCAACCAGTCATGTGTTGTGCCACATTTATGCATTCCTTATAAGTAGTATTTACCTAGTTCAACAGTGCTTTCGAAAAGGTTGATCGACCATGTTATTCATGTCACCTGGACAATACGAGACATGGTTCATGTCTTACATCATTGGTAATCAATGGGTTATAGACCTCACATTTGAATTACCAAAGTCATGATCCCGACTAATGTTCACCCTGCTAACACCAATTATGAAACTCCATATAAGACTACCATCCCAACTAGTCATGTGCTGTGCCAAATTTATGCATTCTTATAAGTACACTACAAAAAAAGAGACATCCGTGACATTTTGGGCCAAACGAAAAAAAATTATGTCATGCTTATGACACTTCTATGATGGTAATTGTGACAAAATCCGGTATCATCATAGATGTGGTGGCTCCTACTTCTATGACAAAAAATCATGACAGAAAATGGGCTTTTTATCCTGGGCGGGCCAGAGATGCACCTGCATGACATTCTTTGGGCCGTCCATGACGGAAAAAATCATGGTAGAAGCAAGGGCGAGGAAAATTTCAGGGAGTTCCCAGTTACGGTGGGTGGTCGGGGACGAGTGATGCACGAAGGGATTGCACGTTTCTCTTGTACACGTACGCGCGTGGGTGTGAGGCGTTGGGCTCAAACGGAACCCAAGCAAGGCGTTCGCTTACTGAAATTGAGCGATTGCACTGGCTACGAGTTACTGAACCCGAGCGATCGATCAATCCCTGGCTGTTAACTGAACCCGATCGAGTGATTCCTTCGCTACTGCTGCTAACCGAAGCCGATCGAACCTTCTACCTCATGATGAACAGTGAGTGTTGTTGGGGGTTGGAAGAATAGTTCCAAGTGGGGGTTGGATGAACAGGACCCCGTGGTAGTAGAGGCCGTTGTCGCTGGATGAATAGGACCTCGATTGAGAGGAGGTCACCACACACTCGAGCCGGTTCAGGGTGGATGAACATGACCCCGTGGAGGGCTGGTTGAACTGGACCCCGTATATAGGGTTGGTTGAACTATAGTCGGTGGAGGCTGGATGAACAGGACCCCCATGGTGAACAGTAGCTTGTGGAGGCAGGAGGAAGTCGAGAGTGGATGAATAGTAACAGGTGGAGGCTAGAGGAAGTCGATGGTGGATGAATAGCAGCTCGTGGAGGTTGGAGCGAGGCAGTAGATGGTGGATGAAGAGTAGCCCGTGGAGTGCCATTTTGCAGTACGCCACACCCCTCCCGATGAACAAGACCCCCGTTTCGATCGTAGGCGTTCCAACACAAGTTTGTTTCCTCCGTTTTGCGATACACCACACCCCTCCCGATCAACAGCACTCGAACACAAGTCTGTTTCCTCTGTTTTGCGGTACGCTAGATCCCGTTTCGGCTGTGCCATCCAAGCCGGTTGGCTCCCGACGAACACGACACATTCTCACCCAGTTTGTTGCCTCCCGATGAACACGATGATGTTTCTCCGTTCCGGCCCAGTCAGTTGGCTGCCGATGAGCAGGATGAGTCGCTCTACACGTTCAAGACCCCGCCCGTATGTACATACGTAGCCGTATTTACTTTATTGCTGCATGGTTGTACATACATGTACACGATATAGACGGCACTGCCTGAACATTTACTGCTCCTTACTGGGCCACGGTTCATTATGGCAAAAAGACCGATGGACCAGTTTGTTGCTACTTCTTGAGCTTGTGTGGGTTTTTTCCTTGAAGAGGAAAGGGTGATGCAACAAAGTAGAGATAAGTATTTCCCTCGGTTAAGAACCAAGGTATCAATCCAGTAGGAGAACAACGCACAAATCACCAATACCCGCACAAACAATCATACACTTGCACCCAACGAGATAAAGGGGTTGACAATACCTTGATGGTCACTTGCAAAGGTGAGATCTAATAGAGATAGATAAATAAAACTAAATAAAAGATAAAATATTTTTGGGGGTTTTTTTGGTTTATAGATCTAAAAATAAAAGATTGCAAAATAGTAGATTAGAAACTAATATGATGGAAAATAGACCCCGAGACCATAAGTTTCACTAGAGGCTTCTCTCATGAAGGCAAATAATACGATGGGTCAACAAATTACTGTTGAGCAGTTCATAAAAAATTGCAAAGTTATGACGATATCCAAGGCAATGATTATGCAATATTGGCATCATGTCCATGTCAAGTAGACCGACTCCTGCCTGCATCTACTACTATTACTCCACACATTGACCGACTCCTGCCTGCATCTAGAGTATTAAGTTCATGAAGAGCAGAGTAATGCTTTAAGTAAGATGACATGATGTAGAGGAATAAACTCGAGAAATATGATGTAAACCCCATCTTTTTATCCTCGATGGCACCAATACAATACGTGCCTCGCTACCCCTACTTTGTCATCGCGTGAGGACACCGCAAGATTGAACCCAACGCTAAGCAGTTCTCCCATTGCAAGAAAGACCAATCTAGTTGGCCAAACTAAACCGATGGTTCCAAGAGAATTACAAAGATATCAAATCATGCATATAAGAATTCAAAGAAGATTCAAGTAATATTCATAGATAATCTGATCATAAATCCACAATTCATCGGATCTCGACAAACACACCGCAAAAGAAGATTACATCGGATAGATCTCCAAGAACATCGAGGAGAACATGGTATTGAGAATAAAAGAGAGAGAAGAAGCCATCTAGCTACTAGCTATGGACCTGTAGGTCTGAGGTAAACTACACACGCTTCATCGGAAGGGCAAGAAAGTTGATGTAGATGCCCTCCGATCCGTGATCGAATCCCCCTCCGACGGGATGCCGGACAAGGCCCAAATGTCACACCCTAGCTAGTCATGCATTAGAGTGTTGCATCATGTTTACTCTTTCATCAGAAACTTGAAATGGGGATCTGTGAAACCCTCAGAATCATTTTGAAAATGACCCATATAAAAATTTCTCCAAAAGGGTCCAAGAAAATGCTCATGTTGCTCTCTGAAAATATTGGACAGAGATAAAAATCAAACCAATATTTTTAAGAGCTCATAGGTATTTATTTTGGGCATTTGGAATTAATGCATAAATATTTGCATTGGAAATACATTAATTATATATATTAATATATGTCCAAATATTATGCCAATTATAAAGGAGCTCTGGAATAATATATTTAGCTCCTGCAAAAATTGGCATAAGTTAAATAAATGATTTAATATATTTTTTAAATCAAAACAAATGTCAGAAATTAGAAAACAGAAAAATAAATAACAGGAGGAGCTTACCTGGGCTCCTCCCTGTGCAGCCCAGCCAGCTGGCCGGCCCAGCCAGCAGGCGGCCCAGCCCGCCTCCCTCCTCTGTCGTCTTCGTCCTCGACAGAGGGAGGGGAGTGTGGCCGGCGCGCGCGCGCGCCACCGCGCCACGCCACCTGCTCGGCTGCCTGCCTGCCCTCCCCTCCTCGCTCGATGCCCCGGACGATGCCACGCCTCCCCCCTGCTCTCTCTCACTCTCCCTCAGTTCCTCCCTCCTCTCCCTCGCTCTCTCTCTCTCACGGCCGAACACCACCGTCGCCGCCGTTCGCCATAGCAGTCGTCTCCGGCCACCCCTCGCTTCCCCGACTAGCCCAGAGGCTCCGCCGTGACCCCCTCTTCCTCCCCACCGCTCCACGGGTCTCCGGAAGCCCTGCATCGCCGCCTACGTCGCCGTTCCCCTCCTCGGCCACCGGAGGTCATCGCCGTCGATTCGCTGCACTCCGGCCGTCCCCGAGCCCGCTAACCATCCCTACAGCTCCGCGGTGAGCCACCGATTCGATTCCCCCTTGCCCCGTCGTCTCTAGCCTTCTGCAGCTGCCGCCCCCTTGAGCTCCGAAGCTCGACGCCGCCGGCGACGTCGCCGTCGTGGCCACGGTCACCGTAGCGCCCAACCGAGCACACTATCATGCTCCACACCTCACTAGGAGCACGCAGCTCGCACCAACACCTCCCCAAACGCCCTGCAACGCCGATTCCGACCGCACCCGAACTCCGGCCGCCGCTCACGAGCTCGCCGTCGACGGTACAGACCACCCCAGGCACGGCCACCACCACCGTTCGACGCGCGGGAGCAAGGGCTCTCCAACGAGCCCAAGCACGGCCTCGCCCGTGCCCTGTAGCGCGATCCCGCATCGCGCCGCCGTCTCGGGCCTCGCCGGCGTCATGTCGCCGGTGGGTTTGACCCACTTTGACCACGGCAGGACCCCCCTGAGTCCCTGACAGGTGGGCCCAGCCCTGTAGCTAATTAGGATTAGCGCTAACCACTGTTAGTTAACCCCCTGACACTGACCAGTGGGCCCCAGCGCCACTAATCCCTAATTAGGATTAATTTAATCCTGTTAAACCCCCCCTGTCACTGACGTGTGGCCCCCACATGTCAGGTTTGACCCCAGCCAGCCGCAATTGACCACTGACATCATGCTGACGTCATGCTGGCGCAATAATTATATTTCTGGATTTAAATTAAATCAGGAAATTCCAGAATATTATTTAAACTTCAAAAATTCATAACTTTTATTCTGTAACTCCAAATTGGACAAATTATATATGAAAAATGATCAGAAAAATCCAAGCTATCCATCTGTACTATTTTCATGCATGATCAAACAAGTTAAATTGATGTTTTAAGCAGAACAAGGAAAAGCACTTTAAAAGGCCATGTTTGAGTTTGAAATTTGAATCTTTGATTCAAATTTGTTCAAACCCTTCTGGTTTTAGTTGCATTAGCCCAACACACTCATATTGCCATGTTCATGCATGCATCATATTGTTGCACATTGTTTGGTGATGGTTGTGTATCGATGTCCTTTGCGACAGGTTCTGCCTCCGAGGAGTACCGTGATTACCCTAACGAAGAACCGTATCAGTGCATCGAACCATCAGGCAAGCAACCAACCATTTGATCATATCGATACAATCCCATGTTCTCGCTCCTGCTCTCTTTTACTGCATTAAGACAACGCGTTTCAAACCGCTGTGTGCTACGGTAGTTGAACCCATTTCCTCTGCATGACCTGTCATTGCCACAGTAACTAGATGAAACCCACTAGCATGTGTAGGAGTTGATTGAGCCATATGTATGTGTTGTTCCTACCTTGCTATGCCTGCTATGCTTAGAGTCGTGTCAGGTCTGGTTCATCTGGGTGATGGGCTAGAGTGAAATGATTATGTCGGTAATGAGAGTGGTGTGGTGAACACGATTTGGTAAAGGTATCGATGAGAGGCCATGTAGGAGTACATGGTGGGTTGTTTCATTGAAGCCGACCTTAAGCACTGAGATCTGTATGTGTGATTTAAGAATCAGCTACTACCATGCATTGGGCCCGAAACCAATGGACCCTCTCGGCTTCTTATTCACCCTAGTTCTCCGTCCAGGAGTTGCAAGTAGTTTCTGGTGTTTGTAGCCTACTGGAGGCCGTGGACAGCGCTGACCGTAGGGGTGGGCTGTGATGCGGTAGGTACGTGGCCGGGTGTACCGAATACCCGTTAGGTATCTCGGGAACCCTGTTCACATCGTTCGGTGCCGTATGGGAAACCTCGGCCGGACTCCCTGCGGATGGAACCTGAATAGGCGATAAACCTGGACTGGAGGCTTAGGTGATTAGGTAGGTCGTGGCCGACACCCACGTTGGGCTTCCGCTTGAAGGTTGCCGAGTACATGTCGTGTAAACGACGGTAAGTGGTGAGAGCGTGTATGAAGAAGTACACCCCTGCAGGGTTAACATGATCTATTCGAATAGCCGCGTCCGCGGTAAAGGACTACTTGGTTGCCTATACAGTTCATAGACAAGTAAATGGAAACTACTAAAAGCCTCAAGATAAGTGTGAGTGCCGAGGATGGCTCTTCCGTAGGAAGACGGAGGTGGATCCTCGGTAGTGTATTGAAGTGGTGAGTAGTGGACTCGTGTGCGCAAAACCATTTCAAGTTGGAGCATCGTAGGATAGTCTAGCCAAGAGTCAAAGCTGGCTTGCTGCAATAACTCCACCAACCCTTCTTGATAATATGCATGTATGTAGGATCTGATGTAAGTCTTGCTGAGTACCTTTGTACTCATGTTGCTATAATCTACATTTTTTACAGAAGACGCTGCAACCCCTTCTGATGGGTTCTATGTAGACGTTGACATCAACGAGTAGGCTAAAGACCCAGGTGGTGACCCTGAGCTTGTGAAGGACCACGTAGTATAGCTAGGCTTTCCAAGCCTCTTTTATTTTACTAGTTGTCTGTACTCAGACAAGTTACTTCCGCTGCTGGCTTGTATGACTGTATGACTTGTATGTTGGGTCGTGAGACCCGTACCTTTGTGTATGTTATGTATGGCTCTCTGAGCCTTAAATAAAGTACTTGTGTCGTAGAGTCATGTTGTGATGCTTCGTTGTATTTGCACATATCGAGCATATTGTGTGTATGATTGAAATGCTTGGTATGTGTGGGATCTGACTATCTAGTTGTTTATCTTTAGTAGCCTCTCTTACCGGGAAATGTCTCCTAGTGTTACCGCTGAGCCATGGTAGCTTGCTACTGCTCTGGAACACTTAGGCTGGCCGGCATGTGTCCTTCTTCGTTCCTGTGTCTGTCCTTCGGGGAAATGTCACGCTTTGAGTACCGGAGTCCTGTTAGCCCGCTACAGCCCGGTTTACCGGAGTCCTGCTAGCCCAGTGCTACAGCCTGGACCCATTTGCTGATGACCGACACGTTCGAAGCTGGGTCATGGATGCCTGTCCCTGTAAGTCTGTGCCACTTTGGGTTTACGACTAGTCATGTCAGCCCGGGCTCTTTATCATATGGATGCTAGCGACACTATCATATACGTGAGCCAAAATGCGCAAACGGTCCCGGGCAAAGGTAAGGCGACACCCGTGGGGATACCATGCGTGAGGCCGCAAAGTGATATGAGGTGTTACCGGCTAGATCGATGTGACATCGAGTCGGGGTCCTGACAGCGTTGGCATCAGAGCCGGACTGCCTGTAGGTTCTCCAAGCCAAACTGGTCGATGTTGAGTCTAGAAATTCTTTAGTTATATGTAGGGGAATTGTTTGTGGGTTGGAACGTAAGGCTCTTTTACTCCTTTATCTTATGACATTCTGATCTGAGTCAGTCCATTCTTCCACCGGGGGTTAAGGAATTAGGACCTATTCTCTCTATCAGGATCACGTGTTACTAATCAGTAGTACCTTATAAGTTTGATGGATACAAGCCTAGTTCAGTTCTACTACCACATTATGTTGTTAGAATGGTTTCAGAACTTTGATATGATGATGTTGAGTGTGTACGAAATCCTTTGTCAAATGTCTCAAAATCCTTCTTGAGCATTTACAGCTGTTATGCTGCCGAAATTTTGCTAGAAATTCTAATGCCTTTGCATTATAATTGTGCTTTCAGATGGCCACTCGCGACCTCAATCAAGTGGTTCGCCTGACTCGATGCCTAGATGTACCCGGCCATACTGCCAAGTTGGTCAGGGTAATGACTGAGGCTGGATACCGCTGGTATCCCGAGTACACGGTCGAAGAGCAATTCCGAGACTTTAATCAAAGCCAATATCTCTGCACTGTCCGGATATTTCCATCTTATCCTGGATCCACCGAGCCCCTTCGCTGCTCCTATGGACTCGGGGTTACTATTGAGATGGCTGTGCAGGACGCCGCCTACTCTATGATGACCATTATGCGAGTCAGATCTGGTCTATTTCGGGACTCTGATTTCCGGTATATGCCAGGATCACTTCCGGGAGCACAAGGGTATCTCCAGGCTATCTATGCTGACCGCACCCAGGAGGATTCACGGACTCGCACCACTGCTGAGATGCTCGAGGATAAGGACCGTGAAAATCGGGCCTTGAGGTTAGAGCTCTTCAATACCCGTGCTGACCACTGGGCCACTTTGACTCGGTTCGCACCGGCGGTGCAAGCTGGATATTCAGATATGCGCGATCTCTATCCTGTGAGATCTGCTCTGCCAGACGTGATGGTTTGGCGTGATGTAGGAGGCATCACCCCACCTCGCGGTCCCCGCAGGCCACCGTCTGTTGGTCCAAGGCCTCATCCTAGCCCCTATGGTCCACAAGCTCCGCGAGATCGTCTGTTTTCGGATGATCATGTTGAGCTTCCAGGCTATGGAGGTGACTTCTACGAGGACTACTACGGATCAGTCTGAGTTAGGGGTAGTATCACTAGTTTGCACTAGCTGTGTCGTCTATCGTCCCGCGTGACTCGTGGGATATGACCTAGTTTGTACTCTTTCCGGAGGTGTAGAAAAATAATGTATAGGAGCTTGGAATGCCTCCGATGAGATGTAATCCTCTTTTCACCGTAATAGTACTTTGTTTGGTCTTGTACTAAACCCTGTATGGTGTGTATGACGATGGAATAAAGAAGCAGTTTCTGTATCTACCATGTCATACGGATGATCATCTTGCATTTCGAGTTATTCCTTACATTTTTATCCTATGTCGGAATTTTATCATTCTGACTAAATCATTGTCTTGTTTACCTAGGATGGTCAACACGCGCGCTAACCCTACTTCTCAAGAGCAGGCCGAAGGCAGTGAAGGCAGGAATGAAAATCTGCCTCATCCTCCTTCCCTAGCCGAGGTTATGATGGAAGCTGAGAGAAACAAGCGGGAGACCAGCCGTTTGTTGGAGCGTATTGAACAGAATACAGCACACCATCAGAGGATTAACGTGGTGTCACTCAGTGATTTTATCAAATTACATCCACCCACGTTCCACCACTCCGTCGAGCCTCTCGACGCTGATGACTGGCTTCGCAGTATCTCTCACAAACTGCGTTCCGCGCTGGTAGCGGAGGCTGACAAGGTCACCTTTGCTGCATATCATCTTGAAGGCCCCGCCAGTCTATGGTGGGAGAATTATGGAGCTATGCGCCCAGCGGGCCATGTCACTACTTGGGCTGAATTCAGCGAGGCTTTCCGTGAACATCACATTCCGGAGGGTCTCATGGACCGTAAACGTGAAGAATTTTGCAGTTTCACCCAAGGCCGACTTTCTGTGGATGTTTACAGCAGGGAGTTCGGTAATCTCGCACGATATGCAACCGAGGAAGTTTCTACTGACGCCAAGAAGCAAGCAAGGTTCCGTAAGGGCCTTAGTCCTGAGCTTCGCCGTGACCTCCATCTGCATGAGTGCACATCCTTCCAGAAACTTGTCAACAAAGCCATCAGTGCTGAAACTGGTCAGACTGACTATGACGCAACACGCAAGCATGGCCGTGATATGGGTTCCTCATCCGGTGCTGGTCCTTAGAAGCGCCGCGTGTGGGTACCCAACACCGCCCTGCCACCCAGGTTCACACCGAGGCCATCCTTCCAGGCGCCTCGCCCCGTTCAACAGTCTACACCGGCCAAGCCCTATGGGGGTCCATCCAACAATGCTCCTCCACGTACCAGTTCCGTGACTTGTTTCAAGTGTGGGGAATCTGGTCACTATATGCGTGAGTGTCCCCAGACCAACCCCAATCAATCTGCTAAAGCTGTTGGCCGTGGCAAGCCGACAGGGAAAGTGTTCCACGCCAAACCGGTCACCGCTTCACGTGGCCATGTCAACTGTATCTCTGCTGAAGAAGCTCAAGAGGATCCCAACGTCGTTCTCGGTACGCTTCTTGTTAATTGCCACCCGGCATCTGTTCTTTTCGATACAGGAGCCTCTCATTCGTTTATATCTGAAAATTATGCTCGTTTGCATAACGTTGCATTCTGTGACATGCCATCCACTATGGAAATTTCTACCCCTGGTTCTAGGTGGCAGACCTCTAGGGTAAGTTATGGAAATGAAATCCAAGTCGACAGACTTGTTTTCCTCGCGTCTTTGATAGCCCTTAAATCTTCAGATATTAATATCATTCTGGGTATGGACTGGATGTCGGCTCATCATGCCCAAATCGATTGCTTCTCTAGGACTGTTCAACTCACCCATCCTTCGGGGAAGATAGTCAATGTCTTGACCCGAATAGCCAAGCGACAATTATATTCTCTTAACGCCAGCCCTTTGCCAGACCTTGAGGACGTTCCGGTAGTCCGTGACTTCCCGGATGTCTTCCCAGAGGAATTGCCAGGTGTTCCACCTGACAGGGATGTCGAGTTCGTAATAGACCTCATCCCAGGAACCGTTCCGATTGCTAGAAGACCTTATAAGATGGCACCCCTAGAACTAGCCGAGCTTAAGAAACAACTCGATGAGTCCTTGAAAAAGGGTTTCATCCGACCTAGCTCATCTCCGTGGGCTTGCCCCGTCCTCTTCGTCAAGAAGAAGGATGGTACGGACCGAATGGTTGTAGATTACCGACCTGTCAATTTGGTCACAATCAAGAACAAATATCCGCTTCCTAGGATCAACGACCTGTACGATCAGCTCGCTGGATCCTCAGTCTTCTCCAAGATGGATTTGAGGTTGGGCTACCATCAAATCAAAATCAGAAACGGGGACATTCCTAAGACGGCCTTTGTTACTCGTTATGGCCAATACGAGTACACCGTCATGTCCTTCGGTTTAACCAACGCTCCAGCCACCTTTTCTCGGTTAATGAACTCAATCTTCATGGAGTATTTGGATAAATTCGTCGTGGTTTACCTCGATGATATACTCATCTACTCCAAGAACGAGGAAGAACATGCCGAACATCTAAGGCTAGTGTTGCAGAAACTTCGAGAGCATCGCCTTTATGCCAAATTTTCTAAATGTGAATTCTGGTTGCCAGAAGTGACCTATCTGGGTCATGTAATATCTGGTAAAGGTATTGCTGTTAACCCTGAGCGAGTTCAAGCCATCCTTAATTGGACTCCACCTGAATCGGTCAAGCAAGTTCGGAGTTTTCTGGGCTTAGCGAGCTATTGTCGTCGCTTTGTCGAGAACTTCTCCAAGGTTGCTAAACCTCTAACCGAACTCCTCAAGAAAGATAAGAAGTTCGAGCGGACTCCACAATGTGAGCACAGCTTTCAGGAACTGAAAAGACGCCTGACTTCTGCTCCCGTACTGGTACCGCCAGACTTCTCCAAAGACTTTGTTATCTACTGCGACGCCTCGCGACAAGGACTAGGTTGCATCCTTATGCAAGATCGGCATGTAATTGCCTACGCTTCACGGCAATTGCACCCACATGAGGAGAATTATCCTACTCATGATCTAGAGCTTGCAGCCGTAGTCTATGCACTTAAGACCTGGCGACATTACCTCCTCGGTAATCGTTGCGAAATATTCACTGATCACCAAAGCCTGAAGTACATTTTCACCCAACCGGATTTAAATCTCAGGCAAAGACGTTGGGTTGAATTGATCACAGACTTCGACTTAGGAATAACCTACACCCCAGGGAAAGCCAACGTCATGGCTGATGCGCTAAGTCGTAAATCTTATTGTAACAACCTGATGTTACAACAAAGTCAACCGCTTCTCCATGAGGAATTTCGGAAGCTTAACCTACACATTGTACCTCAAGGTTTTCTTTCCACCTTGGTAGCAAAACCTACCCTTACGGATCAAATTATCAAAGCACAGAAGGTAGATCCGGGAATCTCCCGCATCAAGAGAAACATTCAGAAAGGAATTGCGGATTGCTTCTCCATTAATGATCAAGGGGTCGTATACTTCGGGAATCGACTAGTGGTTCCCAAAGTGCGAAACCTGAGGCGTTTGATCCTTAAGGAAGCTCATGAATCTCCTCTCACCATTCATCCCGGTAGTACTAAGATGTATCAGGACCTACGCCAGAGGTTCTGGTGGACTAGAATGAAGAGAGAAATTGCTCAGTATATTGCTAATTGCGACGTCTGTCGTCGCGTAAAAGCAGAGCATCAACGGCCTGCTGGCACCCTTCAACCCTTAGCTATTCCTGAATGGAAATGGGATAAAATTGGTATGGATTTCATTACCGGTTTTCCCAGGACCAAGAGAGGGAATAATGCTATTTTCGTCGTGGTCGATCATCTTTCCAAAGTAGCCCATTTCTTACCTGTTCGTGAGAGTATAACCGCTAGCCAGCTGGCAGACTTATACATCTCCCGAATAGTGTCCCTCCATGGTGTTCCTTTGGAAATCAACTCGGATCGAGGAAGTCTTTTCACCTCTCGATTTTGGGAAAGTTTCCAAAATGCTATGGGAACCCGTCTCTCCTTTAGCACCGCTTTCCACCCTCAGTCAAGTGGTCAAGTGGAACGTGTCAACCAAATTCTAGAAGACATGCTTCGAGCCTCTGTTATCTCGTTCGGAATGGACTGGGAGAAGTGCCTTCCATTTGCCGAATTCGCTTACAACAACAGCTATCAATCTAGCTTGGGTAAAGCCCCTTTTGAAGTTCTCTATGGACGACGGTGTCGAACACCCCTTAACTGGTCAGAGACCGGGGAAAGACAATTCTTTGGCCCGGACATGATTCAGGAAGCAAAAGAACAAGTTCGCATCGTTCGTGAAAAGTTGAAAACAGCCCAATCTCGTCAGAAGAGTCAATATGACCGAAAACATAAGGCTATGACTTTCGAGGTTGACGAGAAGGCTTATCTTTGGGTCACCCCTCTGAAGGGAACCCATCGTTTCGGTATCAAAGGCAAATTGGCTCCTCGTTACATTGGACCTTTTCGCATTCTCGCCAAACGAGGAGAAGTTGCCTACCAGTTGGAACTACCTCCGCATCTCTCCAGAGTCCACGATGTCTTCCACGTTTCTCAACTCAGGCGTTGCTTCTCGGATCCTATCCGTGAAGTGGACCACGAAATGCTCGATCTCCAAGATAATCTTACCTACCGAGAGTACCCCATTCGTATCCTCGATCAGGCCGAACGTACCACCCAACGTCATAATATCAAGTTTCTCAAAGTTCAATGGTCGCACCATTCTAAGGATGAAGCAACTTGGGAAAGGGAGGATCGTCTTCGACTTGAGTATCCCGCCTTCTTCCCGGAGGAACCAAAATCTCGGGACGAGATTCTTTTGAGTGGGGGTGAGTTGTCACACCCTAGCTAGTCATGCATTAGAGTGTTGCATCATGTTTACTCTTTCATCAGAAACTTGAAATGGGGATCTGTGATACCCTCAGAATCATTTTGAAAATGACCCAAATAAAAAGTTCTCCAAAAGGGTCCAAGAAAATGCTCATGTTGCTCTCTGAAAATATTGGACAGAGATAAAAATCAAACCAATATTTTTAAGAGCTCATAGGTATTTATTTTGGGCATTTGGAATTAATGCATAAATATTTGCATTGGAAATACATTAATTATATATATTAATATATGTCCAAATATTATGCCAATTATAAAGGAGCTCTGGAATAATATATTTAGCTACTGCAAAAATTGGCATAAGTTAAATAAATGATTTAATATATTTTTTAAATCAAAACAAATGTCAGAAATTAGCAAACAGAAAAATAAATAACAGGAGGAGCTTACCTGGGCTCCTCCCTGTGCAGCCCAGCCAGCTGGCCGGCCCAGCCAGCAGGCGGCCCAGCCCGCCTCCCTCCTCTGTCGTCTTCGTCCTCGACAGAGGGAGGGGAGTGTGGCCGGCGCGCGCGCGCGCCACCGCGCCACGCCACCTGCTCGGCTGCCTGCCTGCCCTCCCCTCCTCGCTCGATGCCCCGGACGACGCCACGCCTCCCCCCCTGCTCTCTCTCACTCTCCCTCAGTTCCTCCCTCCTCTCCCTCGCTCTCTCTCTCTCACGGCCGAACACCACCGTCGCCGCCGTTCGCCATAGCAGTCGTCTCCGGCCACCCCTCGCTTCCCCGACTAGCCCAGAGGCTCCGCCGCGACCCCCTCTTCCTCCCCACCGCTCCACGGGTCTCCGGAAGCCCTGCATCA